>NC_064620.1:615956217-616290905 GCF_023898315.1 Schistocerca nitens | reverse complement strand
GGCTGGCGTGAGGTCTGGAACAGTTAAAGGAGTTGAGTCTAGTAAAAAGGTACGGAGCTTCTGGAATACTTAACTTTAATCCATAATTGGTGAACATCGGTCTGACGGTACATGGATCACAAGATAAATAGCAAATGATAATGGCGCCTTGCTAGGTCGTAGCAAATGACGTAGCTGAAGGCTATGCTAACTATCGTCTCGGCAAATGAGAGCGTAATTTGTCAGTGAACTATCGCTAGCAAAGTCGGCTGTACAACTGGGGCGAGTGCTAGGAAGTGTCTCTAGACCTGCCGTGTGGCGGCGCTCGGTCTGCAATCACTGACAGTGGCGACACGCGGGTCCGACGTATACTAACGGACCGCGGCCGATTTAAATGCTACCATCTAGCAAGTGTGGTGTCTGGCGGTGACACCACACTTCTCACGTAATTTCAATCACTATCTTTCTGCTCAAAGTGTGCAAATATTTTGTTGGCATCAAAATGGCTCTGAGCACTATGGGACTCAACTGCTGAGGTCATTAGTCCCCTAGAACTTAGAACTAGTTAAACCTAACTAACCTAAGGACATCACAAACATCCATGCCCGAGGCAGGATTCGAACCTGCGACCGTAGCGGTCTCGCGGTTCCAGACTGCAGCGCCTTTAACCGTACGGCCACTTCGGCCGGCTGTTGGCATCCACAGAACATAAATCATTCTGTGCGAGCTCTGCTTTCTCTCATTTTGTTAAGTGTTCGCTTTCCCCGCGCGCTGTTCCGGAGTGGAACGGTAGAGAAACAGCTTCAAGATGGTTCGATAGCTCATCTGCCAGGCAATTTTGGACAGCAGAGTAATCGTGTCGACGTAGACGCAGACGTAGTATTGTACCGCAGCAGTGCGCCAGAGTTCAAGAAGCCTGACTCACCTGAAGATGTCCCCGTAGCGGGTGTGCAGCTCCGCGAGGCGGCCCCACAGCACGGGCAGCTGGTAGAAGCTGAGCGCGTTTCCCAGCAGCGGCAGCGCCGGGGGTCCTGGGATCGACGTCCGGCGGCGGGCGGCCCACAGCCAGGCCGCGACTGCCAGCAGGCCGGCAGCCAGCCAGAGCAGCGCCACGCAACCGGCGGACAGCAGGCTCATGGTTCAGGGAGAGAAGGACCGCGCCCGCCCCGCCTCCTCTATTTATACGCCGACTATGCGTTCCCCTCCTCGCCCTCCCTCTCACCTCTAGCTGTCATTCCAGCTCCGGCAGCCGATCACGTGCAAGTTCGGAACAGGTCCTAACAGAGTTGTATAATTTTAAGCACAACGCTGCAGGTCACTTTCTCTCGGTCGTGAGAACGGGTCGCACAGATAAAGACCCGGCAGGCCGAATTGGCAAATGCGCAACCACACGCGACAAGCCACTTCTTTCGTGGATGAGTTACATGTTATATAAATTCTTCCAACCGATCTCAGCCTGGTACCTGCTTTTCCTACAATTCAAATCGTTGTGCATAGTTACTCGTAGGCTTCTTTTTCTCTCACCACTGTGTAATCGAACAGCAATGGATTTCTTCGCCTATTTGCATGTAACACGTTATATATCTTTACATTCAGGGTGAACTACCAGTGCCTGCAACACGCGTCGATCCTCTGGACGCCCTCTAGCATTTCGCTACGGTCCTAAGCCGTTGCTGCAGACAACGGCACAATCAGCAAACTCAGCATTACCCACTAGAAGATACACTGAAGCGCCAAAGAAAGTGGTATAGGCGTGCTATTCAAGTACAGAGTTATGTAGACATGCAGTATACGGCGCTGCGGACGGCGACGCCTATATAACACAAGTGTTGATTGCTGCTGCCACAATGGCAGGTGCATGGGGGCTTAATTCTTATGCAATAGTTTTGGTAGCCGACTAGTATTAGTACGCAATCTGACTGCATAAAATAACAATAAAGAATGAAAGGAAATTTCCGTTAACACAATTGATTAATTAAGTCCACTGCAACTATAAAAACTACGAAACAACAAAGCACAAGTGTAACTGTTCTGTGTGTGGTAGTGTGATTCAACGTACATGTATCTGGCACTGTTCTTCCTCAATACGACAAGATATTTTAAACACCATTTACAATGAACTAATTGAAAGACCAGAAATGGTGTAATTGCACATAGAAACCAGAATTACAAGTCTAATACATGAACACGAGCCAGATGCTTTGTTGACTGAACCTGTGACCAAGAGGCATTGTCATTAAGGAAATGTGAAATAAATTTTTTTTACCTCCATATATATTGACGAAAAATACACTGTGATCATTGCAACATCTTCCATCTATACATTACACCAACCGAACAGCATCTACTGTCTCGCCCAACAGAACAACTGCACACGACATCCTCTGAACTACTACTGCACAGTGGAGGCGGCGGAATAATAATCTTTGGCGCAATCTCTGGCGCTGTGACTCAGTGTAGCCACCTTTCACAGGTTATCAAGCTTTGTGTAAGGTTGAACATGGCGGTATAGTGGCGCACGAGCGATGGGACACAGCATCTCCGAGGCAGCGATGAAATGGGGATTTTCCCGGGCGACCAATACACGAGTGTACTATGAATACCAGGAATCCGGTAAAACATCAAATCTCCGACATCGCTGCGGCCGGTAAAAAATCCTGCAAGAATGGGACCAACGACGACTGCACAGAATCGATCAACGTGATAGAAGTGAAACCCTTCCGCCTATTGCCGCAGATTTCAGTGCTGGGTCATCAACAAGTGTCAGCATGCAAACCGTTCAACGAAACATTATCGATATGGGCTTTCAGAGCCGAAGGCCCACTCGTGTACTCTTGATGACAGCACGACACAAAGCTTTACACCTGCCTGGGCCCGTCGACAACGACATTGGACCATTGATGACTGGAAACATGTTGCCTCGTCGGTTGAGTCTCGTTTCAAATTGTGTCTTAGTGGATGGAACTGTACTGATGGAGACAGCCTCACGAATGTCAGCGGGGGATTTCTCAAGCTGTAATGGTGTGGGGCGTGTGCAGTTGGTGTGATATGGAACCCCTGGTGCGTCTAGAAACGATTCTAACAGCTGACACATACATAAGCATCCTTGCTGATCACTTGCTTCCATTCATGTCCACTGGGCATTCCGACGGACGTGGGCAATGTGACACCCCACACGTCCAGAATTGCTATAGAGTGGCTCCAGGAAGACCCTTCTGAGTTTAAACCCTTCCGCTGGCCACCAAACTCCCCAGACATGAACATTATTGAGCATATCTGGAATTCTTTGCAACGTGCTGTTTAGAAGATATCTCCACCCTCTCGTACTCTTGCTGATTTATGGACAGCCCTGCAGGATTCATGGTGTCAGTTCCCTCCAGCACTACTTCAGACGTGGGTCGTGTCCGTGCCACATCGTGGTGCGGCACTTATGCGTGCTCGTGGGGGCCTTACATGATATTAGGCAGGTGTACCAGTTTCTTTAACACTTCAGTGGACATATGCAGGATGAGGCAGAAGGGAAGGTACGTTTAATATGCATTGATAACTTGTTCTGTATTGCTAATTCAGAACGTCTAAGAAGCTATATTTAATATGTAATACATATAATAGTGTACTTATTTCTGAATGTATATAACTGGTTTCAATTATAATGTAAATATTGTAAACTGCTGGTTTAACTTTATTTAAATGTATCGGGAGCGACAACGAAATGACAGTATCTGTCCCGTTGTTTATATTAGTTTATATTTGCGTATGGGAAGTCTCTGTCACTCTGCGAGCAGAAAGGAAGCAGAGCAGCTCGAATCATAAAGGATTGCGGAAGGGTTTCTTGTGCACTCCAGCAGTCTCGGTGTGCAGCTATGATAGTGCCAGTGTAGGCGCACCTACTTTGTTAAACCTGTAAGTATTGAGAGCATGGTACCGGTGAACAGGCCCAGGTATCTGGAGTTGTAACTATTTCCCGTTCTGTACTGACCCGTTGCTCTGGAGGCCACTCACGTTCTCGACGAGAAAACTACATCAGCTCAGCATTGTCGTCAGCTACGTATTCCGTCATCTGCACAGCTACTATATTGAAAGACTTGTGGCGGCAGCACCGTCCAACGCACGAAGGGCTGAACTACGGCACTGCCGACACAAGTAGGCGCAGCTGTACCGTTACGCGGAATTTCGGCAACGGTGCGTCGCACACCGGACCGCACGGGAACAAAGCTGCCGCCAGTGCGAGCTAGTCGACGGGACGCGACACACGTCTCCCCAGTTCTTCCGCCGCGGACCACGTGCGTCGAGTCAACGTGACTCCGCCGTAAATGCGTACGCGCGGTCGCAAACGCAGTCGCCGTTAAATTGTCTTCCGTTTCTTCGCGGACGTTACGGCGCCTCCAGTCGCGCCAGGAGCGGAACATTCGGTGACGCGGCCTTTTGCCTCGCTCGGTCCACGCGGTCGCGCCACGGCTCGTCACTGGAGTGTACACCCTCCGGGATCGGTGAGCAAGCCGTGCCGCCAGTGCAACGCACCCGTATAGACGAACATCAGCGAAGGTTGTTATGTGACATTTATCGTAGCTGTAGGAAAAATAAATGTGTCCTGTCCAGAAACCGCTTTAGGACAGGACACATTTATTTTTCCTACAGCTACGATAAATGTCACATAACAACCTTCGCTGATGTTCGTCTATACGGGTGCGTTGCACTGGCGGCACGGCTTGCTCACCGATCCCGGAGGGTGTACACTCCAGTGACGAGCCGTGGCGCGACCGCGTGGACCGAGCGAGGCAAAAGGCCGCGTCACCGAATGTTCCGCTCCTGGCGCGACCGGAGGCGCCGTAACGTCCGCGAAGAAACGGAAGACAATTTAACGGCGACTGCGTTTGCGACCGCGCGTACGCATTTACGGCGGAGTCACGTTGACTCGACGCTAGAAGCGTCTCGCGGGCCCCGAGGAATCATGACGTCATAACATGAGACATGACGTCGTCTCTCATGCTAGGCAATATCGCTGGTAGTTTTCGAACCGTAGATATTCTTTCAACCAAGGCATTCTTTGCTGATACGGTGCGTAAGATGGAGGGTTTGAATACGTGTTTTGTTTGCGATAAGACATTTCAGTTACGAAAAACTTTATATGCACACATAAGGAAAGTGCATGATATAGAACCGAATACGGATGGTACAGTGAAATGCCCACAGGACGATTGTAGTTATTCGTTTAACGGTTTGGCTAAGTTGAGAGCACATGTACAGGAAAAGCACGTGGTTCCAACAGAGAAAGAAAATCTTATATTTCAGTCAATGGACGGTAAGTATCATCGTATAATAATTTTATGATGTACAAGAAAAGTAAAATGTCTAGCGAAATTTCGATCCTTGTGCCTGTAGTATTCAGATGTAATGTTGAACTGATTTGTTGATCAGAAATTGTGTAGTAACTGCATTCAAGTTTAGTATCGCTCAAATAGTGTTCAGTAACATGTTCATACAGACATGAAAACTTCTGAGGTTCAAAGTTACATCACTGACCGTAGTAAGTCTTTTTGGCAGTAAAATAGGTATGGATTGCGCGACAGAAAGCAGATTTGTGAGTAGTGTAATATTTCTTTGTAATGGGTGTTTCAGACTTTCTGATGTGGAAGTCGAGAGAAGAGAAGGAAGAAAGCAGTAGCTTTGTAACACACGGTGGTGCTAAGCCTATGAAAGGTGCCACTAAGACCATTTACATGTGTCATAGATCTGGGGTATTCAAATCTCAATCAAAAGGTCAGAGGCAGCCTAAGTCGCAAGGCAGTAAGAAAATGGGAGGTCATTGCACTGCTGCCATAGAGGTTAGCCAAGATACAAATGGTATTTGTAATGTTGTTTATTTCAAAACCCATTTTGGACATGAAAAGAATATAGGGTTTCTACAACTCCCTAGATCTGAAAGGGAAGTCATTGCTGGTGAGTGTTACCTTAACCGTAGAATAGATGCAACAGTATTAAATAGTGCTTTTATACAGATTTATTTAATATTAGTTATAACTTTTTTAATAATTTAAGGCTATTTAAGTCAGGACAGTGTGTTGTATTATTTACAGAAAGGGTATTTGTATCAGATTGTGTGCATAGTTTGACCAGAAATTGTGCATAACATATGCAACAAATTTGCTGGTGGAAACATAGCAGACTGATGTGTATCACATTGATTGGCATTCCTGGTTATGAGGTTCTTACATGGGGAATGTAGATAGTGACTCTTAAAGAATAAATTAACTAAAGTGTGTTCATAATATGTTCTTGGGGCTGTGGGTAGTTCTAGTTTGGTGTAATTATAACTATGTTTATTTTTATGGAGAGGTCCTCCCTGCCCACCATATGTAATGCTTTCCAAAGTACATTCCTTGGAATAGTATCATAAGTGTTATCTAAATCTATGAAAACATGCAATTTTCTTTTAGCTGGTGTCAATTTTTTTTTGCAATGTTATAGTGTGAAAATGTGGTAAAGTCTTAAAATTAGGTTTAGCCCTGTCTTTTCTTTTTACCTTTAAATTCTTCTTAATGATATGTAACACAAATTCCTATATAGTTCAAACAAATTTAGTGATCTCCATTTGGTAGTAATGTAACTGACATTTCTTCACATATTAAATTTCCACATACCATTTTGTTGAATAACTGGTACTGATTTTACTATCTTGGTACAATGTTTCAAAATCTCCAGATTGATACTCCCTGGTTCACTATCTGTCCTTTCTCATATTCCATTCTTTGTTATCCTTGTTATTCCTTTATCTGTTTCTTCTGACCACCATTTTGCAGTTTGCTTGTGGTTTACCTGTATGTCTAGCACATCGGTATCCTCACCATTCTATAGCAAGTAATGGTCCTATTCTTTCATCTGAAAAGATGTTGATATTTTTCATCCTTCTCAGTATAGTCCCTCAGGACATTTTTCATTTGGCTACCATGTAGTAATTAGGTGTCACTGCCACCTCAGTTTTGCCCTGCCTGTTGTGCCTCTCTTCCATACTCTACTATAGCAAACTACATGTACAAAGGCTTATTTATCACAGTTTGACAATGATTTGTTTTGATCTTTCATAAAAGTGTTAGTCACAGCAGCAACACTAACAAAGGTCAAAATTAAATATGCTGCTAAAGTCTGATACATTCTCAGTATATTTGCCTTACTACATAGTGTTGTTTTGCCAGTGTATGACCTGAAATTTCATGTGGCACATAATATATACCCGAACATATTGGTGCTACCTGGATCCCTTACAAATGTAAAGTAAAAATACAAATACAGTTTACGTCAATGGAAAGATAAAATTCCTGTATATTTGAATTGAAATGACTGTTTCTGTGGTCCTTTATGAATTATAGCAAGCTTTATAAATTATGGCAATTGTGCACTGTGTTGACTGTTGAGGGCATTTATTACCCCTCCCCACATATATGTCCTGGTAGAATTAAGTAAACAGTGAAACATATGTGATTAATGATGTGTTTCTAGCTTTATTAATTGTAGAAATGTTACAGGTAAAATAGCCGAAGGCGTGACCTTCCAAAGAATTTTGGATGATGTGAGAGAGTCCATCAATTCCGAAGAGGTAGAAAGACTCCACCTTTTAACTCGAAAGGATCTCCATAACATAAAGAGGGACTTTGGAATTAATAGTCACCAGTTCCATGCCAATGATGCAACAAGTGTGAGCATCTTTTTAGAACAAATAAAAGACTGTGTTCTAATGAACAAAAATGTCATCGGTAATGTGGACTATTCATCGGACAATGATGTGATGATTGTGCTAATGACAGATCTACAGTGTCAGATGCTTCAGAAGTTTGGCCCAAAAACTGTATGTGTAGATTCAACACATTGTACAAATGTGTACAAGTTACTAGTAACAACACTATTAGTTCTTGATGAATTTGGAAGCGGCATTCCAGTTGCCTTCTGTGTTTCGAATAAAGAGAACACTACAGTAATGACCCAATTTTTTACCTGTGTCAAAGAGAAAGCAGGTCTAATAAAACCATCTGTTTTTATGTCAGATGATACGCAAATTTTCCGATGTGCATGGGCGCGTGTAATGGGCCTAGCAGATAATAATTTGCTATGTACGTGGCATGTTGACCGTTCCTGGAGAAAAAACTTAAGGAAAGTGTGTGGTGGCCCACAGAGACAAACCCAGGTTTACAAAGCCTTACGCATGCTGCTGGAAGAACCTGATGTAGACAAGTTCGGTGAGCTGTTGGAGTTGTTTGAGAGGGAACTCCAAGAAGATGAAAACACAAAAGACTTTGGAATATATTTCTCGAATACTTATGGATTCAGGCCTCAACATTGGGCTTACTGTCATCGCCGCAGTTTAAATATCAACACTAATATGCACCTCGAAGCCATGCATAGAGTATTGAAGTATTGTTATCTGGACGGAAAGACTAATAACAGACTGGACAAGTTGCTGCTGATACTTATGAAGCTAACGAGGGATAAATTTTTTGAGAGAATTGTGAAACTCTTTAAGGGTGGGCACTCCTATAGACTGCAGCAGATTCAACAACGACATACAGAGTCAAAAAAAATTGACAGGGGACAGATTGCGGCCAGTAATGATGGGAAGCATTTTCAGGTAAAATCTCAGTCAAAAAGTGGTATGACATACACTGTTGTCCTACAAACCTTGGACTGTGACCTGAAGTGCAAACTGTTGTGCTCTGCATGTGAGATATGTGTGCACAGTTTTTCTTGCTGTTGCCCAGACAATTTAATAAATTTGAATATATGTAAACATATTCACGCTGTCTCGATGATGTATGGATTACATTCTATTAAAACAGGCAAAATGATGGAAACTACTTCAATCAAAGAGGCTTCTGACATTTTTTCTTTGATGAAAAAACAAAGTGATAATGAGGAAATTGCCTCTCATGGAACACAGTTAAAAGCCAAATTGAAAGTTCTGTTAGGCCAAGTAGACCAATTGGATAGAGAAACTGTAGGTACTGTGGAAAAAGAAATTGACAGTTTGCTACTAATTGTTAACTCTCGCTGCAATAGGGAAGGTCGACATTGTGCCAGTAATGAAAAGGTGAAAGTACAACGAATACCTAATAAGCATAACATCCGTCCGAAGAGCACGTTTGCCAAACCAACCACTGACGAGAAGTTGAACATTGCTAGTGCACTGAAACAACCTGAATCTGAAGTGTTGACAGTACATACTGGTTTCGATCACACGTACTGTAAGATCTAACTTGATCTCCCTTTGATTTGTGAGTGTTTCATGGTTTGTAGGCCTACTGGGGAAACTCGCCATGTAAAATAATGAGTAACGCATCAAGCTTGGTACCTCTATGGTGATGTGGAAACCCAAGCATTGTTAATAAAGAAATTAATTCTGTGTCTGTGTGTTTCTTTTGTTTTTTATCTTGTTACCTATAGTTCCCAAATGTAATTGAAATACCCAGGTAATAATTTCAACATAAATTGGACTATGTGCATAGCTGTTTCTAATGGCTTTGCTTATTTTTAACAGGTAAAGTATGAATATTCAGCAGTCCTTGAGTATGCATGTTTACTAGTCAGTTGTGGCAAAAAAATCAAGGACACAAAGCAAAATTTACTTGATTGACACAATTGTAAATTGCCTTTTCAGTTGTAATTTTACTTTTTTTAGATTATAGTAATTGCTGGCCTTAATTTTCTATATTTAACATGTTGACTGACTTGGTTAGTGACAGATGTTTCACTGGCAGGCTGGGCACACCAAGTAAGGTGTGTGATTCTGCCATTGTTGGTGTAGCAGGATGGCAGTCAGTGTGTTAACCAGGCTCCTAGTAACCTGGAGCATGAATACTGTCTGCGGGATTGCCCTTTACACAGTCAGGTATCCTGTGCTGAAATATGTGTAAAACTGAATTTGTGGACACCTTTCTAATCGTTTAATCATTTGATTTTATAAGATACTGCAATCCCAAAAGTGTTGTGGAAATGATGAGGAATGTCAGATGCAAATATTTTTGCTCAATACAATTAAAGCGTAAAAATGCTGATAACATACTACCGGTAACAGTAGAGCTATCCGCTGTGACCACCAGCACCTTGTGCCAGCGAACCAGTTATTACACAGAACTTGGTCCCTAGTTCTCTGTGGTTGAAGAAAATAAAATTTCTGAGGTATGTTCAAACAGTGTTATTGGTATATTCCCCAGCATGATCTAAAATGTTAACACTGAAGTAGCATTGACAAGTGCATAATATATTTTGCAACTGAGAATAGATACTTAAAAACTGATGTGGGAATACATTTTATGAAACCCCCAGAATCAAACATGGCAATTGATACACAAGCAAACCCATCCGAGTGGCACACTAGGTTATGCACCCATTGGCTGTAGGTACAGAATATTCAGAGAACTCTTCGTACAAATTTTATGGCATGCCAGAACTGGTTTTGCTCAAATACTTGGAAAATGAACTGTGGAATTATAATTACATATTTGGTGCAGTTTCCTGTGTTCCCAACATCTCTGTGGTGTGAATTTCTGGGAGAGGAGAGCTTACATTGGACCTGTCATGCATATGGTGTACTTTTTGTTCCACTGCTGGCATGGTGAGGTGGTCCAGATTTCAAAATTAGGGGCCTAGGAATGAAACTCTTCTTAGTTTTAATATTTCAAAATGAACATACCTGAAAAGGAAGCTGAATTAGGACTTCCCAATACATTGCAACTTCTTTCCCTCCCTCTCTCTCCACAGTTCACTGCAGGTGACACTTGAAAGCACGGGGTTGGTGGTTTAGGTTGACCACAGTGAACTTGGTGAAGATTTTAAAGTAACAGAGTAGTAGTTGACATTCTGACAGTAATGGATAACAGTATGAACCATAACAATGAAATAATGTAAATTACTTAAACCATGAATTAAATCTACATAGCTTTGAACAGTCATTAGAGACACTTCCTAGCCACCGCGCATGTAGAACACATGCCACCTCGGACTTGTTTTGCTAGGTTTACAAGATCCACGTTTCAGAATTCTGCTAATCGGTAGTTCTGCCTCCTGTGGGAAGTGCAGGTTGGTAGCTGTCTCTTCAGATATGGTCTGATCAACTGCCATTATAGGGACTTTAAGCAAAAATGTGACTCAATTTTCTGTCAATGATGAATATATCAGTAATGTATTTACTACAAAGATATTCATGATGGTATAGAACTGTGTGAAGCCATGTTGTGGAATACCTGCTGGTAGAGTAAATTGTGCACTTCACACCCAGTGCATTGATTTCTTCTTAGGTAATACCACAGTACTGTTATCTCAGGCTTGTTAGTTGCTATGATCAACGAAGCAGCATTATGCCTTGAAGACACAAAACTAACAGCATTCTTAGATATTACTTAATATCTCCTAAAACAAATAAGTTTTATGTTCAGCTGTCAGAAACTGCTTTGAAATATAATAATAATAATAATAATAATAATAATTATTATTATTATTATTATTATTTTTTTATTGTTACAGAGTAGTAGTAGTAGTAGTTGACATTCTGACAGTAATGGATAACAGTATGAACCATACTATAATTATTGTTATTATTATTATCATTCTTTCTTTTCTCAGACGTTATGTCTGGTCAAAAATGGAAAGTGACGCGGACCTTGATCAAGCGTGACTTCCTTTTAACTGTATGGTGTATGTTACATTGCATTTAGGAACTTTCGAGTAATTGAACATGTATCAATAATTACAGATTTCTGTAATTGTATATATAAGTTTGGATGTAGCTGCATTGCGTTGACTTCCTCAGCCAGTTGGATGTATTTTTCAATTTTTTTTCCTGTTTCCTTCTGTATATTTGTTGTATTGGGTATGGATGTTTTGATTAGTTGCGTCAATTTCTTCTTTTTATTGGTGAGTATGATGTCAGGTTTGTTACGCGGTGTTGTTTTATCTGTTATAATGGTTCTGTTCCCGTATAATTTATATTCATCATTCTCCATTGCATTTTGTGGTGCGTACTTGTATGTGGGAACGTGTTGTTTTATTAGTTTATGTTGTATGGCAAGTTGTTGATGTATTATTTTTGCTACGTTATCATGTCTTCTGGGGTATTCTGTATTTGCTAGTATTTTACATCCGCTTGCGATGTGATCTACTGTTTCTATTTGTTGTTTGCAAATGAAATTGCAGTGGTGTAGCCGATGTATTTATATGAGTGATTGCTTTGTGTATTTTGCTAGTTTATGCTCGTTATTATTATTATTATTATTATTATTATTATTATCGTCATCATCATTATCTTTTTACATGTGTGGCCTCTTACCAGTTTGACAAGTACATCTGCTTTGCTTAATGAGGATACTTACGGCTTCAAACAAAGAAATGAAAAAGGTAGTGACAATGCAGCCTGTAAAGTTAGTTAATACACAGTGTGGAGTTAAATCTGCAGATATGATCCACAAATCCAAATACAGTTTTAAGATTATAAACCAAAATTTTATAAGCCTTGGAAGTAAGCACAGTGCTTAGGACATCTAACATACGTTAATAAATGAGATTTTTCAGTTATTACTGAGCACTGGGATACCAAAGGTGAACCTTAGTATGCATCCATTAACAAAGAATCTGTCCTCATCTTTCAGTAGGAAACTCAGGCTTTATGATGATGTTTCAAAGTTTGCAAAAAGTTGGAAGAATTACTGCCCCATATTGTAAGTTCTTTACCTGCTGAATATGTCATTGGACTTTCTGTGATGAATTACAGATGGAAAAGGAAACACATAATTGTGTGTATGGACAGTCCTCCATCTGCAAGTATAGGTATTTTTCTAGTTAATCTCCATCACATGCTTGCAGAGACAGATGATAAATACTCTGAGAAAATGTCTGGGTAAATAGGCTGTTAATTGTTCATGGTCTTATACAATCGTATCTAACAGGAATCAATTTTTACTGTTAAGAATGGTGAGTGACACACACAGATCTAACATTACTGATGTGTAACACAAGGTACGCAGAACTTTGTACTGGGACACTTTCTTTTGTTGATTTATGTAAATGGCAAAATACTGCTCCCCAAATTCAAGGATAATTCTGTATGCTGATGCTACATCCATTGCATGCAAGTGTAAAGATCATGAGCAACTACAAAAACTATGAAACTGTATTACAAATGAAATAATTCAGTATTTCTATGAAAGTCATCTCATTGTCAGCACAAGATAGCAGCAGTAACGGATTTTCACCCCACAAGACAGATTTTGAAATTGAGTTGTGCACTGGAACTGATATTGTCATCAAAGAAAACTACTGCTTGGTTACAGTTACACTTTCTATATTTAACATGTTATAACATGGAAACTAATTACCGTACAAGAACATAACTTGGTAGCATTAATGTCAAGGACATGGGGAAGAGAAATAATGCAGAATCAATTCAGTTGAAACACTTTTAATGTGCTGCTACAGTACACCAGCACCATTACTGGTGACGGTGATGGAGGCTGTTATGAAAAGATTGCGATATTATTCAAATCTGATATGGCAAGTTAACAGAACTTCTGATCCATGTGAGTAAAATTATTGTGTAAAATCGATAGTGCAGCTTCTTACAGAAGTCTCTTCAGGGACTTCGGAGTCTTTCACTTACATGTCAACATATTTACTCCCTAATAGTATTTGCTGTTCATAATAGGGGTAATTCTACTCTGTTCGGTGAAACGAACTTGCAAAATACTGGAAGGAAAAACAATATCCATGTAGACTATACATCCCTGCCTACGATTCACAACGGAATTTCACATTCTGATCGAAAGTCTTTAACAGGTTGCTGCTAGACATCAGGCAGAAAACTGAAAATCCTAAGATATTAAAAAAATACAAAGTAAAAAAAATATTTTATTAGCCTCTCCTTCTATAATTATAATTAAACATAATGTTTCGACTCAAGGATGCATATGCTAATTCACACTAAGGTTCAAATTAACAGGGTTTTAATGTTACCATTATATGTAGGGCTGCCAGTACTCATTGTAAAATTCTGAAATGCTTTGTATGAAGTATGAGAGAAAAACAGCACTTGAATAAAAAAAAAACATTTCTAGCTTTCAGGGTCATTACTTCCTTCCTCTGGGAAGATGAATACTTTTTGTGACTGGAAATGAGGGGAAGATTACTTAGACCACCCGTATAGAACACTTATGTGACACATTCATGAGTACTGCTCCAAAGTTTGAGATCGAGGTCAGATTTAAGCAACACATTGAAGCAAGTCAGAGGCTGGATTCTAGATAGGTTACCAGTAGTTTCAAACTATGTGCGAGTATTATTTTGTATAACACTATTGAGAAAATTTAGAAGGCATGAGAAATCAGGGATCGGATGACAGACAGCCTTTCTTCCCTCTCTCTATTTGCGAGTGGAACAGTACTATTTGGTTGCTTGTGTAGTATGTATATACATAAAAATACGGAAGAAAATTGTGACTGCCTACTACATTAAGAAGTAATAGTTGAACTAACCTAAAGCTTCGTGATTTACTTCAAATGTTTTGTCCCAGTGACACACTCTGACAATCAGTGACTTGCATCTATAGCAGTCTTACAATTTGGAGATGTCAGTATTGCATTGATCTATTAATATTCCCTCATTGAGCTCTTTTATCTTAAGATCACATAAACTGAATTTTTGAGAAACTACATACAGGAAGATGTGATTGGCATATAGCTGTTTGTTTACAGAAAAACAACGATCAAAATTTAAGCATATCGGTAACACACACAGGGCAAGAGCACTATACTGGATTTCGCCCCCCTCCTCCCCTTTTCCCTAGAAACCTTGTCAGTAGTAATAACTTTATTTGTAGCATAGTCTGAGGTCTACATTAGGTTGAAAAGCGATAATTTCGTTGACAGTTGTGGAACACAGCGAATGAGGAATAAAGGTTGTGGTAACAGACAGACGTGTGTCTTTGCCTAATATTTGTTTGCTGCATATTTAAATGCACTTTCCCACATTGAACGCATTTCTCATAATAAAAAAAATAAAACTACTAGGTCACCCCCAAAAAACATATATTAGAAAATGAACAATCATCCGACGTGTTTTGACGAATATTACGTACAGATATCGTACACAAACTGGAAAAATGCAATGGGCGTTCCACTACGCATCCTTTAACATATTTGATTTGTTTTTCCGCATTTGCTACTGCTGGTATGGGTTCAAAGACAAATTCGTGCTGCAAACGTCTCAGTGGTAGTTAGCCTACAGTAGTAAGCTGCAGTTAATGCGTGAAAAACATTTAGACACATTGTCCGCAATGCGTAATATGTGTTATGCTATAAATCACTCTGCCTTTCGACCAATAATTTGTAATCGGTTGGTTTCAATCAATCACGTACGACTCTAATATGTAACTTTGACTACGCTGCGGATTTAGCATGTCACCATAATGCAGATTATTCGCATTTAAACCTTCTTGCTACATTTTATTCTGCTAACGGAAGCTTCATTCAAACAATCTGGATTGATTTGACATTCCAAAACAACAGCCGAAGGCAAGTCTGTATAAACACTGTAGCCAACATGTGACGTCACTTACGTCAACAGAGTTGCTTACAGGTCTAGTCACCAGGCAGCGCTGTCACGCTTTCAGCCTTACTGATGACGTCATGAAGCGATTCCTCGGGGCCCGCGAGACGCACGTCTCCGGTCGCGCCAGGAGCGGAACATTCGGTGACGCGGCCTTTTGCCTCGCTCGGTCCACGCGGTCGCGCCACGGCTCGTCACTGGAGTGTACACCCTCCGGGATCGGTGAGCAAGCCGTGCCGCCAGTGCAACGCACCCGTATAGACGAACATCAGCGAAGGTTGTTATGTGACATTTATCGTAGCTGTAGGAAAAATAAATGTGTCCTGTCCAGAAACCGCTTTAGTCGTTTATTGCCACAAAGCCTCTGCCATGAGCATAGTGCGTGGGCGCGGCGATAAATGCCGGTTCACTGCACATGAGCGACTGTAAGCGGAGATACAACACGTTCCCGCTTCATTGGTGACCCCGACGTGATCTGAGGCTAAAAAAACACGTGGTGACGATCGTTCGTCGGTACGAGAGACGTGGAACCGCGAGTAGGCTTGCGCGTATACGCCCGCGCCGAACAGTGCTCCGTAGTAATTTTTTTTTTTTTCGTGTGTTTCCCTTGTGTTATTTTCACTGTGTACTTTCCTCTTGTACGAGTATTCGACTCTGAACTAAGATGGCGACACTAGAGGAGTTGCGAAAGACCGTCGAAGAACTGCTCGCACGCAACACGAGGCTAGAGAGTGAGCTACAGGCACGGACTACACGCGCGGACGCCGCGCAGCCACAGACAGCTCAGGACAATGTTGGCGCGGAAATCCCCGCCACACCGACGCCTCCTACAACCGCCGGAACGCCTACAAGCGCTGGACGGGCATTGATCAGGCTGCGTCCCTTTTGGCCGCGCGACCCTGTAATGTGGTTCAGCCAGGTTGAGGCGGTATTTATGAGCAACCACGTGACCTGCGACCTGGCGAAATTTGGGCACGTAGTGAGTCAGCTGGACCAGAACTATGCGGCCGAAGTGCGGGATATAATCACCGCCCCGCCGACGCAGTCGAGCTACAAACGGCTCAAGGAAGAGCTGATCCGGCGGATTTCGTCGTCAGAGGAACAGCGAGTGCACCAACTGCTGCGGCAAGAGGAATGCGGCGATCGGAGGCCCTCGCAGTTCCTGCGCCACTTGCGGAGCCTCGCGCAGTCCGATATGGTGCCAGATTCGCTGTTACGCACTATCTGGGTGCGCAGCCTCCCAGCTCAGGTGCAGGCAGCCGCACAGACGGAGATGCAGCTGGACGCCGTCGCCAACTTGGCCGACAGGGTGCACGACGCGCTAACAACGGCGCCTAGCACCGCGGCTGCGGCAGCTTACGACTCCGTCCCCCCACGTCTGTGGCGGCAAGCGCCTCCCGCACCCGCATCGGATGCCGACCTGCACCAGCTAGTGCAAAACTTGACCGCACAGGTGGCAGCTCTCTCGACGCAAATCGACCGGTTGGCGCGCTCGCAGCAAGAGGGCAGCACGCGCCGCAGCGGCAGCAGACCGGGTGACAGGCGGCGCGGCTCGCGCAGCCGGCAACGCAGCAACAGCCGCTCCAACGGTACCCCGCCGACGTCAAAGCACGCACAAAGCGGCTACTGCTGGTACCACGCCCGCTTCGGCAACGAAGCAACCAGGTGCCGCGCTCCTTGCTCGCACCCAAACGCCAGCTGCGACCGGACCTAGGCGCACCCGGCTGCAGTATGATATCGAAGCGTCTGTTTGTTGCGGAACGGGGGGCAGGCGTGAGGTACCTCGTCGACACGGGTTCGGACCTCTCGACATTCCCCCGTTCTATGTTACGAGACCGCAGGCGGGCCGAGGCACTCTGCCTTACAGCGGCGAACAATTCCGCTATTAAAACTTACGGCACACACAGCCGCAATTTACACTCCTGGAAATTGAAATAAGAACACCGTGAATTCATTGTCCCAGGAAGGGGAACTTTATTGACACATTCCTGGGGTCAGATACATCACATGATCACACTGACAGAACCACAATGTCGGCACTAGTACAGTGTATATCCACCATTCGCAGCAATGCAGGCTGCTATTCTCCCATGGAGACGATCGTAGAGATGCTGGATGTAGTCCAGTGGAACGGCTTGCCATGCCATTTCCACCTGGCGCCTCAGTTGGACCAGCGTTCGTGCTGGACGTGCAGACCGCGTGAGACGACGCTTCATCCAGTCCCAAACATGCTCAATGGGGGACAGATCCAGATATCTTGCTGGCCAGGGTAGTTGACTTACACCTTCTAGAGCACGTTGGGTGGCACGGGATACATGCGGACGTGCATTGTCCTGTTGAAACAGCAAGTTCCCTTGCCAGTCTAGGAATGGTAGAACGATGGGTTCGATGACGGTTTGGATGTACCGTGCACTATTCAGTGTCCCCTCGACGATCACCAGTGGTGTACGGCCAGTGTAGGAGATCGCTCCCCACACCATGATGCCGGGTGTTGGCCCTGTGTGCCTCGGTCGTATGCAGTCCTGATTGTGGCGCTCACCTGCACGGCGCCAAACACGCATACGACCATCATTGGCACCAAGGCAGAAGCGACTCTCATCGCTGAAGACGACACGTCTCCATTCGTCCCTCCATTCACGCCTGTCGCGACACCACTGGAGGCGGGCTGCACGATGTTGGGGCGTGAGCGGAAGACGGCCTAACGGTGTGCGGGACCGTAGCCCAGCTTCATGGAGACGGTTGCGAATGGTCCTCGCCGATACACCAGGAGCAACAGTGTCCCTAATTTGCTGGGAAGTGGCGGTGCGGTCCCCTACGGCACTGCGTAGGATCCTACGGTCTTGGCGTGCATCCGTGCGTCGCTGCGGTCCGGTCCCAGGTCGACGGGCACGTGCACCCACCGCCGACCACTGGCGACAACATCGATGTACTGTGGAGACCTCACGCCCCACGTGTTGAGCAATTCGGCGGTACGTCCACCCGGCCTCCCGCATGCCCACTATACGCCCTCGCTCGAAGTCCGTCAACTGCACATACGGTTCACGTCCACGCTGTCGCGGCATGCTACCAGTGTTAAAGACTGCGATGGAGCTCCGTATGCCACGGCAAAGTGGCTGACACTGACGGCGGCGGTGCACAAATGCTGCGCAGCTAGCGCCATTCGACGGCCAACACCGCGGTTCCTGGTGTGTCCGCTGTGCCGTGCGTGTGATGATTGCTTGTACAGCCCTCTCGCAGTGTCCGGAGCAAGTATGGTGGGTCTGACACACCGGTGTCAATGTGTTCTTTTTTCCATTTCCAGGAGTGTAGATCTAGGCCTACGGCGCACGTTCTCGTGGACTTTTACCGTGGCCGACGTCAATGAGCCGATCCTGCGCGCAGACTTTCTCGGCCACTACGGGCTGCTAGCCGACATCGCAAACGGCCAGCTCATCGACGCCACAACGAGTTTAAAGATAGCGGGACAGCACCGGCAGGCTGCATACTACAGCGTTAAACCCGTGAAGTGCCCCGGACCGTACGCTGACATTCTGGAACAATTCCCCGACCTCACCCGCCCAGCCGGTGCACCGAGAGACATCAAACATTCGACGGTGCACCACATAATAACCACACCGGGCCCCCCCACATCGTGTCGCCCACGTCGACTCGCGCCGGACAGACTCGCAGCAGCAAAGGCAGAGTTCGAGGCCATGCTGCGGCAAGGCATCGTGCGACCATCGAGCAGCCCATGGTCATCGGCGTTGCATTTAGTGCCCAAAAAAGACAATTCGTGGCGCCCGGGTGGGGACTATCGCGCCCTTAATTCGCGAACGGTGCCGGACCGATACCCAGTCCCACACCTTCAAGTTTCAGCTACGCCTTGGCGGGCTGTGCGGTGTTCAGCAAGATTGACTGCGCAAAGGCGTACACCCAAATTCCGGTGGCGCCCGAAGACATCGAAAAAACAGCCATCGTAACGCCCTTTGGGCTTTTCGAAAGCCTGTTTATGACTTTCGGTCTTCGGAATGCTGCCCAGACTTGGCAGCGGTTCCTGGACGGCGACTTGCGAGGCTTGCCATTTTGCTTCGCGTACCTCGAAGACATCTTGGTGTATTCCAAGTCGCCCGAACTCCATCGCCGCCACTTAACGACCATCTTTCAGCGCCTGAGTGAAGCCGACATCGTCATTAACCCCGCTAAATGCGAGTTCGGCGTGACGGAAATTGAGTTCCTCGGCCATTTAATTACGCCCACCGGATCGACACCGCTACCGGAGAAAGTGAAGGCAATACAGAGCATGCCACGTCCGCAGACGCACAAAGAATTACGACGTTACCTCGGCATGTTGAACTTTTATCGACGACACCTGCCCAACGCCGCAGCCGTGCAAGAGCCGCTGACTAAGGCGTTACAAGGTCCTACCTCAAAAGGAAAGACCCTCGTTAATTGGACAGACGCAATGGAGCAGAGCTTCACGGACTCAAAAAGGAATCTCGTGGAAGCGACGCTGCTCGCGCACCCGGTACATGACGCGGACTTAGCTGTAGTCGTGGACGCCAGCCAGGCCGCCATCGGCGCGGCGTTACAACAGCGCGTCGGCGGGAGTTGGCAGCCTCTCGGTTTTTTCTCCAAAAAGCTTTCCGATTCGCAGCGTGCTTGGAGCGCTTACGACCGAGAGTTGCTTGCGGTGTACGCGGCGGTGAAATACTTCCGACCGTCCATCGAAGCCCGACGGTTCATCATTTTCACCGATCACAAACCCATTACACACGCGTTCGCGAACAACCACACTAAGTGTTCACCGCGCCAACTCCGGCAGTTAGAGTACGTGTCGCAATTCACGACTGACATTCGACACATTTCGGGGATAGACAATATCGTCGCCGATTTTTTGTCCCGAGCGTGTGCCGTTATTTCACCCCCTGTGAACTTTGAGGACGTGGCCCAAGTACAGGAGAGTGACGAAGAACTGCACCGCTTCCGTCACGACACTTCCAGCGGCCTGCAACTGGAGCTGGTGCCTGTCCCCGGCTCCGCACGGAAGATTTGGTGTGACACCTCAACCGGCACGCACCGACCGTTCCTCCCGGAGAA
Source organism: Schistocerca nitens (assembly GCF_023898315.1). Lineage (NCBI taxonomy): Eukaryota > Metazoa > Arthropoda > Insecta > Orthoptera > Acrididae > Schistocerca > Schistocerca nitens. The sequence continues at coordinate 616,270,268 of NC_064620.1, read as the reverse complement.
ATTCCGGCGCAGTGCCTTCGACCGTGTCCACGGACTGTCACACCCCGGCACCAACACCACTGCGACGCTCGTGGCTGCGCGTTTCGTCTGGCCCGGGCTTCGGAAGGACTGTCGTGAATGGGCGCGCACTTGCACCGCATGTCAACGCGCCAAAGTCGGGAGGCACACCCACGCACCCGTGGGCACCTTCCCGGACGCGACACGCCGATTTGCGCACGTCCACGTGGACCTCGTCGGCCCGCTTCCTCTCTCACAAGGCAAGCGGTACCTCCTAACGATGGTGGACCGCTTCACTCGCTGGCCGGAAGCAACGCCCGTCGCGGACGTCACAGCCGAGACCGTCGCCACAGCATTCGTCGACACCTGGGTGGCACGCTTCGGATGTCCCAGTCACGTGACAACTGATCGCGGCCGACAGTTTGACTGCGCGTTGTTCACGCACGTCGCCAGACTGTGTGGCACCCGGTTACACAGGACAACCAGCTACCATCCGGCGTCGAATGGCATGGTCGAACGGTTACACAGGACTCTCAAAGCCGCTCTAACCTGCCACGACACCTCATGGCCAGAGGCGCTTCCACTGGTGCTGCTCGGCCTGCGAGTCACGCCGAAGGAGGAGATCGGCGCGTCACCTGCCGACCTCGTTTACGGGCAATCTCTGACAATCCCGGGCGATTTTGTCGAAGATATAAGACTCCCACGCGACGACGTGGCACCCACTCTGGCGGAACGTCTGCGCAGTCACATGGCCGACCTCCGAGCGCACGCACCGACGCGGCACGGCACCGGGAAGATATTCGTCCACGCCGACCTGCAGCGCTGCACGCACGTCATGTTGCGTACCGACGCAGTACGGCCACCTCTCCGACCGCCCTACAGTGGACCGCACCGCGTGATCGCCCGAGGAGACAAAACGCTGGTCCTCGAGTGCAACGGGAAGCCGTCGACAGTGTCAGTCGACCGCGTCAAACCAGCCTACGTCTTGCCCGCTCCATCAGCCACGCATTTCTTCGACCCGGCAGAAGATCTGATCACGGACGACACTCCCTCTGCCAGCGGTCAGACGGAACCCGCACCCGGAGCCGCCGGTGACGCACAGCTGCAGCCTGCTGTCATCGCGCCGCCACGTGCGCCTCCCACCACCACGCCCAGGCAGCTGGTACGGCCGCCCGGACCGCGCCCACCACAGGCGCACCGGTCGCCCCCACCACAGCCGCCAGCGGACTACGTCACGCGCGCCGGCCGCCGCGTCCGATTCAAACGGCCGTGCTGCGTCGCCAGCGCGCCACGACACCCAAACCGGCAATCACGCGCCCGAGCCGCCGAACGCCGTCAGAATCCGGCGCCCACGAGCCGCCGTCCGCTGTAGAGACCCGACCTCCAGCTGTAAGAGCCTTCGGCCGGTAACTCCAGTCGAGCCCCGGACACCGTCTCCTGCGTTCGTCACAGCTCCTGGACCCGCGTTCGCGTCGTTTGCCTCCGCCGCGTCGGGCGTTGAGGCCGGATCGGCATCCGCGCCAGCTTACCGCATTCGCTTCTCCGTCGAGCTCCGGACATCGCGCTCCACACCGCCCGGCTTGTCCGTAGTAGCTCCCGGACCCGCGTTCTTTTCCGACGGCAACGCACTCGCGCAAGCGCCTTCCAGACGTCAGCACCAATGACCTGCAACGCGCGCCTTCACGCGCATCGCTACGGACAGTCGCAGCCAGTGCCTACTGCCGGTGCCACTAGCCGCCAGCGCGAGAACGCGCCCACCGCACGCTCGCCGGTCCGGCGCGCTGACGTCACGGGCCGCCGCCCTTCCGACGCCGACCGACCCCCACCAAAGCTGCCGCACTGCCATCACGCAGCGCGCGAACTTTAAACACACGCGCGCCACAGAACGATCGCCGCGTTTTCGCAGCTACGGAGCTCCGCTCTCCGAGGGGGGATCTGTGTGGCGGCAGCACCGTCCAACGCACGAAGGGCTGAACTACGGCACTGCCGACACAAGTAGGGGCAGCTGTACCGTTACGCGGAATTTCGGCAACGGTGCGTCGCACACCGGACCGCACGGGAACAAAGCTGCCGCCAGTGCGAGCTAGTCGACGGGACGCGACACACGTCTCCCCAGTTCTTCCGCCGCGGACCACGTGCGTCGAGTCAACGTGACTCCGCCGTAAATGCGTACGCGCGGTCGCAAACGCAGTCGCCGTTAAATTGTCTTCCGTTTCTTCGCGGACGTTACGGCGCCTCCTGTCGCGCCAGGAGCGGAACATTCGGTGGCGCGGCCTTTTGCCTCGCTCGGTCCACGCGGTCGCGCCACGGCTCGTCACTGGAGTGTACACCCTCCGTAAGCCGTGCCGCCAGTGCAACGCACCCGTATAGACGAACATCAGCGAAGGTTGTTATGTGACATTTATTGTAGCGGTAGGAAAAATAAATGTGTCCTGTCCAGAAACCGCTTTAGTCGTTTATTGCCACAAAGCCTCTGCCATGAGCATAGTGTGTGGGCGCGGCGATAAATGCCGGTTCACTGCACATGAGCGACTGTAAGCGGAGATACAACACGTTCCCGCTTCAGACTTTTAACTGACTGAGTATAACTAACACTGTAGAGGCATTACCCAGTGCCATTTCTTTCACAGAGCTTGACTAACTTTTTTGAATAATAAGCTGCAATAGTTAAAACTTGTAGGGCATCTGTGTTATTATCCACAGTCGCTATTACCAAGCAGGGTCCGTTTCGTTTCCATGTAATCACTGAGTGTCGTAAAATTATGAAAATTGATTAATTGTTTACTGGCAGTTTTGTTTGTTTGCTAATGACCAGTTTCAGTCTAAAGATTGTTACCTCAGTAAATGTGCATTCTTCTACTGCATAGTAGCACCTTCACGGATTTTCAGTTCAGAGTTTTAACTCCACTCTCTTAAAATAACTTAAAATTTTCCTGAGAAAACTAACAAGTAAAGAAACAGAACAAATTAAAATTAGACAATTTCATTTATCCTGTATTTAGCTTAGCGGATGACTTCTGCTGGCTTGGTACATACGTCATTATTCTTATGTTAAAAGTATATCAGTTGTTCATTCGCTTAAAGTAAATTCAATTCAACTTTTCAATAATCTTCTGTTGCCACACTACCGCAATTAGTGTTGCTTAATTTTCTTTGCCGTTACCTTTCTTAAGGGTCGGAATATTCATTGTCGTAGTGGCCTGGTGACCATTTAATTATTCCTTTTTCGCTAATCAGTACTTTTTGTATTATCAGAATTTATTTCTATAAGAAACATTACGTTGTATGCTTTTCCTACTAGTGTAGTTCGTGAGTGATTGTGCTATACTCCAGCCGCTTCAAAATTATTATCAGTTTATTACATTAGGTTCAGAATAGATTCTACCTCCAGAGACGTCTGTTGTACACTTTCCTCCAATTAACCGGTACAACTTTTACCTTCGGTAACTATAGCCTGACTCACTGTAAAATTTCATTACGCATTCGAGATCACGATCGTTTATATCGCAATCAAATAGTCCCGTTATGGAGGGGGACATGAGGTGCTAAAAGTCTATACAATGAGCTGCAGCTTGATAAAATGGTCTGCCAATTTGTGAATTGGGAAGCATAACTTCTTGCTGAGCAGAGCACAAATGGGTATTTCAAAAGGACTGCCTAAAATCTAAGTGGGCATCCGTGAGTTCCCCTGATAAAAAAAAAAGGTCGTAAGTAAAGGTGTTGGTGCGCACTGCCTGTAGTAGTGAAGGGGGCAGCGAGAAATTTAACGGGTATTGTAAATAGTGTTGAGTTATTTTGTTGAGCAACAGGAAAATTAACGCAGTCAAAACAATCGTCTGATGAAAGTAGTAAATATTACTCATCATTTTTCCTGTACTCGAACTGAAGGTAAAATCTTCAGTAATGTTTCGTAAATCATAAAAATTTAAAAGTAAATATTTTTCAGGGCAAAACAAAGGAATGTTTAAAGTTTCTAGTGAGCAATTATAAATAAAGAGTTCATTTTAAATATTTTTTATGGACTCGTATAAGCTTGTACCATATTTACTGTCTTATTTATGTATTATGTGTTCCCTTACCTATGTGATATTTTCATTTCGGTGTACCCATTGTTATCCAGTAGTCTATTAAACACAGAACTTCTTCTCCATGGTGAAGTGTTATGTACAATTAAACTACGTCTATTCATTGTGAATGAGATGAAATGATATTGAAATGATATTATTGTATTCGTCTTGCTGCTTATGTTTAGTGAATGATATTGTGATGCATTCGTATTTCCTTTTTTTTAAGTTTTTCTTTTGTCTTTCGACTAACACTGTTTGAGGTGTTATGGGTGTTTCACTGATGAAACATCACTGAAATATGGGGCATTTGTAAGACAATATCGATATTATTTATAATTGCCTTATCTAACGTCTTTCTCTGTCTTTACTTAATTAGAATTCCGTCTCATCAAGCTCTTTATAGTAACATGCGTGTAAATGTTTTATTCATTAATTATGAGCACTTATGTAACTATAATTAATCTGTGAATGTATTTTTGAAAGTAATATGGTGTAAAAGAATGGAAATGTTAAACCATTAATTGTAATACTGGTTTGTAATCACGTAAAACACCGAGGTAAGTCCTTCTGTCACGAAACTGGCTTGATGACGGTAGAAAAGGTGGATCTAGGGAGTATAAAATGTGAATCTAGCACTCAAACTGCAAGATTCCTTTGTGGCTAGATTTAGTCGACGGCTATCAGGCAAAGTGTTGCAACGTTGTGAACTGATCGAGGCAAGAAGAACGTAGCCTTAGATATGGATGTAATCTGGCTTATTATTCAGGGTATCCTTTGGCTGGCTCTGTACCACGAAATTTCTTATTCGATTCTAAGAAGACAATTTTCAGAGCTAATTATACAGCAAGACCCATGGATAGAGACTGCCAACATCTTCATCTTAAATTATCAGTTGAGTAATACGTTTGTGTCCTGTAAACTTAGTGGTCACTCGTATTTTATCCTAGACAGGTTCCTATCCCAAGTCCTACGATATTTCTGAGTATCCTTTTTTATTGTCATGAAAAGTCATATCAGAAAAATTTCACCCATAAACCATGGACCTTGCCGTTGGTGGGGAGGCTTGCGTGCCTCAGCCATGGCCATACCGTAGGTGCAACCACAACGGAGGGGTATCTGTTGAGAGGCCAGACAAACGTGTGGTTCCTGAAGAGGGATAGCAGACTTTTCAGTAGTTGCAGGGGCAACAGTCTGGATGATTGACTGATCTGGCTTTGTAACACTAACCAAAAGTGCCTTGCTGTGCTGGTACTGCGAACGGCTGAAAGCAAGGGGAAACTACAGCCGTAATTTTTCCCGAGGGCATGCAGCTTTACTGTATGGTTAAATGATGATGATGTCCTCTTGGGTAAAATATTCCGGAGGTAAAATAGTCCCCCATTCGGATCTCCGGGCGGGGACTACTCAAGAGGATGTCGTTATCAGGAGAAAGAAAACTGGCGTTCTACGGATCCGAGCGTGAATGTCAGATCCCTTAATCGGGCAGGTAGGTTAGAAAATTTAAAAAGGGAAATGGATAGGTTATAGTTAGATGTAGTGGGAATTAGTGAAGTTCGGTGGCAGGAGGAACAAGACTTTTGGTCAGGTGAATACAGGGTTGTATATACAAGATCAAATAGGGGTAACGCAGGGGTAGGTTTAATAATGAATAAAAAATAGGAGTGCGGGTAAACTACTACAAACAGCATAGTGAATGCATTATTGTGTCCAAGATAGATACGAAGCCCACGCCTACCACAGTAGTACAAGTTTAAATGTCAACTAACTCTGCAGATGACGAAGAGATTGATGAAATGTATGATGAGATAAAAGAAATTATTCAGATAGTGAAGGGAGACAAAAATTTAATAGTCATGGGTGACTGGAATTCGAGAGCAGGAAAAGGGTGAGAAGGAAACATAGTAGGTGAATATGGATTGGGGATAAGTAATGAAAGAGGAAGCCGTCTGGTAGAATTTTGCACAGAGCATAACTTAATCATAGCTAACACTTGGTTCAAGAATCATAAAAGAAGGTTGTATACATGGAAGAATCCTGGAGATACTAGTAGGTATCAGATAGATTATATAATGGTAAGACAGAGATTTAGGAACTAGGTTTTAAATTGTAAGACATTTCCAGGGGCAGATGTGGACTCTGACCACAATCTATTGGTTATGAACTGTAGATTAAAACTGAAGAAACTGCAAAAAGGTGGGAATTTAAGGAGATGGGACCTGGATAAACTGAAAGAACCAGAGGTTGTACAGAGTTTCAGGGAGAGCATAAGGGAACAATTGACAGGAATGGGGGAAAGAAATACAGTAGAAGAAGAATGGTAGCTCTGAGGGATGAAGTAGTGAATGCAGCAGAGGATCAAGTAGATAAAAAGACGAGGGCTAGTAGAAATCCTTGGGTAACAGCAGAAATAATGAATTTAGTTGATGAAAGGGGAAAATATAAAAATGCAGTAAATGAAGCAGGCAAAAAGGAATACAAACGTCTCAAAAATGAGATTGACAAGAAGAGCAAAATGGCTAAGCAGGGATGGCTAGAGGACAAATGTAAGGATGTATAGGCTTATCTCACTAGGTGCAAGATAGATATTGCCTACAGGAAAATTAAAGAAACCTTTGGAGAAAAGAGAGCCACTTGTATGAATATCAACAGCTCAGATGGAAATCCAGTTCTAAGCAAAGAAGGGAAACCAGAAAGGTGGAAGGAGTATATAGAGGGTCTATACAAGGGCGATGTACTTGAGGACAATATTACAGAAATGGAAGAGGATGTAGATGAAGTTGAAATGGGAGATTTGATACTGCGTGAAGAGTTTGACAGAGCACTGAAAGACCTAAGTCGAAACAAGGCCCCGGGAGTAGACAACAATTCATTAGAACTACGGACGGCCTTGGGAAAGCCAGTCCTGACGAAACTATACCATCTGCTGAGGAAGATGTATGATACAGGCGAAATACCCTCAGACTTCAAGAAGAATATAATAATTCCAATCCCAAAGAAAGCAGGTGTTGACAGATGTGAAAATTACCGAACTGTCAGTTTAATAAGTCACAGCTGCAAAATACTTACGCGAATTCTTACAGACGAATGGAAAAACTGGTAGATGCCGACCTCGGGGAAGATCAGTTTGGATTCTGTAGAAATGTTGGAACACGTGAAGTAATACTGAGCTTACGACTTAAAGAAGAAAGATTAAGGAATGGCAAACCACGTTTCTAGCATTTGTAGACTTGGAGAAAGCTTTTGACAATGTTGACTGGAACACTCTCTTTCAAGTTCTAAAGGTGGCAGGGGCAAAATACAGGGAGCGAAAGGCTATTTACAATCTGTACAGAAACCAGATAGCAGTTATAAGAGTCGAGGGACATGAAAGGGAAGCAGTGGTTGGGAAGGGAGTGAGACAGGGTTGTAGCCTATCCCCGATGTTATTCAATCTGTATATTGAGCAAGCAGGAAAGGAAACAAAAGAAAAATTCGGAATAGGTATTAAAATCCGCGGAGAAGAATTAAAAACTTTGAGGTTCGCCGATGACATTGTAATTCTGTCAGAGACAGCAAAGGACTTGGAAGAGCAGTTGAACGGAATGGACAGTGTCTTGAAAGGAGGATATAAGATGAACATAAAAAAAAGCAAAACGAGGATAATGGAATGTAGTCGAATGAAGTCTGGTGATGCTGAGGGAATTAGATTAGGGAATGAGACACTTAAAGTAGTAAAGGAGTTTTGCTATTTGGGATGCAAAATAACTGATGATGGTCGAAGTAGAGAGGATAGAAAATGTAGACGGCAATGACAAGGAAAGCGTTTCTGAAGAAGAGAAATTTGTTAACATCGAGTATAGATTTCAATGGCAGGAAGTCTTTTCTGAAAGTATTTGTATGTAGTGTAGCCATGTATGGAAATGAAACATGGACGATAAATAGTTTGGACAAGAAGAGAATAGAAGCTTTCAAAATGTGGTGCTACAGAAGAATGCTGAAGATTAGATGGGTAGACCACATAACTAATGAGGAGGAATTGAATAGAATTGGGGAGAAGAGGAGTTTGTGGCACAACTTGAAAGAAGAAAGGACCTGTTGGTAGGACATGTTCTGAGGCATTAGGGGATCACAAATTTAGAATTGGAGGGCAGTGTGGAGGGTAAAAATCGTAGAGGGAGACGAAGAGATGAATACACTAAGCAGATTCAGAAGGATGTAGGTTGCAGTAAGTACTGGGAGATGAAGAAGCTTGCACAGGATAGAGTAGCATGGAGAGCTGCATCAAACCAGTCTCAGGACTGAAGACTACAACAACAACAACAGTTAACTAACTTTGCAGAGAAGTAAGTTGCATAATTATTCAGTGAACATAAATTTCGAAGCATTCCACGCATTTTTCATAAAAGGGTAGTCAATATTTCACCAAAGTTCAGTTGCCAAGAAAAGATCTATAATATTTAGCTTAAAAACTGCTCATAATGAAATCTCTGTACAGTACTACAATTGCACGGGAAAACGGTAATGATCCACAACTCTCACTGGCTAGTAGATTTTGAATAGCCATCTATGGATAATTGTTTGGAAGCAACAATGTAATTTCATGTGTGAAACAGTTTTTTTTCATATTGTGTTATGACTAAAATATTTAGCCTTTGTCTAAGTCTACAGACAGATTAGTTTCTGGGTCCCCATTCTAATTTTGTGTGTGGAGCCTGAAGGAGCGAGTGTAAATTTGTACCAAGACCGGGAATCGAACCTGGTTCTCTTCCTTATTAGGCAGGTGCGACAGACACTAAGATACCTTGGCAAAGCTGTTCACACAACTGCAGGGATTGCCCTGGAACAACTCCCTCATCGATTTAAATTCTCACTGCCGCCCCAGTCTCCTTTAAATCCCCCTGGGTTTGATTCCCAGCTGTGGTACAAATTTTCACTCGCCACCTCAGTCTATGTACACTCTGCGACATAAAGTTTGACCGGCGGCCGGCCGCTTCAGAGGCTAAGTCCGCACTGATAGCGACATGGGACAAAAAAACTGGCCAACTCGCTAATTCTCTAAGTCCGGTTATCTGCACAATCTGGCAACACTGTAGACTGCGGCACTTCCTGGAGGAAAACTTGTCCCATGATAGAGAAATTATAGACTGATTACGCCTGTGGTCTAGCGGTAGCGTGCGTTCTTTCTGTTCGTAATGTCAGTGGATCGAGAGCAGCTGGCATAAAATATTTTTATAGCCTCTTCTGTCTGAATGCTGAAGACGTGAATGTAATGGTAGCGCAGATTCAATCTATTTCGCTTTGTGACACACCGATATCAAAATTTTATCCAGTAACGATTTTGCGGCAGATTTCCTGCAGACTGTCCTCCTCTGGACGCCGTATGCGGCAAAGCTCCGGGATCCATTTGCTGGCTACCGGCAGCGGCCGTGGCGACAGCAGCGGCGCTGCACTCCCCGTTCTTTATCGAAAGCGCCTGCTACCGCTCATCGCTTTTGATGATTTAAAACGCTTTATTATTAAATGTTGCTCCACAGAAAATTTCTACAATTTCCATTCACGCTCAAAAGCAACGGAGACAGACGCCCTGATTAGTAGGCGGGTATTATATTACATTAATCGGCAAGAGCTGAGTATGGCCCGAAATTAATTTTATAGACTGGGACGAAATTAAACCACCTCACTACATTCGATGAATTTATAAATGCTTCATACCTCGTTTCTTTTCCTTTCAAACTCAATTATTTGTGCAACTTTTGGTCAATGTTTGGATGTTTTCGTCAAGCCAGAGTGAGCGTCTGTGGTGTAAAGTGTATTACAGTTCTTCTTTCATTCCTTATGGTAAGTCTATGCGATAAACTGTGTGAATACCTTGCAATGCATGCTCTGTAGCAGTGCAGGAACACTGCACATTTGGAGTTCCATGTATGGGTTCATGAAGTATTTATTGGTGATCGGAAGTGATAGTTAAGGTCATCAGATTTAAACCAGAAAAATTTGTCGTTTTGAAGGTTTCAGAGAACGGAAAGGAATTGCTAACGCCGGTGTTAGAAAACGTCTACAGTTAAATGCTGTTGCAAAAATTTAGAAGAAGGGAACTATATTAATGAACATGTGCACTTCATAAACAACCTACTGACATGTTAGACCTATATGACGAACAAAGCTCAAATTTATATCGTTGACAGTCGGTTTGAATCTTTTCAGGGTCTATTTTACAGTGAAGCACCTTGGAATTTGCAAAGCAGAAATCCATGATATTAACTTAATTTACTAAGTCGAAATCGGACGAAGATTGATGTTTAAAGGCATTCTTCAGATTTCGCATAAGAAATTTTTACTAGCAGTTTGCAACTCCATTAATTAAAATGGAAAATAAAAGGTTGTAGTCAGCGGCTTCTACCGTGATTCGAACTGCTATGTCTTATAGTACAAGCACTGCAACGCACAAGGGAACCTCTGAGCTAACGACACACTGGCGGCCAGAGGCGGAATATAGTCACTGCGATGTTGCCTGAGCCTCAAAACGCAACCTTAAACACACGAACAGAGGAGGTGGAGATGACTGTTTTAACGTCCCGTCGACAACGATGTCATTAGAGACGGAGCACAAGCTCGGATTAGGGAAGGATGGGGAAGGAAATCGGCCTTGCCCTTCCTAAGGAACCATCCCGGCATTTGCCTGAAGCGATTTAGGGAAATCATTGAAAACCTAAATCAGGATGGCCGGGCGCGGGATTGCACCGTCGTCCTCCCGAATGCACACACAAACAGGTGTTACTTATGTGAAGAACGCCGTTCTTGGAGTCCAGAAATTAAATATACTTTCTAATTGTGTCATCTTGCAGTGGATTATATCGTACGAGTCTTCGATGTGGAAAACGAATGTCAAGTGAATTTAGCGAGGTAACGCCGACCTACACCCGGAAGTAAATGCACTATCAGAGTGTTGACAAATACTTGTTACGACGCTGCCATTTCTAGGCTCTCTGACGAGGCAGCTCTTCAGCGAAATGCTTGCCGTGATTCTCCGATACGGTTCTTCAGAGTGGAGACGCGCGCACACGTTTGGTTTTTATGCGGCGTTCTCCGCTGATGGTTTCTGACGTCGCCTTGTGGGCTATGTATACATATGAGACATTCAATTATCATTAATCCAGAATCATACAAGTTTCAGCTTCCGGCGTGGAAGAAGGCTGTTGACGCCGACATTATATCATTTCAACGTAGGGAAAGCAAAACGGATCATTCAATGTTTCTCATTCAACATAAAGCATGTGAGATAATTTTCCGTAACGTTCATAATCATCTAAAAATACAAACGAAGTAAAAATACACCGGAAGCTTATTCGAATTGAATATAACGCTTTGCACCTCGATGTCGAATTTGTCCACTTGCAATCTTTTGCAGCATACACATAGAATGTCATGATTACCACGAGAATGAAGAAATATGTTGGTAAGGATGGAAGCAAGAAGAGACGCATTCAACAAATATTCTATTCCTCATGGCATTCATTTCATTTGACACGTAAGAAGCGGTAAAGCGGGAATTTACTTTCGTTAACACGAAAGATATGCCGCACATATTGATAACGAGGAAGTCTGCGTCTTCATACGTTTCCTCCTTGAAATCTGTATGCTCTATTATATACTAAGTAGCCCGATCATTGTTTCAGTAATGTTACCCTCTTGTTTGACCCCGTAACGATGAACAGACTCCAAATGCATGTCTCCCTTCCTGGGTTGTTTTTTGTGTTTTATTGCTTGGAATTCCTGAAGCAGACCACTGTGCCTTCCCCCCTCGTGGGTTAGGTCTCAAAACTAAACCGCTTTGTATCCAATGGCATAATTTATTCAGACAGCATCAGCATAAGACTATCAAACAAAGCCTTCAATTTACAGTTGCAGCACTCTAACCAGCACTGACCAAAGTGTAATCCACGGTCATGGTCCTAAATTACCAGCTGTCTGCTACTGTGGCAAAGTCCGTACTACACTTTCGATTCCGCAGCACCATTTTATCTGGTAACACTGTGTAGTTGCACAGTTGTGCTACCAGGTCTGTCCTCACACTGTCAACTTTATGTATCTCACTTCTCCTGTAGCGTAGATCACGAGGAGCCGAAGTAAATGAGTGTATTCTGCATGACGTAACATTCAGTATTCCCTTCTTTCATAGCCACTCTTCATGTGCATCGATACCAAATAGGAATGCGAAAACTCTTGCGAGTGAGAGAATGACAATAACAATCGTAACAAGAACAAGCAAATAATGAATGATGTTTATTCCAACGCAGAACGAGAATGGCTTTAAATATAAAAATCTGTATCTATATCCATACCTATTGATCTTTGAGTTGGCACAATGCAAGTATATTCTTAGCATTTAGTTACTGAATTTAGTTCTGGATGTTTGCAGAGGAAAGGAAAAGTCGGTACTTCTCGCTAGTGTAATATAATGTGAACCAGCAACTACCCTTTCCTTAGAACACGACTCAAGCAGGTCCTCAAGTAGGTAGCAAGGCACTGCTGCATTCTGTTCCCTGACATTGCTCTGATGACGGTTAATGCAGATAGTTCCGATTATGAAATACAAAACGTATTGCAGGTTAGTTCCTGGGATAGTAACATTAAATTTGCATTGTAGACGGCACATGAACGTGACGACTATCCATATTACTCATCAATATAAAAAGACAATATTTTGGGAATTTAGCAGGATTACTCAAAATGAATTCTGAAATTGGGTGACTGACTGCACAGGTGCTAAACGTCGTCAAGAGTATACGATGTCCTAATCGCATTAGGAATATGAAGATCGTCTTCGACAGCTCGCAACTTTCACATTGCTATCTCCACCCTACTCCAGACAGCCCTCGGTGGAGGTGCACTACGTTGCCGATGTTATGGAAGGCCTTCAAACCGACAACAGACCACATATTGAAAAATACAAGCGAATTCTCTTGCAGCGTAAGCTTATTGTAACTAATCTAAAAATTATTGGAGAGGAACATTGTCCTATTAAAAAAAAGTAAAATGTTACACACTGTTGACGTCAAACGGACATTATCTATGTCCTGTCTTGTGTCCTACTCATCTATAATATCAAGTGTACTATGAAAATGATTATATATAACGGATGATAGGGTAATGCATTGATACCAGATGGTGGGGGCCGGCCGGTGTGGCCGTGCGGTTCTAGGCGCTTCAGTCTGGAACCGCGTGACTGCTACGGTCGCAGGTTCGAATCCTGCCTCGGGCATGGATGTGAGTGATGTCCTTAGGTTAGTTAGGTTTTGAGAATATGTATGAACATTAAATGACACGACGAACTGAAATGATATGACGAAGAGTTCAGCGCTCACTGGGAATAGAGCCCCACACATATCGTTGTTGACTACACACAAAGAGACGTCAGCTACCGAATTTTTATCCACCAGCTGCTCAGAATAGCATCTTGAACTTACAGTCATCTCGCAAATAGTTCTGTGTCTCACTGGGAGTTAAAAACGTCAGATATCGTTAGTGTTGACAACGAATGAAAATACATTAAAAATCAAAATTATGATCCACCAGCAGATAGGTGTTCTCATTATAGAGCTTGATAATACATAATTAAATCTTTAGTGCCGGGCCAGGATTCGATCCCATTCACGCGTAATATGTGAAGGTGTTGAGGAATCTGCAGTTTTGAACAAACAACAAATTGTCGCCGAGCTGTATTGCCACGAAGAGATCAAATTCCGCGTTAAGGGCGGTCTGAGTTGCATTCCCAGTTTAGAACCAATTTTATCGACATACAGGAGCTCAAATAAAAGATGGAATAAGTGTCCTGTGACCATACATAGCGTTTGTGGTGTCACTTGAAATAAATAACTAGTATAAGAAAGGTTACTGGTGATAGAGTTTCTACATGTCGCCACTCCAGACTTTATTGTGGTTCAACCTACCGTCTACTTGGTAAAGAAGGAATATCATCTTTAATGTGAATTTTCAGACCACGCAGCCATTATATCTCCTTCACTTGGTGTAGCTAGGAGAGAATGGAATCTGTCTCTCCCTATCTAAAATCATTGACGGAAGTGGGAATCGAACCCAGACCATAGGTATAACAACCTACCATCCGTCCAACAGACCACGAAATCCTCTTCTCTGCGAGTCATTTTTCTATCGTAACGCAGTTGCGCCACACTGGATGAGAATTCTGACACACAGGCTCCCTGTAGTAATTTGCAGCATGTTCAGTAAATTCATTTACTTGGTTGACCGAATCACCATGAACTAGCTGCCTCGGCTACCCAGTGCATACATTCGACTATTTTGTAATCACAGAAATAAAATCACGTAACTGCCACCTACACACAACTGCCAACAGTGTAGGATGCAGAAGTTTAAATAGGAAGTGTTCCTTTCCACTTGAGCTATTCTATTGCGCTATCTGTTACTAGAAAACGTCGTTCAGTCCAAAAGAAAAGCTGTAACTGTTTGTCTCTCAGAAGTCAAGACCTGGCCATATGCATAATCTCACAGTGCTGTGGAATCCAAAAGTTCTGGAGGAATAGTTGCCGAGCTCTGGAGCTGCTGTAGCTACGTGTCAGCTTGTAGCATAGACAAGATGTCGCGAGTTCGAATACATTCGGTGCTACATTTTTTAAAACGCAATTCTGCTCTCTGCTGAAGGTATCAATCTAATGGAACTTTGAACATAATTCCCTTCACTTCTCAACCCAAAGTAGTCGCATGTGGAAAAAGGGCTAACTACTGTGACATTTTGTTCTATTCAGGTTTAATAGACAGCAGGCAGCAGATGCATCTCGAAGATGTGCAGGGAGAGCGCATCGTGCCATAATATGTCAGAAAAGTATTTTCTACATTAGCCGTCGTGTGGTAGTGATATTTTATTCTTCTTCAAACTTTGTTTGACAGCTTTAACTCAGAACAAGTTTTCTACATGCATGTAATCAATAAACTGCATGTGCATTGTCAGACTGTCTTAGGTAACATCAGAGAATTCGCATATATCGTTGATGATTAATTTCTCTCTCATGTTTACTATTGTTTTAACAACACTAAAGGAAACCTTACGAAAATTGTGCACTGTATTATAAGAAATGAAATAAAACTAACCATGATAACCTTACGACGAAAGTATCTGTACACAAGCATGCCTCTATCGACAAGAATTAGTAAAATACTACTCACTTAGATTTTGATTGGGTCTGTGTTTAATTGGTATGCTGTGTCATACTCAAGAGGTATGCAAATGTGGCATTTCATAAATATAGTTACGTATTCCTAGAAACCCAAAATTCGCTTGGCAGCAGCGGAAAGAGGCCTTACCTGTTGTGCAGCATTGTAAGTTTTTCAACATTGCACTATGGGCTGAAAGCATTTTCTTGCGATTTCCTTATTGATGTTTGATCTGACTGCTTGTAGCTCTTTCACAGAAGGGATAAAAACGTTACAGTCAGTGAGACTGGAACTGCGAACCATAACAGACGCTTTTTCACAGGTCAGCACGTTACCACAGACCTGGCGAGGAGGTATGAGTCTTAGCTTCCTATTACGAAGGCAATAGTAACTAGAACTCGTAAACTGCTATTTGAAGGTCGAGATTAGTTGCGGTTTCCACCTGCAACGACTTTCCTGGGCTGAAAACCGTAAATTTTCAATCTTTTGTTACCCTTCAAGCGATAATAACTCAGATTATTCAATGGAAATGACAGGTAAAATCAAGTGAACTTTGAGGCTTAATTCCGTGCACACCAGGAAGTAACTCGTCGATCACAGAGTTGCCAAACATACGTTGCCTTGTTGCCAAATCTCAGTTACAGTACCAGCAGGAAGAAGACGAACCGATGTGATCCTACAGCGGTCTGGGAAGTGACCATAGCTGGTGTCTCCAAGTCGCGGCTGCTACGGCCTGGAATACGTAATGCGTCTGATTCGCTTTCTGTAACTAGGTTTAGGGACTGGAGCGTAGTTACTAATAATACTCAGAACTGACTGCAAACTGAGCATCATAAATCAGTAACTCTCATTGTTGTTTTTATATTTCTTTCGTAAGTGTACTCAAAACTAAGAAAGTCATTCACAGGGGTTTTCGTGCCTCGCCGATAGTCGAGCACAACATACAAATAAAAATAAAAAAGAATGTGTGAGTGTGTGTGTGTGTGTGTGTGTGTGTGTGTGTGTTTGTGAGAGAGAGAGAGAGAGAGAGAGAGATAAATAAAAAGCAATGAGAGAGAGAGTGTAAAAAATTGTTGTAAAGAAATTGAATCATGGTATTTAAAGAAATCTTTCATTAAAATGACACGTTCCACATCATTACGAAATGTCGTATTCATGATCTATGGAACAAGAGTTAATCTAATGTAATCTAATCTAATCACATCATATTGATGATTAGCCACGAAGAGTCATGAATTACCGAAATTTTGGCCAATACCAGTAACCAAATCTAAACTTGAAAATAAAAGACGACAATTTTTGTAATAAACCGTGACTCCTATCAAGACCCTTTCGTCCCTGTTATCTAACCACGAAAGATGTCTGATATACCTCCATTCTGAAGTAACAAAGTGTGCATGCATTTAAAGATGAAGTGCATGATGTGAAGTTCTGTGACAGAGATACGAACCCAACACGTAATCCGATTGTTAACTAAGAAAAATCAAATGTTACGTATCGGGTTTTCTTACGAGCCGCTAGGTGTCTGAATCTAAAATAAGGATACAAACTTTTGTGCCTAAGCGACAATCGAACTGCACACCTACCGTGCATCCACGAATATAGCTTAAGTATCAGTTGCTTACTCATGAACAGTAAGATGTGTGCGTGTTTGACCAGAAATAACGACACCTGTTGCGATTGTTGGAAACACATGAACAGACATTGAAATTGCGCGTTAATTTTCACTAGCAGGTGGGTGTGCACTTGATAAAGCTAGAAATGAAATTATGAATATTTTTGTACTGGATCAGGTTTCAGACCCACATACTTACCTCTGGAGGAGACCTAGAGAAGATTGCAGTCTTGGGAAAAGGAACGAAATGACTGAACTATACTGTTCCGAGAGATTCAGATCCTCGAAAGAGGAGATACGAATTCGAATCACAGTCCAGCACCAAATTTTTAAACGTCTCTAGTTCAATCAAGTGCAAGTAAAATAAGAGCCCTGTCCCTTTAAATGGCTATCGGTTCATCAAATAAAATAAAATTTCCTAATGTAAGTAAGCTTACTGGCGACTGTATTTCTGTTTACCATGAATTCCGCTGTGTCATTTCCCAACGTAAACCGGCTCTGCCCAGTTGGTAATGAAGGAACGTGATGTTTAATGCGGATTCTGGATTATAACGTCTTTCTCTTGAGGTTACCAGAGGTAAAATAAATCTGTTTGTACCTCTTAAAAGTAAATGCCTGAACCCACGCATTGCACCTGTGATAGCTCGTTCCACATTACCCAGCCCCAAGAGTGTGCTGTAACGGATGATGTGCTTAGCTTACAAAATTAGTCACGGTGGAAAAAATGCGAGTCTATTAAATGGTCAAGTAGAAGCAAGCTTCTGACGCAGAGATTATGCTATTCTCATGTCAGCAGGATGTAAAGACTCTTCTAGGCATCATAGGCTGGATGTGAAGCCATTTTGATTTTTCACAAATTCAGCAAATTTCTTAGTTCGAGAAAATCCACTGTGAAGTGTGAAGTTGCCGGATAATTCGATTATTACTATTATTATTAATATCATTCTATTCATACCGCTGCTGTAACTCAAGTGCTTGAACATCATTTAATGCCTTTTGGTCACTATAGATGTAGTTTCCCAAGAACAGGTTCTTTCCCTGTCTACGGAATCCTTTTCATGTTAATATCAAACACCAGCAATTACTCGTAGATTACTTTAAAACTAAAGTAATTGACGAAGACGTTACTTGGTAACAAAAACGCACTGCCTTTCTTCATTTACTTTCGCCTAGAAATGGCTATCGAGTACTGACAAACCAAAAGGCAAGAGATCTTACTGCCTTCCGATATACGTTGCTGTTAGTTCTTCCACATGATTTGGTCGACATGACCTGTTTCAAGTTGTGTATGACAGACAGTGTTTTAGAAAATCTATTGTTTCCCTTTGAAATAAACAGAAGTATTTTCATTCTAAGCTGTCCAAGTACAAAATTTTCGCAATATTAGTTCAAATTTAATATTCGCTTCTATAATGTAGGAAAGTATTTCACAGTCGCAAAACTCGCATCCGAAACGTTGACCTTACACTTAGTCGCTGACCATACATTCTAGCTCAGAGTGACACCAGTTTAAATAACCTAATGTAGCGAAGACTGTTTGCCAGTGCTCTTTCTCACCGGAAAATACGCAATTCACTCATTTGGCTCCATAAGTACACTGTAACAGTAATTTCTGTGTGAAATTTGTCAGTAAGCTTTTGCCTTCCAACCGGCAAAATACGGCAGAGTACGGCCGGTAAACAATTCACAAACCACGATTTAGTGCCAATAAGACGATTTCTTTAAACATTGTCGAAGCTGAGGGAATTTAGTTTCTGCTTAAATCGTCTTAAGCAGCAACGTTCACAGATATCTCAAATAGGAAAAAGCTGAATATCCGGGTACGAAGGTTGTAAAACAAACTTCCCACAGTTTGTGTCAGGTTGATCTTTTCGTCTGATAGCACTGCTTAAGTATTTTGTCTAAGAGGTATCACAAGTAGTATCCCTGTAGCTGTGGGAATCATTGGTTGAAAACGAGTTTAACACCAATGGGTACAGTGCTGCTAAATTTTCACAATTATTATCAACCTAAGTCTGAGTTCATCCAAAAACTGAGGCGTATTTATAATATTGAAGCTAGACTGTGTATCCTTGTCTTTCTTGAGTGGTCATTGGAAGGCGTTTACACACACGTATACAATATTACACTCCTGGAAATTGAAATAAGAACACCGTGAATTCATTGTCCCAGGAAGGGGAAACTTTATTGACATATTCCTGGGGTCAGATACATCACATGATCACACTGACAGAACCACAGGCACATAGACACAGGCAACAGAGCATGCACAATGTCGGCACTAGTACAGTGTATATCCACCTTTCGCAGCAATGCAGGCTGCTATTCTCCCATGGAGACGATCATAGAGATGCTGGATGTAGTCCTGTGGAACGGCTTGCCATGCCATTTCCACCTGGCGCCTCAGTTGGACCAGCGTTCGTGCTGGACGTGCAGACCGCGTGAGACGACGCTTCATCCAGTCCCAAACATGCTCAATGGGGGACAGATCCGGAGATCTTGCTGGCCAGGGTAGTTGACTTACACCTTCTAGAGCACTTTGGGTGGCACGGGATACATGCGGGCGTGCATTGTCCTGTTGGAACAGCAAGTTCCCTTGCCGGTCTAGGAATGGTAGAACGATGGGTTCGATGACGGTTTGGATGTACCGTGCACTATTCAGTGTCCCCTCGACGATCACCAGTGGTGTACGGCCAGTGTAGGAGATCGCTCCCCACACCATGATGCCGGGTGTTGGCCCTGTGTGCCTCGGTCGTATGCAGTCCTGATTGTGGCGCTCACCTGCACGGCGCCAAACACGCATACGACCATCATTGGCACCAAGGCAGAAGCGACTCTCATCGCTGAAGACGACACGTCTCCATTCGTCCCTCCATTCACGCCTGTCGCGACACCACTGGAGGCGGGCTGCACGATGTTGGGGCGTGAGCGGAAGACGGCCTAACGGTGTGCGGGACCGTAGCCCAGCTTCATGGAGACGGTTGCGAATGGTCCTCGCCGATACCCCAGAAGCAACAGTGTCCCTAATTTGCTGGGAAGTGGCGGTGCGGTCCCCTACGGCACTGCGTAGGATCCTACGGTCTTGGCGTGCATCCGTGCGTCGCTGCGGTCCGGTCCCAGGTCGACGGGCACGTGCACCCTCCGCCGACCACTGGCGACAACATCGATGTACTGTGGAGACCTCACGCCCCACGTGTTGAGCAATTCGGCGGTACGTCCACCCGGCCTCCCGCATGCCCACTATACGCCCTCGCTCAAAGTCCGTCAACTGCACATACGGTTCACGTCCACACTGTCGCGGCATGCTACCAGTGTTAAAGACTGCGATGGAGCTCCGTATGCCACGGCAAACTGGCTGACACTGACGGCGGCGGTGCACAAATGCTGCGCAGCTAGCGCCA
Source organism: Schistocerca nitens (assembly GCF_023898315.1). Lineage (NCBI taxonomy): Eukaryota > Metazoa > Arthropoda > Insecta > Orthoptera > Acrididae > Schistocerca > Schistocerca nitens. Next base: position 616,250,019 of record NC_064620.1, on the reverse strand, counting down.
TTCGACGGCCAACACCGCGGTTCCTGGTGTGTCCGCTGTGCCGTGCGTGTGATCATTGCTTGTACAGCCCTCTCGCAGTGTCCGCAGCAAGTATGGTGGGTCTGCCACACCGGTGTCAATGTGTTCTTTTTTCCATTTGCAGGAGTGTATGAATACTTCGAACGCTATGGTTAACGTTGCTCTCATAAACTACTTTTTTTTTAAAATTCTTCTGGGTCTTCTGCGTGCAATATGTGTTGTAGATACAGTCTCAGACCAAAAAATTGACCGCCGAGTCGTTCACGTAAGGTGGACAATACAGTCGTGCTCCTCTCAGAATTCTATGTCTGGCAATATGCTCGATCTAGCAACATGTAGACTGCGGCACTTCCCAGAGGAAGTCTTGACTCCAGTCTTAGTACATTACTCTTGACTACGACAGTAGTCTTGAGGCAAAACGCGAGACCAGCTAATATGATATTGTAGATTCGCTTGAATTACACTCATAGCTTCAGCACCGAGAGGAAAGGGGCGATAAAAATTTTGTCGATATGTGCTTTCAGTCGCCAGACGTCATATTAGCTGGTCTCGCGTTTTACCTGAAGACTACGGTCGTGTTCCAGCAGCGGTATGAATAAAATGATAGTAATAATAACAGTAATAATCGAATTATCCGGCAACTTCACACTTCACAGTGGATTTTCTCGAACTAAGAAAATTGCTGAATTTGTGAAAAATCAAAATGGCTTCACATCCAGCCTATGATGCCTAGAAGAGTCTTTACATCCTGCTGACATGAGAATAGCATAATCTCTGCGTCAGAAGCTTGCTTCTACTTGACCATTTAATAGACTCGCATTTTTTCCACCGTGACTAATTTTGTAAGCTAAGCACATCATCCGTTACAGCACACTCTTGGGGCTGGGTAATGTGGAACGAGCTATCACAGGTGCAATGCGTGGGTTCAGGCATTTACTTTTAAGAGGTACAAACAGATTTATTTTACCTCTGGTAACCTCAAGAGAAAGACGTTATAATCCAGAATCCGCATTAAACATCACGTTCCTTCATTACCAACTGGGCAGAGCCGGTTTACGTTGGGAAATGACACAGCGGAATTCATGGTAAACAGAAATACAGTCGCCAGTAAGCTTACTTACATTAGGAAATTTTATTTTATTTGATGAACCGATAGCCATTTAAAGGGACAGGGCTCTTATTTTACTTGCACTTGATTGAACTAGAGACGTTTAAAAATTTGGTGCTGGACTGTGATTCGAATTCGTATCTCCTCTTTCGAGGATCTGAATCTCTCGGAACAGTATAGTTCAGTCATTTCGTTCCTTTTCCCAAGACTGCAATCTTCTCTAGGTCTCCTCCAGAGGTAAGTATGTGGGTCTGAAACCTGATCCAGTACAAAAATATTCATAATTTCATTTCTAGCTTTATCAAGTGCACACCCACCTGCTAGTGAAAATTAACGCGCAATTTCAATGTCTGTTCATGTGTTTCCAACAATCGCAACAGGTGTCGTTATTTCTGGTCAAACACGCACACATCTTACTGTTCATGAGTAAGCAACTGATACTTAAGCTATATTCGTGGATGCACGGTAGGTGTGCAGTTCGATTGTCGCTTAGGCACAAAAGTTTGTATCCTTATTTTAGATTCAGACACCTAGCGGCTCGTAAGAAAACCCGATACGTAACATTTGATTTTTCTTAGTTAACAATCGGATTACGTGTTGGGTTCGTATCTCTGTCACAGAACTTCACATCATGCACTTCATCTTTAAATGCATGCACACTTTGTTACTTCAGAATGGAGGTGTATCAGACATCTTTCGTGGTTAGATAACAGGGACGAAAGGGTCTTGATAGGAGTCACGGTTTATTACAAAAATTGTCGTCTTTTATTTTCAAGTTTAGATTTGGTTACTGGTATTGGCCAAAATTTCGGTAATTCATGACTCTTCATGGCTAATCATCAATATGATGTGATTAGATTAGATTACATTAGATTAACTCTTGTTCCATAGATCATGAATACGACATTTCGTAATGATGTGGAACGTGTCATTTTAATGAAAGATTTCTTTAAATACCATGATTCAATTTCTTTACAACAATTTTTTACACTCTCTCTCTCATTGCTTTTTATTTATCTCTCTCTCTCTCTCTCTCTCTCTCACAAACACACACACACACACACACACACACACACACACACACTCACACATTCTTTTTTATTTTTATTTGTATGTTGTGCTCGACTATCGGCGAGGCACGAAAACCCCTGTGAATGACTTTCTTAGTTTTGAGTACACTTACGAAAGAAATATAAAAACAACAATGAGAGTTACTGATTTATGATGCTCAGTTTGCAGTCAGTTCTGAGTATTATTAGTAACTACGCTCCAGTCCCTAAACCTAGTTACAGAAAGCGAATCAGACGCATTACGTATTCCAGGCCGTAGCAGCCGCGACTTGGAGACACCAGCTATGGTCACTTCCCAGACCGCTGTAGGATCACATCGGTTCGTCTTCTTCCTGCTGGTACTGTAACTGAGATTTGGCAACAAGGCAACGTATGTTTGGCAACTCTGTGATCGACGAGTTACTTCCTGGTGTGCACGGAATTAAGCCTCAAAGTTCACTTGATTTTACCTGTCATTTCCATTGAATAATCTGAGTTATTATCGCTTGAAGGGTAACAAAAGATTGAAAATTTACGGTTTTCAGCCCAGGAAAGTCGTTGCAGGTGGAAACCGCAACTAATCTCGACCTTCAAATAGCAGTTTACGAGTTCTAGTTACTATTGCCTTCGTAATAGGAAGCTAAGACTCATACCTCCTCGCCAGGTCTGTGGTAACGTGCTGACCTGTGAAAAAGCGTCTGTTATGGTTCGCAGTTCCAGTCTCACTGACTGTAACGTTTTTATCCCTTCTGTAAAAGAGCTACAAGCAGTCAGATCAAACATCAATAAGGAAATCGCAAGAAAATGCTTTCAGCCCATAGTGCAATGTTGAAAAACTTACAATGCTGCACAACAGGTAAGGCCTCTTTCCGCTGCTGCCAAGCGAATTTTGGGTTTCTAGGAATACGTAACTATATTTATGAAATGCCACATTTGCATACCTCTTGAGTATGACACAGCATACCAATTAAACACAGACCCAATCAAAATCTAAGTGAGTAGTATTTTACTAATTCTTGTCGATAGAGGCATGCTTGTGTACAGATACTTTCGTCGTAAGGTTATCATGGTTAGTTTTATTTCATTTCTTATAATACAGTGCACAATTTTCGTAAGGTTTCCTTTAGTGTTGTTAAAACAATAGTAAACATGAGAGAGAAATTAATCATCAACGATATATGCGAATTCTCTGATGTTACCTAAGACAGTCTGACAATGCACATGCAGTTTATTGATTACATGCATGTAGAAAACTTGTTCTGAGTTAAAGCTGTCAAACAAAGTTTGAAGAAGAATAAAATATCACTACCACACGACGGCTAATGTAGAAAATACTTTTCTGACATATTATGGCACGATGCGCTCTCCCTGCACATCTTCGAGATGCATCTGCTGCCTGCTGTCTATTAAACCTGAATAGAACAAAATGTCACAGTAGTTAGCCCTTTTTCCACATGCAACTACTTTGGGTTGAGAAGTGAAGGGAATTATGTTCAAAGTTCCATTAGATTGATACCTTCAGCAGAGAGCAGAATTGCGTTTTAAAAAATGTAGCACCGAATGTATTCGAACTCGCGACATCTTGTCTATGCTACAAGCTGACACGTAGCTACAGCAGCTCCAGAGCTCGGCAACTATTCCTCCAGAACTTTTGGATTCCACAGCACTGTGAGATTATGCATATGGCCAGGTCTTGACTTCTGAGAGACAAACAGTTACAGCTTTTCTTTTGGACTGAACGACGTTTTCTAGTAACAGATAGCGCAATAGAATAGCTCAAGTGGAAAGGAACACTTCCTATTTAAACTTCTGCATCCTACACTGTTGGCAGTTGTGTGTAGGTGGCAGTTACGTGATTTTATTTCTGTGATTACAAAATAGTCGAATGTATGCACTGGGTAGCCGAGGCAGCTAGTTCATGGTGATTCGGTCAACCAAGTAAATGAATTTACTGAACATGCTGCAAATTACTACAGGGAGCCTGTGTGTCAGAATTCTCATCCAGTGTGGCGCAACTGCGTTACGATAGAAAAATGACTCGCAGAGAAGAGGATTTCGTGGTCTGTTGGACGGATGGTAGGTTGTTATACCTATGGTCTGGGTTCGATTCCCACTTCCGTCAATGATTTTAGATAGGGAGAGACAGATTCCATTCTCTCCTAGCTACACCAAGTGAAGGAGATATAATGGCTGCGTGGTCTGAAAATTCACATTAAAGATGATATTCCTTCTTTACCAAGTAGACGGTAGGTTGAACCACAATAAAGTCTGGAGTGGCGACATGTAGAAACTCTATCACCAGTAACCTTTCTTATACTAGTTATTTATTTCAAGTGACACCACAAACGCTATGTATGGTCACAGGACACTTATTCCATCTTTTATTTGAGCTCCTGTATGTCGATAAAATTGGTTCTAAACTGGGAATGCAACTCAGACCGCCCTTAACGCGGAATTTGATCTCTTCGTGGCAATACAGCTCGGCGACAATTTGTTGTTTGTTCAAAACTGCAGATTCCTCAACACCTTCACATATTACGCGTGAATGGGATCGAATCCTGGCCCGGCACTAAAGATTTAATTATGTATTATCAAGCTCTATAATGAGAACACCTATCTGCTGGTGGATCATAATTTTGATTTTTAATGTATTTTCATTCGTTGTCAACACTAACGATATCTGACGTTTTTAACTCCCAGTGAGACACAGAACTATTTGCGAGATGACTGTAAGTTCAAGATGCTATTCTGAGCAGCTGGTGGATAAAAATTCGGTAGCTGACGTCTCTTTGTGTGTAGTCAACAACGATATGTGTGGGGCTCTATTCCCAGTGAGCGCTGAACTCTTCGTCATATCATTTCAGTTCGTCGTGTCATTTAATGTTCATACATATTCTCAAAACCTAACTAACCTAAGGACATCACTCACATCCATGCCCGAGGCAGGATTCGAACCTGCGACCGTAGCAGTCACGCGGTTCCAGACTGAAGCGCCTAGAACCGCACGGCCACACCGGCCGGCCCCCACCATCTGGTATCAATGCATTACCCTATCATCCGTTATATATAATCATTTTCATAGTACACTTGATATTATAGATGAGTAGGACACAAGACAGGACATAGATAATGTCCGTTTGACGTCAACAGTGTGTAACATTTTACTTTTTTTTAATAGGACAATGTTCCTCTCCAATAATTTTTAGATTAGTTACAATAAGCTTACGCTGCAAGAGAATTCGCTTGTATTTTTCAATATGTGGTCTGTTGTCGGTTTGAAGGCCTTCCATAACATCGGCAACGTAGTGCACCTCCACCGAGGGCTGTCTGGAGTAGGGTGGAGATAGCAATGTGAAAGTTGCGAGCTGTCGAAGACGATCTTCATATTCCTAATGCGATTAGGACATCGTATACTCTTGACGACGTTTAGCACCTGTGCAGTCAGTCACCCAATTTCAGAATTCATTTTGAGTAATCCTGCTAAATTCCCAAAATATTGTCTTTTTATATTGATGAGTAATATGGATAGTCGTCACGTTCATGTGCCGTCTACAATGCAAATTTAATGTTACTATCCCAGGAACTAACCTGCAATACGTTTTGTATTTCATAATCGGAACTATCTGCATTAACCGTCATCAGAGCAATGTCAGGGAACAGAATGCAGCAGTGCCTTGCTACCTACTTGAGGACCTGCTTGAGTCGTGTTCTAAGGAAAGGGTAGTTGCTGGTTCACATTATATTACACTAGCGAGAAGTACCGACTTTTCCTTTCCTCTGCAAACATCCAGAACTAAATTCAGTAACTAAATGCTAAGAATATACTTGCATTGTGCCAACTCAAAGATCAATAGGTATGGATATAGATACAGATTTTTATATTTAAAGCCATTCTCGTTCTGCGTTGGAATAAACATCATTCATTATTTGCTTGTTCTTGTTACGATTGTTATTGTCATTCTCTCACTCGCAAGAGTTTTCGCATTCCTATTTGGTATCGATGCACATGAAGAGTGGCTATGAAAGAAGGGAATACTGAATGTTACGTCATGCAGAATACACTCATTTACTTCGGCTCCTCGTGATCTACGCTACAGGAGAAGTGAGATACATAAAGTTGACAGTGTGAGGACAGACCTGGTAGCACAACTGTGCAACTACACAGTGTTACCAGATAAAATGGTGCTGCGGAATCGAAAGTGTAGTACGGACTTTGCCACAGTAGCAGACAGCTGGTAATTTAGGACCATGACCGTGGATTACACTTTGGTCAGTGCTGGTTAGAGTGCTGCAACTGTAAATGGAAGGCTTTGTTTGATAGTCTTATGCTGATGCTATCTGAATAAATTATGCCATTGGATACAAAGCGGTTTAGTTTTGAGACCTAACCCACGAGGGGGGAAGGCACAGTGGTCTGCTTCAGGAATTCCAAGCAATAAAACACAAAAAACAACCCAGGAAGGGAGACATGCATTTGGAGTCTGTTCATCGTTACGGGGTCAAACAAGAGGGTAACATTACTGAAACAATGATCGGGCTACTTAGTATATAATAGAGCATACAGATTTCAAGGAGGAAACGTATGAAGACGCAGACTTCCTCGTTATCAATATGTGCGGCATATCTTTCGTGTTAACGAAAGTAAATTCCCGCTTTACCGCTTCTTACGTGTCAAATGAAATGAATGCCATGAGGAATAGAATATTTGTTGAATGCGTCTCTTCTTGCTTCCATCCTTACCAACATATTTCTTCATTCTCGTGGTAATCATGACATTCTATGTGTATGCTGCAAAAGATTGCAAGTGGACAAATTCGACATCGAGGTGCAAAGCGTTATATTCAATTCGAATAAGCTTCCGGTGTATTTTTACTTCGTTTGTATTTTTAGATGATTATGAACGTTACGGAAAATTATCTCACATGCTTTATGTTGAATGAGAAACATTGAATGATCCGTTTTGCTTTCCCTACGTTGAAATGATATAATGTCGGCGTCAACAGCCTTCTTCCACGCCGGAAGCTGAAACTTGTATGATTCTGGATTAATGATAATTGAATGTCTCATATGTATACATAGCCCACAAGGCGACGTCAGAAACCATCAGCGGAGAACGCCGCATAAAAACCAAACGTGCGCGCGCGTCTCCACTCTGAAGAACCGTATCGGAGAATCACGGCAAGCATTTCGCTGAACAGCTGCCTCGTCAGAGAGCCTAGAAATGGCAGCGTCGTAACAAGTATTTGTCAACACTCTGATAGTGCATTTACTTCCGGGTGTAGGTCGGCGTTACCTCGCTAAATTCACTTGACATTCGTTTTCCACATCGAAGACTCGTACGATATAATCCACTGCAAGATGACACAATTAGAAAGTATATTTAATTTCTGGACTCCAAGAACGGCGTTCTTCACATAAGTAACACCTGTTTGTGTGTGCATTCGGGAGGACGACGGTGCAATCCCGCGCCCGGCCATCCTGATTTAGGTTTTCAATGATTTCCCTAAATCGCTTCAGGCAAATGCCGGGATGGTTCCTTAGGAAGGGCACGGCCGATTTCCTTCCCCATCCTTCCCTAATCCGAGCTTGTGCTCCGTCTCTAATGACATCGTTGTCGACGGGACGTTAAAACAGTCATCTCCACCTCCTCTGTTCGTGTGTTTAAGGTTGCGTTTTGAGGCTCAGGCAACATCGCAGTGACTATATTCCGCCTCTGGCCGCCAGTGTGTCGTTAGCTCAGAGGTTCCCTTGTGCGTTGCAGTGCTTGTACTATAAGACATAGCAGTTCGAATCACGGTAGAAGCCGCTGACTACAACCTTTTATTTTCCATTTTAATTAATGGAGTTGCAAACTGCTAGTAAAAATTTCTTATGCGAAATCTGAAGAATGCCTTTAATCATCAATCTTCGCCCGATTTCGACTTAGTAAATTAAGTTAATATCATGGATTTCTGCTTTGCAAATTCCAAGGTGCTTCACTGTAAAATAGACCCTGAAAAGATTCAAACCGACTGTCAACGATATAAATTTGAGCTTTGTTCGTCATATAGGTCTAACATGTCAGTAGGTTGTTTATGAAGTGCACATGTTCATTAATATAGTTCCCTTCTTCTAAATTTTTGCAACAGCATTTAACTGTAGACGTTTTCTAACACCGGCGTTAGCAATTCCTTTCCGTTCTCTGAAACCTTCAAAACGACAAATTTTTCTGGTTTAAATCTGATGACCTTAACTATCACTTCCGATCACCAATAAATACTTCATGAACCCATACATGGAACTCCAAATGTGCAGTGTTCCTGCACTGCTACAGAGCATGCATTGCAAGGTATTCACACAGTTTATCGCATAGACTTACCATAAGGAATGAAAGAAGAACTGTAATACACTTTACACCACAGACGCTCACTCTGGCTTGACGAAAACATCCAAACATTGACCAAAAGTTGCACAAATAATTGACTTTGAAAGGAAAAGAAACGAGGTATGAAGCATTTATAAATTCATCGAATGTAGTGAGGTGGTTTAATTTCGTCCCAGTCTATAAAATTAATTTCGGGCCATACTCAGCTCTTGCCGATTAATGTAATATAATACCCGCCTACTAATCAGGGCGTCTGTCTCCGTTGCTTTTGAGCGTGAATGGAAATTGTAGAAATTTTCTGTGGAGCAACATTTAATAATAAAGCGTTCTAAATCATCAAAAGCGATGAGCGGTAGCAGGCGCTTTCGATAAAGAACGGGGGAGTGCAGCGCCGCTGCTGTCGCCACGGCCGCTGCCAGTAGCCAGCAAATGGATCCCGGAGCTTTGCCGCATACGGCGTCCAGAGGAGGACAGTCTGCCGGAAGTCGGCCGCAAAATCGTTACTGGATAAAATTTTGATATCGGTGTGTCACAAAGCGAAATACACTCCTGGAAATGGAAAAAAGAACACATTGACACCGGTGTGTCAGACCCACCATACTTGCTCCGGACACTGCGAGAGGGCTGTACAAGCAATGATCACACGCACGGCACAGCGGTCACACCAGGAACCGCGGTGTTGGCCGTCGAATGGCGCTAGCTGCGCAGCATTTGTGCACCGCCGCCGTCAGTGTCAGCCAGTTTGCCGTGGCATACGGAGCTCCATCGCAGTCTTTAACACTGGTAGCTTGCCGCGACAGCGTGGACGTGAACCGTATGTGCAGTTGACGGACTTTGAGCGAGGGCGTATAGTGGGCATGCGGGAGGCCGGGTGGACGTACCGCCGAATTGCTCAACACGTGGGGCGTGAGGTCTCCACAGTACATCGATGTTGTCGCCAGTGGTCGGCGGAAGGTGCACGTGCCCGTCGACCTGGGACCGGACCGCAGCGACGCACGGATGCACGCCAAGACCGTAGGATCCTACGCAGTGCCGTAGGGGACCGCACCGCCACTTCCCAACAAATTAGGGACACTGTTGCTCCTGGGGTATCGGCGAGGACCATTCGCAACCGTCTCCATGAAGCTGGGCTACGGCCCCGCACACCGTTAGGCCGTCTTCCGCTCACGCCCCAACATCGTGCAGCCCGCCTCCAGTGGTGTCGCGACAGACGTGAATGGAGGTACGAATGGAGACGTGTCGTCTTCAGCGATGAGAGTCGCTTCTGCCTTGGTGCCAATGATGGTCGTATGCGTGTTTGGCGCCGTGCAGGTGAGCGCCACAATCAGGACTGCATACGACCGAGGCACACAGGGCCAACACCCGGCATCATGGTGTGGGGAGCGATCTCCTACACTGGCCGTACACCACTGGTGATCGTCGAGGGGACACTGAATAGTGCACGGTACATCCAAACCGTCATCGAACCCATCGTTCTACCATTCCTAGACCGGCAAGGGAACTTGCTGTTCCAACAGGACAATGCACGTCCGCATGTATCCCGTGCCACCCAACGTGCTCTAGAAGGTGTAAGTCAACTACCCTGGCCAGCAAGATCTCCGGATCTGTCCCCCATTGAGCATGTTTGGGACTGGATGAAGCGTCGTCTCACGCGGTCTGCACGTCCAGCACGAACGCTGGTCCAATTGAGGCGCCAGGTGGAAATGGCATGGCAAGCCGTTCCACAGGACTACATCCAGCATCTCTACGATCGTCTCCATGGGAGAATAGCAGCCTGCATTGCTGCGAAAGGCACTGTACTAGTGCCGACATTGTGCATGCTCTGTTGCCTGTGTCTATGTGCCTGTGGTTCTGTCAGTGTGATCATGTGATGTATCTGACCCCAGGAATGTGTCAATAAAGTTTCCCACTTCCTGGGACAATGAATTCACGGTGTTCTTATTTCAATTTCCAGGAGTGTAGATTGAAATCTGCGCTACCATTACATTCACGTCTTCAGCATTCAGACAGAAGAGGCTATAAAAATATTTTATGCCAGCTGCTCTCGATCCACTGACATTATGAACAGAAACAACGCACGCTACCGCTAGACCACAGGCGTAATCAGCCTAGAGTTTCTCTATCATGGGACAAGTTTTCTTCCAGGAAGTGCCGCAGTCTACAGTGTTGCCAGATTGTGCAGATAACCGGACTTAGAGAATTAGCGAGTTGGCCAGTTTTTTTGTCCCATGTCGCGATCGGCGCGGACTTAGCTTCTGAAGCGGCCGGCCGCCGGTCGAGTTTTATGTCAAAGAGTGTACCTAAAATCTTATCTATATGGGACCAGTAAAGTCTCTGAAATTATGTCATTTGACGAGCTAATTGTTGAACCAGATTTAAGTTTCATGTTACAATTAAAGCACCAATGATGTGCACTTGCCAGCTATCTAACACTTATGTGCTATATTAACCAACTGGCTACAATTAATCAAACTGTGCTGTATCCAGACACCACATGTTCCATTTGAGGTAAATAATGTAAGGAAGTGCATTCTCCTTGAGAATAGAAGTAACGAAAGAAATAGAGAATGTAATTATCCGACAGCAATTTGAAGGTAGTACACTGCAATAATTAAGCTGATAGAAGAACCTGCTGTCCAATTTAATATTGCTACATCATTAGTAATTATTTACCGACAATAATCAGTCGGCTTCTGCTTTAATACACAGATAATACGTGTTATTGCGAACCAGTTGCTAAAATTGTTAATACTCCTTCCGTTTCTTCGTGTCTAAGTGCTGTTACCTTGCTAGATAAACTGCGCTACTGTTTGGTATTTTATTTGCTAAACATAAGTTCAGGACCAAGTAAAGTCAATGACAATTTTCTTCATTATCGGTGCTAGTAATTGGTAAAACTTTACCTCATTAGGCTAGCGATCATCCCCTTTAGCGTAACTGCAGTTTACTTTATTACTAATAGGACCTTGGTTCGATTTCCGCTGTGCTGCTACTGTTTCCTATCAATGGAAATCTTTCTGTTACCCATGATCACGGCCATATAAGTATCCTTTCACAGGAATAACGTTGTCGGTATATTGCTAAGTTAACGGTAGCCAAGATTTTAAAAGGAGAAGTACGAATAAGACGTTTTTGACTTATCGCCTGCCTACATTGCAAGTGGAACACTCGTTCTTTACTCTAGAACAGTCGGGTAATGGTCGATCCTTTGAACATTGTACAGTACATTTCAAACAGACTGTCAAAGGAACGGAACAGAACGGAACTTCAACGTTAAAGGTTTCTTTGCAATGATGTGTTTCTTTGATGCTGATGGAGGCACAACGCCGTCATCTGCTAACATTGGATATTATGTTACCCTCGACACTTTCACTTGTAGTAGTTTGTACTGTATTTTTGTGTCTTGTAATTCTTTATTTTATTGTCTTCTTTGTTCTGGCAGATCTGCAAAGGCTCCATAAGGACCTGCAGATATTATTCTGTGTGAGTTTCTCCACCGGCTGTCTAAAAGTGAAAAATAATTGTGTTTCGTAATAGAAGACAAGTGAAAGATCTAAAATGTGCATAAATACGAAATTGAATAAACAAAAAGAATTTTTAATGGAAATTGTTTCACCAAAGGAAAACTTAACTCTTCTGAAAGATGAAACACAAGTTTTTACCGATAATTGGTACATAAAGGGATAAGATATAGATGACGCATATATTGCATTCTAAAAATCATTTGATGTGTTTTTTTCTAAAAGATTTTCTTTATTCAGTAAATATCGAAGTTTTTAAATGTTTGGACAACACTTTCTTGTTGGATAAATGCTTTAGGAATTTCTTGCTGACGTCAGATTAGTGAGTAATCTCAAGCTTATGATGACTCCCTCCGTCGTCATTGTTAGGAAATATCTGTGGGCCGCGTGGTTCATTATTAACTTGAATGCAAGAAAAGAAGGGACTTTTCATTACGTCTCAAACTTGAAGCCGACGTCCGCCATCTTATGCAGCCTAAAAACATTCTGTTCACCGCATTATAAGTCCGTGGTTCACTGCGGTTATACTTCCCTGTGACGTAACTCAGACGTGCCTATGCCCGGTTTCGACCGTTGGGAATAACTACCGACTTTTGTGGGCATATCCCATATAATATCTGGTACTTTGACTCTGTGGAGACGTAACTGTTTAATAAAAAAATACCAGCTTGCGTCTTGCTTGAGTGTCGATCCGATTGTAATCTGAAGTTTAAGAGAATCACATTTCATTCGTAAGTGGAATCGTTGAAGCAATGTTATTCGTGTAAGCCAGAGTTGCACTTTGAATCAATGCAAATCTTGGAGAGAGTCAATTCAGTCCGTTGACACATTTTGCATATTTCCTTCGAATATTTCCTCATGGAATAATATTGTGGGGCGACTTATCTTTAAGAAAGAAGATATTCATTATTCAAAAACTGCTGAAAGTATACGATGTGGTGCTCAGTAACGGTCATCTTGTAGACACCTATATAACGCATTAGGTATCTTGACTACTGCTTCATAGTATGTCAAATAATGGAATGGAAAGCACAGGTTGTAACATCAACAGTATTGTGAAAAGAATAGCTTGCTACTCACCATAAAGAAGACACGTCGAGAAGCAAGCAGGCACAACGAAAAGAGTGTTCACACCAGCTTCCGCCCAAACCATTCTTCTACAAAGACAAAAAATACAAATGTACAATCATACACGCAAAACTTACGCACACATGACCACTGTCTCCAGCTACTGTAACCAGAGTCGGCGAATGTTGTTGACATTCCAACCTGCACACCCATTGCTTGACTTTGCCTGACTGCTTTTCTTCAATCCCACAAACCAGTGAAGTTTCCATTTGTTACCATCCTCTGCAGGTTTACTTTATTCAGAGTCCGTTCTTGCTCTTCTTTCCTCTGTTTTTCATTGCCTTCCAAACCCAAAACGCTCCGACGTCCGAGCCACACTGTATCAATAGTCTCGTCACCGCACATCACGCACCTACGTGACTGTGCTGATTGTTGACGTAGAATCTCATGCCCTAAATTCCTCCCCTCCGCTAATTATTCATTGTTTACACTTCCTGCCTCATTTAAAAAGATTCTGGGTAGAACAGCCGGAGTCAGCGATCATGTGTGCGTGAGATTTCTGTGTATGATTGTATGAATAAGTGTTTGTGCTTTTCTTCCTTTCCAATGAAGGCTACGGCCGAAAACTTGTGTGAACACTCTTTCCGTCGTGGCTAGCTGCTGCTCGGCTTGTGAGTAGCAATTTATCCACTTCATAGTACAATTATTCCCTCATAAAGTTCGTTGTAAATAATCCACTGAACTTCAACAGGCACAATGACGTACATAATTACGACACCAGAAGGAAAAACCGACGTTCATTAGGCCTCAGTATGGTTGTCTGTAACAGGAGTTCACAGTGCTGAAAACAAAAGTTTTGATCACTTACCCACTGATATAAAATGCCTGACAGACAGCAAAATAAAATTTGCGACTAAACTGGAAATGTTTCTCTTCCACAACTCCTATTCCGCAGAAGACTATCATTGTAATGTGTAAATGATGATGGAGAGAAATTATTAATTTAACATACGTCTATCTTTAATTTAAAAACAAAAAACTAGTAAAATGTCAGCATGGAGGCACATACACAAAAAAAGATTGATATTAATATAAGATGACTTATTCCATATCATTACGATTTATCGTGCAAATGGTGCGTGGGACATGAAACTAACTACTGGTATATCACATAGCATGGTATAGGGTTACGTGCTTTGGAAAATCTCAACATGTAATTTTAAGGTAAAACAAATGAATGATCAAAGTAGACATACATTCCAATTGTGATAGGTTTGGTTATTCCTGAGAAACTGCCAGAGTTACAGCGCGAAATATTATGGGGAAATAGGTAAATAGCCTGCTGATGGAAAAGTAGGTCTACATGTTACACAGGATACGCTCATTACTAAGAAAAATGACTTACATTCATGTCAAAGCAAAATATCAAGTTTAAGGCGTCTAAGCGTTTGAGATCATTCCCTTATCACATTTATAGCATTCCATAATGCTGGAACACGTTTAAAAAAAAATTATATCTTTTTTTTTTACCCTGCAAATTGCTAGTATTGGCCACACACTGGAGTTCACATTGTAGATAGGGTTTCAGGGTGAGAAGGTGTGTAAACTATACTGAAGTTAACACACTGATAAACTAATAAACAAAACTCGACTCTGCGGGCAGTTCTGTGTCTTTGAAATTTCAATAATCGTTCACTTTGTTGACATTTACAAGATTGGGCTAATTTAGAATTCGCTGGTACGGTTTTTGCAAACGTGATCATTAAAAATGTTGTGTATCCGAGCTGAGTGCTAAAACTGTAACGAACAAGACGCAGTACTAGTAAGGAATCAAGCATTGTTTTTGGAGTTCCAAATTCATTTACTGTCGACGCAAATACAGTAAAAGTGGAGTGGCATCGATTACGAAAGCATCCTTTTCACATCACAACCTTTTCTACTTCTTTCTTCGGAAAAAAAGAATTACATTAACGCAGAAAAATGTGTCGTATTACTAGAGCAAATACTCATTCAATAACAGAAAAACGTTCGAAATTGCCTTCCTGGCACTATGTTATTCATGTAAGCACTGTAGGTTTTAGTGTTTCAAAGAGCTGTTGCGTACACGTGACAGAAATAATGAATAAGAATCAATCGTAAACCAGTAGTCTGTTAACGTTTTGGGCTATTTAAGATGGCGGTAGGCCCCACCAGCTCTGGCTTCAAAACGATGTGCAACGTAAGTTTACAGTACCATCTCCCTTCTCTTTTTACCTCCATGTTTATTAAGCTGGACGAATAATGTAACGCAGAAGGATGACGCCTTCGACAACTGCCGATATTTCGCCACCTGAACACCGCGTCATTTTCAAGGTACAACTGCAACGAGAGATGCCTGTGCAAGAAAATTTAAACCCTCGTTACGCCGACTAAAAACCATAATATAGGATGTCTAAAAAGCAGACGTATCGCAAAATATTAC
Source organism: Schistocerca nitens (assembly GCF_023898315.1). Lineage (NCBI taxonomy): Eukaryota > Metazoa > Arthropoda > Insecta > Orthoptera > Acrididae > Schistocerca > Schistocerca nitens. The sequence goes on along the minus strand of NC_064620.1, from coordinate 616,234,430 downwards.
GTCATCAAAGCTATCGGTCGCTGCCCCACGGCTCAGCTATTGCCTAGTTCATATTCATTGCCGGTATATTTAGGTTGTCTTCTGTTTGCTTGGTTACTGTCACACGTTGCAAAATGGCTACTCTGCAGCAGAAAACATTTTGTACTCTCGAGCTTACGAAATGTTACTCCGTTATTAAGGTACAAAAGACTGATCGCTCGAATGGATGAAACATTCGCAGATGGTATCGAAGGTCTGTGTGATTTGTATGTAGACGAAAGAATTCTGATCGATCTCGTGTTACCGACTGAGATGTAGCACGAACTCAAAACACTTTTCAAGGTAGACTTACAAAATAAATTCGTCGTTCTAGTCGTGAGTGACAGCTGCCTACAATAACAACAATTTCGTCTGTTTTGAGACATTGATTGTGAAGCCGTACAAGGTGCAGCTGTTACAGGCTCTACTTCATGACGACAAACGCAAACGTGTGGCATTTTCTGACGAGCTCCAGCATGCTATTGTCAATGAGAAGAGTTCCTCACAACATATCATCTTCATCGATGAAGCGACTTTCCACATTACAAGGGGACGGCACGACCGTGGGGTCGGGGATTTGTCCGCAATTTTGTGTGGTGAAAGAGGACCCCTAACACCTCACGTGGTTAAAATATTAGGTCGCACTATTCGGAAAATCCCGAGAAAAATCGATCCAAAGTTTCTTAGGTGCCTTATGATTATAAAATGTTAGCCCATTAATGAGCCGACGTTTGGCCTACATGGTTAGCTCAAATGGTTCAAATGGCTCTGAGCACTATGGGACTCAACTGCTGAGGTCATTAGTCCCCTAGAACTTAGAACTAGTTAAACCTAACTAACCTAAGGACATCACAAACATCCATGCCCGAGGCAGGATTCGAACCTGCGACCGTAGCGGTCTTGCGGTTCCAGACTGCAGCGCCTTTAACCGCACGGCCACTTCGGCCGGCCATGGTTAGCGCTCGGACCTTTACACCAGAGGTCTCGAGTTCGATTCCTCTTCCGGCATTTTGTTTTCCTTCTGTTTCTTGCAAAATTTCAGGGCATCGTTACAGGAGCATCGTGAAATTAATTCCCGGGAAGGTTGTACAAAAATTCATTCTATAATTCACCATCAATTATCGTCACCAATATTCCGAGACATGATTCAATATGCCTGGTTTGCCTCAGAATTGTCAGAAACTCGAAACATTTTCGTAAATGTTAATGGGGCATGTTTTTGTACAGATTTATTGCAAACGCCCTGTGATTGTAAAAAAATCCACTTTTATATGTTGCGCAAGATGTCGCAAAAATTATTGTTTTGTTTGTTTTTACGATAATTACCACTGCAGTTATTGTTTATAATTATTATATGTATAAAAATTGAATGTTTCCCAATCGACTTTGTTATTCTGATTAAAAACCCAATGTTTCTCCTCATTTACTTTACAATGAAAAATGGAAAACCCATCGCCATGAATTGTGTATTTGGACAAAAAGACAATAATTTTTATTCAATAATGTAACTAATTTGTTGAAGATAATGGAGGTTTGGGAAACATTCTGAATAACTGGTGGAATAACAAAAGAAAATGAAACAGAAGAAAAAATCTGCTAGAGGAGGAGTCGAACCCGAGACCTTTGGCGTAAGAGTCCGAGCGCAAACATCTAGGCCACACGGCGGCTCGGCAGCGTACTAACGTTTTATAACGCACCTAAGAAACTTTGGATCGATTTTTCCCGGGATTTTCCGGGTAGTGCGTCCTAATATTTTAACCACCTGAGGCGTTAGGGGTCCTCTTTCACCACACAAAATTTCGGACAAATCCCCCACCCCACGGTCGTGCCCTCTCCTTGTTGGTAGAAAAGTAAACAAACACAATGTTCGAACCCACGGTCACAAACTGAGCATGTGGGCTACGACATTCACCTAAAGTCAATGTGTTTTGTACGGTGTCCCACTCATCTGTTTATCCCCCATTCTCCTTTGTTGGATACGGCTAACGGTCAGCAGTATCTTGCTATGTCACAAAACCGGTCGTTTCCGGGGATGAACGAGGACAACTTTATTTTTCAACAAGAAGGGGCCAAGTGCGTGAATATCTAAGTGAAATTCTAAAGAGCCGTTGGATTTGTCGCTAAACAGCTGGAGACTTACCGCTTCTCAGTTGGTCTCCAAGGTGACTGGACCTGAAGCCCATGACTTCTTCCTGTGGTATTTCATTTAAACCGTAACACCAGTGACGATGGAAATGCTTATCCAAGTATCGGAGAACTTTAAGTATCGATGTGAAATTGTTCGTATCGCTGGTAGAGGACATATTGAACATCGATTCGTAAATATGTATCCCAAGTAAGTTGTTTAAATATCTTTATCATTGCTAGTTCCTTAGTTCTGGAACTGTATTCCTTCTTTTTGTACCACGGATGATACCTCGCAATCTCACTTCCATCGTTTCGCGTCGGGCTAAGTGCAGTGGCGTTGTGTTGCCGTTGCGTCTTGTGTGAACACACCACCCATTCACAGTGACGTCACCATCTGTAGATTTGTACAGTGTGAACTGACCTTAAAAACTTATTAGCAGCTGACAGTTCGCAGTTATATAATTTTGCAGCACAGTCCTCTCTTACACCGGACTGACAGGCATGTCGTCTCGTGCGACAGAAGTGACTTTGTGCTTTCAGTATTACCACATCCAGTCACTGGTTTCACTTTCCTCCAGCTGCTCCCTGCTAGTTTCCGGCAGTATACGGTAGCGCCATAGGATCGTCACCAGGAGGACCTTCAGCTGCAGAGCAGCGTATCTGGCGCCCACGCATCTGCGTGAACCGACGCCGAAGGGGATATAGCTGTAGGCTTTCCTGGATGTGGCGCTGCCGCCCTCCAGCAGCCGGCGGGGGTCGAACTTGTCCCGCTCCGGGAAGAGCTAGGCGTGGCGGTGCATCAGGTAGCAGGAGATCAGCACCGTGCTGCCTCGGGCTGCGATGTACCGGCCACGTGCCAGTGGTGTGTCCTCAGTCACCAGGTAGGGCGTGAAAGGCAACGCCGAGATCAGCCTCCCACTCTACTACCAACTTACCAGCCACATATATTGCAGACGCCAGTCTAGAGGAGAAGTGATTCATTAGGGTTGTGAACCATTGACAACACTCTGCTAGGAGTCTTTATACAAGGTGATTTTTTCCATCATATACGAACTCTAGGGATTGATCGATGAGAGGATATGGAACAAAAAAGGTCTCATCAACTTGTATACGGAAAAGGATGGTTTCCATGCTAGAGACCATTTATCCAGTCATAAATTGTTACAGAGGCTGAGGTCTAATACGCGCTGTACCATGATCCACACTTACAGTATTTGTTGAAAATGGTTTCCATGTGCCTCAACACCTGCATGTATGCACCCTAGCATATTCTGTCTCATACGTCCACATTGGCCAGGATGCATCCGGACAGTGTCAAAGGCAGTGTGAATACGCTGCTGCAGTGTCTCCACATTTGGAATGAGTTCTGCATACATGATACTTTTCAGATACCTCCACAACCAGGAATTGCACAGGTTGAGATCGTGTGAGTGTGTGGATCAACGGCCAGGCAAGACACGGCTGAGATGTGTCCAGACGTTAACGGCGAAGTGAGCTGGAGCACCAGCATGTAGGAACCACATAACTCTTCGAATCATCAATCGCGCTTCTTCCAGCAGGCGAGGCAAAGGCACAAGAAACGCTGATAGTTCCAGCCTATTCGGCGACGCGGAAGGAAGACTGGTGTCAAAATAAGGCCTGCCCCACACATTCTGGCTGCACCGATGCTGATGGTTTGCTGTCACCATACCATGGGAGTTCTGTATATTCATCCCACAGATGACTTTATGAAAACTAAAGATACCACTCTGTGTAAAGGTGGCCTCATTATGTGAATAGGAAAGATGACACAAATTCCAGAGCCTTGGTTGCCTTGTGAAGAAATGCAGTGACAAAACTGCTCCTGAAGCGTAAGTCTGTCGCTAGTAAGGCCTGCACATGCTGTAAGTGATAAGGGTAGTAACAATTGTCATGGAGAATGTTCCACACGTTCATCTAGCTTACCCTGTACTGGCAGGCCAACTGCCTGGTACTGATATGGCAGTCGTCTTCCACAGTGTTAATCACATTTTCCTCCAAGTCTGGTGTCTGAACATTTCGGGGACATCCTTCATGATTTCCTACTTCCTGAAACGACTCTATCTCAGACAAACGGCGAACCACTGTTGCAAACACTGAATGTTGTGTTTGTTGTCGGCAGGGATAGGTCTCCCGATACAACCTTGCTGCCCACCACTACTTGCCATTTGCCTTTCCATAAGTGAACACCATGTCAGCAAGCTCTCAGTTTGAATACAGAACCATTTCTTACAACACTGTACCACAAACACTACAAGGTGAGTCAGCAAGAGAAATGAATTGGACACAACATTACCAGTTGCTAGGATAGTAGAGGGCTCTAGCGCATGACGTATGAAGAACAGTATCACCCTCTAGCAGGAAACCAAGCGCACTGTAACTATGGCTACATGGTACAGCGTGTATTATACCGCAGTCTCTGTAACTAAGTTTCATTGAAAAAATAGTCTCTAGCATACAAACCTTACATTTGCGGACATTAGTTCATTAGCTTTTTTGTTCCTTATTCTCTCATCAATTAGTCCCTAGAGTTTGTACACGGTGCAAAAAATCACCCTGTATATTTACATGTATGAGTATTAATTTGCAAACAAGTTGCTGAATTTCTGAAAATATAGTAACATTAAAAATATGCAACGAACATGGCACGAATTAAAAAACACTTGTATACCAAAAGCTTCGTTTCGCAGAAGGTACTCTTTTGTTGCTATCTACACTCCTGGAAATGGAAAAAAGAACACATTGACACCGGTGTGTCAGACCCACCATACTTGCTCCGGACACTGCGAGAGGGCTGTACAAGCAATGATCACACGCACGGCACAGCGGACACACCAGGAACCGCGGTGTTGGCCGTCGAATGGCGCTAGCTGCGCAGCATTTGTGCACCGCCGCCGTCAGTGTCAGCCAGTTTGCCGTGGCATACGGAGCTCCATCGCAGTCTTTAACACTGGTAGCATGCCGCCACAGCGCGGACGTGAACCGTATGTGCAGTTGACGGACTTTGAGCGAGGGCGTATAGTGGGCATGCGGGAGACCGGGTGGACGTACCGCCGAATTGCTCAACACGTGGGGCGTGAGGTCTCCACAGTACATCGATGTTGTCGCCAGTGGTCGGCGGAAGGTGCACGTGCCCTTCGACCTGGGACCGGACCGCAGCGACGCACGGATGCACGCCAAGACCGTAGGATCCTACGCAGTGCCGTAGGGGACCGCACCGCCACTTCCCAGCAAATTAGGGACACTGTTGCTCCTGGGGTATCGGCGAGGACCATTCGCAACCGTCTCCATGAAGCTGGGCTACGGTCCCGCACACCGTTAGGCCGTCTTCCGCTCACGCCCCAACATCGTGCAGCCCGCCTCCAGTGGTGTCGCGACAGGCGTGAATGGAGGGACGAATGGAGACGTGTCGTCTTCAGCGATGAGAGTCGCTTCTGCCTTGGTGCCAATGATGGTGGTATGTGTGTTTGGCGCCGTGCAGGTGAGCGCCACAATCAGGACTGCATACGATCGAGGCACACAGGGCCAACACCCGGCATCATGGTGTGGGGAGCGATCTCCTACACTGGCCGTACACCACTGGTGATCGTCGAGGGGACACTGAATAGTGCACGGTACATCCAAACCGTCATCGAACCCATCGTTCTACCATTCCTAGACCGGCAAGGGAACTTGCTGTTCCAACAGGACAATGCACGTCCGCATGTATCCCGTGCCACCCAACGTGCTCTAGAAGGTGTAAGTCAACTACCCTGGCCAGCAAGATCTCCGGATCTGTCCCCCATTGAGCATGTTTGTGACTGGATGAAGCGTCGTCTCACGCGGTCTGCACGTCCAGCACGAACGCTGGTCCAACTGAGGCGCCAGGTGGAAATGGCATGGCAAGCCGTTCCACAGGACTACATCCAGCATCTCTACGATCGTCTCCATGGGAGAATAGCAGCCTGCATTGCTGCGAAAGGCACTGTACTAGTGCCGACATTGTGCATGCTCTGTTGCCTGTGTCTATGTGCCTGTGGTTCTGTCAGTGTGATCATGTGATGTATCTGACCCCAGGAATGAGTCAATAAAGTTTCCCCTTCCTGGGACAATGAATTCACGGTGTTCTTATTTCAATTTCCAGGAGTGTATATCTGTGTATACGTTGTGAATCACCTAAACCTTTCACCGCTACTATTGCGGGAATGGAAAGAGCTACTGACGTGCCGTTTTCACAGGGTGGATTGGTAGTCAGGGGCCCTTATTGTTAGACAACAAACAGATTGTAATGATATTCAGAAAGTGTAGTTTTTGTGCAAATATATACTCCTTTAAATGGAACAACGCCCATTGACATTAACATACTAAAACTGTGGTAAATTAGAGAGTCACTGAGTTTGTTGCAGGAGTCTAGTGCCAGTCGTTTACGAGATACCGAATTCTGAAAAGTTTTCACCATTGTTGCGCCGTTCAACCTGCGTAGTTTCTAGCTACTATGTTATGTTGTTTACAATGTGCTTGTGTATTTTTGAGTGCACTATGACTTGCTAGCCAGTTAGTTTCTGACAGTCCTAGCAGTAGATCGAGAGTCAACAATCGTATTTACCAACGCAGAAAAGGCGACACACTTATGGTGTACGGAGAGTGTAGGAAGAATGCAGTTCATTCTTGTACGGTGTATGTGGCAAGATGTCCCAATAGACATCAACAATTTGGGCAGCTACTTATCAACCTCTTCAACCAGCTACGTGAAAGTGGTAGTGTAGCATCAAGACAACGCAACGAAAGGACAAGTGACGACAGAAGAGGGTGAAATTAATGTTCTTGCTGCTGTTATAGTTCATCCCCAAGTCAGGTCCCGCGCAATCGCTTTAGGAAGAGTCATAAGTCAGGCAAGTATCCTATGCATTCTCCGTCAAGGACTGCGTGGAAACGAATGTGAGACTTGTGTTAACTTCTGTACATGGACATTGCGACAAGATACTAGTAATGTATCATGTCTCTTGTTTAGTGATGAAGCCACATTTACCAATCACGGCCATGTAAACCATCGAAACATGCACTATTGGTCTGTTGACAACCCCCATTCGCTTCGTCAGGCGGCTCATCAGTGTCCATGGGGTGCAAACGTGTGGTGTGAAATAGAGAACCTTCAGCTCATAGAACCATTTTTCATAGAAGGAACACAAATGCACACAACTATTGCACCCTCCTAACAGACCATCTTTCATGGATTCTAGAAGATGCTCCTCTGGCGACTAGTAGGAAGCTGTGGTACCAACATGATAGCTGTCCACACCATAGCACGCGAAGTACTACAGCATAACTTCACGAATTGCTTCCAGATCGATGTATTGGACACAGAGGACCTGTACTACGGCTGGCCTGTTCCCGAAATTTGATGCCTGTAGATTTAGCAGTCGTTCCATACCAGACTGGAAGCGAGTATTGCCGGTGCCAGTGGTCATTCTGAACACAACTTGTCATGATCAATTGTCTTCACTGGTCAGAAGTCACATAAATAGTGTATGCAATTGTTCTTTAATGTGTGCTGTCACAGGTATTGTACAAGTGTCGGTATGGGAACGTTATATCTCGTAAATGACTTGTACTACGAGGTGCATTCAAGTTCTAAGGCCTCCGATTTTTTTTCTAGTTAACTACTCACCCGAAATCGATGAAACTGGCGTTACTTCTCGACGTAATCGCCCTGCAGACGTACACATTTTTCACAACGCTGACGCCATGATTCCATGGCAGTGGCGAAGGCTTCTTTAGGAGTCTGTTTTGACCACTGGAAAATCGCTGAGGCAATAGCAGCACGGCTGGTGAATGTGCGGCCACGGAGAGTGTCTTTCATTGTTGGAAAAAGCCGAAAGTCACTAGGAGCCAGGTCAGGTGAGTAGGGAGCATGAGGAATCACTTCAAAGTTGTTATCACGAAGAAACTGTTGCGTAACGTTAGCTCGATGTGCGGGTGCGTTGTCCTGGTGAAACAGCACACACGCAGCCCTTCCTGGACGTTTTTGTTGCAGTGCAGGAAGGAATTTGTTGTTCAAAACATTTTCGTAGGATGCACCTGTTACCGTAGTGCCCTTTGGAACGCAATGGGTAAGGATTACGCCCTCGCTGTCCCAGAACATGGACACTACCATTTTTTCAGCACTGGCGGTTACCCGAAATTTTTTTGGTGGCGGTGAATCTGTGTGCTTCCATTGAGCTGACTGGCGCTTTGTTTCTGGATTGAAAAATGGCATCCACGTCTCATCCATTGTCACAACCAACGAAAAGAAAGTCCCATTCGTGCTGTCGTTGCGCGTCAACATTGCTCGGCAACATGCCACATGGGCAGCCGTTTGGTCGTCCGTCAGCATTCGTGGCACCCACCTGGATGACACTTTTCGCATTTTCAGGTCGTCGTGCAGGATTGTGTGCACAGAACCCACAGAAATGCCAACTCCGGAGGCGATCTGTTCGACAGTCATTCGGCGATCCCCCAAAACAATTCTCTCCACTTTCTCGATCGTGTCGTCAGACCGACTCGTGCGAGCCCAATGTTGTTTCGGTTTGTTCTCACACCATGTTCTGCCTTCATTAAACTGTCGCACCCACGAACGCACTTTCGACACATCCATAACTCCATCACCACATGTCTCCTTCAACTGTCGATGAATTTCAATTGGTTTCACACCACACAAATTCAGAAAACGAATGATTGCACGCTGTTCAAGTAAGGAAAACGTCGCCATTTTAAGCATTTAAAACATTTCTCATTCTCGCCACTGGCGGCAAAATTCCATCTTCCGTACGGTGCTGCCATCTCTGAGACGTATTGACAATGAACGCGGCCTCATTTTAAAACAATGTGCATGTTTCTATCTCTTTCCAGTCCGGAGAAAAAAATCGGAGGCCTTAGAACTTGAATGCACCTCGTAGAACCCTGCAAGAAACACCGACATTTTAATTTACCCTACTTTTAGTTTGATAATGTCAGGGGCATTATTCCATTTAAAGTTTTTGTACTTGCATGCTATCATCATCATCAGTTCGCACAGAACAGCTTTGTGATAGAAATGGTGGTACGTCATTCAAGTACGATGTTAGATGCTGATAATCTGTCACACAAGCTGAGCCACCTACGCAAGATCTTCAGGAATAATGACTACAAAGATCACCAGATACCTGAACAGATCCGACGTAAGAATGGCATTAAATGTGCATCCACATGATGCCTTTTTTGTATTTAACTTGGCACATGTGCTTACATTTCAAAGAGCAGAGCTATGCATGCATATCTGCACATGCATAATTTCTCAAAATGGAGGACATACTTCAAAGTACATTGCTTCCCATGTTTGGTGGTAACCTCTTGCACTCTTTAGCAGATGACAGGCTGTAGGACCCATGTGTATTTCCTTGTGTAGTGTGTTGAGATTATGCTTTAAAGTGATTAAGTACTCCAAAGAAAGCACTTTGAAATTTATAGATAGTTAGAGACAAAAATAAGTCATATACCCATCACTTCTAAAGATTATTTGATTGTAAATTTGAGATCTTGTGCCCTGACCATCAAATATTAGATGAAAAGGCTTCAATCACATCACTGTGAAGAAGAAGTCTTGATGTAGGAAAGGAGAGAAAAGGAAGTCAACAAATTTATGAAAAGTGCATGTGGTATCTGTGAACGAATATTCATGTTGTGATGATTAAACATCACTACAGTTTAAGAGCCTTACATCTAAACAAAAGAAAAGATGGAATAGGTGGAGCTCATCAACTCTTCAAAAATTGAAATGAAGGATATTAATGAAGCAAAAAATAGTATAGCAGGATGGGTATAAGGACAGGAAAACAACCAGTTATGCAACACTTCTGGTGCATCAAATTGCATCGCATCAAGTAACGATGTTTTATCACCATTGTGTCCATGTCATGATGTTCTGAGACAGTCACAATACAACATGTGTCCAACAGTATATGAATTATTCATCACTACTAGGCCACTGCATTACTAGTGTGTGTGTGTGTGTGTGTGTGTGTGTGTGTGTGTGTGTGTGTGTGTGTGTGTGACATCACAGTGTGTGTATGAAAACTGAGCACATTCCCTTATGACCTGGAAACTATACTGCATATTCTGAAATTATAAATATATGATACATTATATATATTACATAAATATATGATACATTATAAATATATGATGAGGATAAACGAAACAAGAAAACGATCTTATCTCAAGCACACTGATAAGGACTTCCAGTTTGAGGTTACACAGCTGGGCAACTTATAATTAAGGTCACCCCCACTTCCCCCACAAAATAAGCATCAGGAATTGATCAAGGTCATGGAGGAACCCCCATCCATCCCTTCCTCCTTCTCCCCACTCCACTCCCCACTGGACCATTCAGAGCCAAGTACCCGATTCCTATCTTCATCTTTTATAACTTAGGCACTTTAGTGACTGGGATTTACTCTGGAGCTGTACAGCATAGGGAGAGGATTAGGAGCTGTTTATCTGGTAATAATAAATTAATGTTATTATGTTAAGTCATATCAGTGGAGGTCTGGTTGTTAATAAAAATTTAATGTTATGTGATTTTCGTCTTTTGAGGTGCCATCAGAGACCACACCCAGTCAGACAAATAAGTACTCTTTCTCCCATACATACCCTACTTCTACATGCACTTCAGCAATTCTTTATGTTTTTCTGTGTTTTCCACAATGTTTGCACAATGTTAAGTAGTTTTCAACGTTTTTTGACATCATAGTTTCCATGTTAAAAGGAGTGTGTTGTTGGAAATAATGATGTCATAGCAAATTTGAGATGCTTCCAACCAAAGACACTATGTCTATAAGAGTTAGCACAGCACTACAAAATACATACCTGGAGAGACAACTGGCCAGTACCTGAAAAAATCCCAGCAACAAGTCTGTCGCCTGCAGTGTAACCCCTGCCATCTAATGCTGACAGGTGGAGTATACCCATGACTGTGAACAGTGATGCTTGTGATACTTGGAGTATGGTAGTGAACACACTGCTCCAAACATAACAATGACTAAGAAATTTGAATAATGTATGTGCAGTTGTCTCTGATGCAACCAACCTGTTTGCTGCCAGAAAAATTACTGTTCTGAAATCAAACAAACAGAGAGGTAGGACATTTTGAACTAGTGAGAGTATGACAATTTCCTCTTGTCACTATGTCTCTCCTTCTCTCTATGTAAAATGCAGTATATTTCCACTATTAATGCATATGTAGTGTAAACCCCTCTCTTACACTCAAATCTCATAGGAATTCATGCATATACATGTGTTTCTGGCAATTGCTTTTTGAGTTAGTGTTAACTGGTGTATGTGTTGCCACTGGGAAGAAGAATACTTGTTTGTGTATACTCTGGCTGTACTTTGACTCTGTATCACAGATGAATGGTAAAAAATGGCAAGGCACTCCTGGAATTAGACCATATGTACAGTTGTACATTTACATATGGACTATGGAAAATATGGAAAAGTAGGAGAAACGGGGGAAATTGTGGAAAACCGGCTAAATATGGAAAATATCGTAAAATCCCAGTATGGCAAGGTCATACAGGATATCTGTATTCATATAAATGACGTAGTCGGAATTTTTCGTGACATATCCAGTAGATCGAAGTGACTGAAGATATCTTGGATATTTTCCTACTTATAAGTTTGTGCCAAGGAGGAGAACTATGAGAATCACAGCATCATCTGGTCACAATTTGCATGAGAGGCCTGTGGTAAACGTTGAGAGAGCTCATAGACCCCTTGTAAAAAAATGTATGTAGTGAAAAACATGAGTTTGGGCATACACTTAGAAATAAAAAAGTATTAGACAGATTCAGAAATTGGTGGAAAAGAGCTATAATGACTAGAAAGGGTGAATGTCACTGCATATGTTTTAATAGTGGAAAGAAGCTGCATTCAATAGAGAGAGAGAGAGACAGAGAGATATGATAAAAAGATAAAACTATCAAACTCCTGAGCTAGTTCTTATGTGTGTGTGTGTTTTTTTGAGGAAAACGGTAGTATTCTTTATTTTGAATGCTGTGATATTCTCTCCCCCAATAAATGTGAGTTGCAAGCCATATATATTTAGAATAACCAAAATATTTTGCATTCAGTATAAAGAAATAAACGTGGATCGCATATTGAAGTTACTACAGACGAAACTGCGAAAAGTTTGTTGATCAGAGGTTGCAACGTTTCATCTAAACCTTTTTGTTTTTCAGTTATTCCCCCCGGCTGTATTAGTCATGGGGGAGAGTGAACACATATTGGAGAGATAGATGTTTGAAGATGCAGTCAGCACAGATAATGCTTCACATCTAGTGCCATGTTGTGCTAAGTTACGTCTCTTCGCAGCTGAGATAATCTGGCTCTATCTGTCAGCCTGTGAGTTCCTGTCACCAACATATGGTTTAATGTTTAAGATTTTGTACTCACACGGTATTGTTATTTACAAAAGCAATTAACTCTTGACATAAAGTGGATCTGGGTGATTTGAAAGTGAATTTACTCCGTAGTATACATTTGGAGTGACATAGTTCACATAGAAAAAATTGCATCCAGTCTACCCTACACATAGAGGGTATGACCGGAAGTGATATCATATATTTTGTTCTTTACTCATTGTTTTTTGCTACAGATAAGAATAATTGGCTAACGTGTGTTTGACATGTGAGAGTCTAATGTGAAATTTTATTTACCTGTCTATAATTTTAATCATTTAACATGGAAATGATTTAGAATACATTCATGTAAATACATAAAATAGTGCATTTACTGCTACTACCGACAGTGCATAATCACAGGGTTAAGTAATTATTAAGCGTCAAAGTCGAGATTGTGGATATTGTTTTATAAAAACATATATGTCTTTGTTCTACTTAAAACAGTATCAAGGTCATCCACACATTATGACGATCCTCCAGGCTAGGGAATCATTGTTATGTTGTTCCATATGGTTGTTGGGCTTGGGAGTGGCATCTCATATTTTTTATAGACATCAGAGCTACTGCTTCAATAAATATGCACTGCTAAGTATGCATTTCTTGGTGTGCTGAGTAACACTATACATGCTTTGTGTTGCTACTGGACATACATCCCACCCCATGGCTCTGGGGTGTCCACATCATGGCACACACAAAATAGTGTATTTGACCTGCCAATCCAATTACATTCGGAAATTATGACCAGCTTGTCACATAACTGGAAATGTTATCATCATAATCTTTACCAAAGGGATTTTGCTACTAGTATGAATGATCTACATTAGTGAAGTGTCTTTGCTGTTGGTGGTCATTGTGATCACACTGCTATGGTAGAATACATTAAAATGTTTATCCTTTACATTTAAGAATAACGAGGCAGACTGATGTGCGATCTATACCAGCATATTCCAGAAAATTAAAATAAATGCTGTTGACCTGTGTGGGTGCACGTACATTCCAGGTATTTAGGGCTGACAATTGGTTATAAAATTATGCTCTATATGTCTATAGTTTTAATAACTGAAGCTGGAAATCGATTTCATGAACTGCTAAACAGCTGTGCTAACAGTTCTGCCTTGAACTATCTCTTGGTAGATGATGGTCTATTCGTCAAAAGGAAATCAGTATGGGGTACAATACCTCATGCCAGGCTTTTTTGCTAGTATTGTGAAATGGAAAATTCTAGTGACAGTAAATCTGAGGATGTAAAGAAAATTTATACACGTCTAGAGGCCTGACTGTCTTGTAGGCAAAGATATAGAAAAAATTACACCTTTCTGATACATTAAGAAGGGCAATGTGTCATGCAGACTTAGTTAACTATTCATTAAAGTGTTCTTATATGTAGCCCTAATGTCATTCTGGAATTTTTGGTTTGGGACGAACTAAAATGTTTATCACATCGTCACAGGCGCCTTTTCCTGTTACGACTCCCAAAATTAGAATACATTGGTTTTATATTTTAGCTAGACATGTATATGTTGAGGAAGACTGTAGTTTGAATGGAAAGATGCAATCCTATACTCCGATATTCTCCTTAAGTAAGCCAGTAAAAACCTAGACTGGGTTAGAGTTACTACTGGTAGTCGTGTTATGGTCTCTTGGTGGAATGCTATGTTTTTCTGCTGGATTACTGTGTCTTCATCGTAACAAAACTAGTATGGTTTAGGGAAGTGAGAGACACTTATGACAGAGGTATAATGCAACATCTGCAGTTTTTCGTGTAGTATCCTGTCAGGCGCTGCCATTATCTGGAGACCCTCTCAGGTACGTGGTATCTTCACCTGATGGTGGGAGATGGCGCTAGAAGACGTTTTTCTCTCCCATTGAGATCGTCTTTGGTGAGTGACTGTTAACAGTTTTAAAAACGTTGTATATATATTAATACTTTCGGTGACATAGATTAAATTTAACGGCTGATAAATAGTTCCATTTTGTAGTCTAACAATGTAATAACCGATTTTACTGTAAAGTGATTGTCGAGCAGTTTACTTGTGTTTCATATTGCGGTGCGAAGAGTGGCATGTAGCAACACAGTGTTTCAACATACCCCACGCTTGGTTAGGTAGACGTATCATGCCTGTCGGCTAATGTAGTGCTTTTATTTCCCTTCTTCTTATAATTTACGTTTACTCAAATTAAAATTTTACTTTAAGATAAACAAAATGCATCATTACATACGCAGAACAGAAAAATGTTTGACATCTTTACATGTGATGCAAAAAGCAGCCGCTGTGGTTCTGGGGAAAGGAGGAAAGGGCGATTATTCTACTGGAAAAATTGCAAAAAATTTTTATATTTGTAACTGTACCTTCTCTCGATTCATCAAAAAGAAAAACAAAACAGACTGAGAAGTTACTTCTGGGTACTCTAAATATATGAAAGTATTTTCAGACAGTCAGAAAATAACATTCAGGGACTCTATTATAAGATCCAGTGAAATTATGTTTGGGTTGACTAAAGAGGAAGCAGGAAAAATGGGGTATGTTTGTGCAGAATACTTTAACTTGAAAATGGCAGCATCTTGGGCACAAAAGGAAATAGCTGGAGCCTATTGGCTTTCAGGATTTTTGGAGAGAAACAATTATCTTTCCGTTAGACAGGCACCTGCTGCCATAACGGCTTGAATGGCACGTTGTGTGCCTACCCTCCTGGCGGTGACGGACGCTATTCATCGACACCTGGCGCCATACACTCGGGGATGTGGATATGGGTTACAGTGTGAAATATGCTTGTTATGACTCACTCCACAATCCCTCTCAATTTCTACATTCATTTCAGGTATATTTTCCATATGGTGCCTTGTGTCACTCACAAAGATGAGAGCCAAAGAAAGGAAAGCGTTGATGTACCCATCCCTAAATATCACTTATCTTAAGCAGAACGTGTGTTGGCTATAAATGTTAGTTCTCTATTGCGTTTTCGTGAAAAGAGCGTTGTCTAGTTTGAGCTTTTTGTAATTCTAGAACGTTGACTTAACCAATCCAATAAGAAGTCGAGCAGTACGTTATTGGTTTTGGAAAAAGTCTTCTACTTAGTAAGCAACAAAAGATTCGCTGCAATTAGGTGTGACTGCTGTTATATATCACATCGCTGGATTTGCTCCGTCAGTCTGAAACCAATAATTCGGATTAATAGATATGGAATACAATTATCTTGCAGCCTGTCTTAGATGTATGTTCCATAAACAAATTAGCCTGCAGAGTGTGAGCTATAAAAGGAAATCATCTCAGACAAGGCTTCAGGGAATTTTCGAAAACAAATTTTTCCTTGTACTGCCTTACAAGGAAACAAAAATTTAGATTTAGTAATGTCCTATGTATATATAGACGTCATCAGTCTCTGAAGTTTATTCCTATTTTAGATGACCTGTTTTTTGTATTCTATGAAAATGTCATAGATGGGATGTTGTCGGAGCACTAATGATACATGAGAACCAGAAAAGAGGAGGATTCGTGGCAAAATCTTAATCTCCAACAATTTGCACCTGATGCTGCTATTGTATCAAGTACAGGGGGGAATGTATTTGTTACTAGATAATATTTTTTGTTTAACACAGGATATCGATGTATTTCTGTTTATAAGACTCTATAGGTAAATCCAACTGACTTCATCTGTGTAATAAAAATAATTTTAGAAGGTATTGTAAGGTCATCTTCACGCAGTGTTTGGTGACTGATTCGGAGTGCTTGCTAGCATCTGCATGTAAGTGCGATGAGACCTCTATCAGGCGGCCATCATAAGTCGTGGTGCGAGTTATAAGTAGGCAGCTGCATGTGTTCCCGACAGTTGAAAAGAATTGATCGTCCGTTACCTGAGTGATACGGAGGTCTGTGATACCCACCATTAATCAGTTTCTTTAGGACATTTTCTGGTGCTACTGTTAGCTAATGTCCACACGGTGAGGCTGTGGCAGTCTTTCACTTACGTGAGGAGCACGGTTGTGATGAGACCTCAGATCTACCTGGAGCCTTGCAGGGTTGAAGGCAGACTTCCCTTGAGGCAGTTGCAGGAATCGAAAAGAAATGGTGGTGAGTCTATCAGGTATGTACAGGCCATTTTTCGAGCTCTCCTTGCCCATATGTTGTTCGAAAGTTAATTCAGTTTTGCGGAAGATTAATTGAAATAGTGTCTTTGGAGAATCAGCTTATCAACAGATGGTGCGCGAGGTCTTTAACGTCCTTAAGTTCGCATTTTATCGCATAGCGGGAGATGCTATGGTCTCGGTGAATCAGTGACTTTGTGTGTGGAAATAGTTTACTTTTGCTGCACTGTGGACACTGCACAGTCTCATTTGGGTGGCCAGGTATATTTATGTATGCCTCTAATATATTTCTGAGTCTTATAGTAATATCACACATTAATACTGAGAATGATTGCACTTATTTTGATTCTGCCTGGAATCACTTGCAGATCCCTGGTGTTGCTGGCCTGTTTCCATAACAGTGATTTCGGGCCAGCAGACAGGTTACTAGAATCATACACGATTACTGGATACATTATGCAAACTTCTCTGTTTTTGCTGGCTTGGTGGCAATGTGTTTGTGACCATGATCCAAGTGTTGGTGTTCACAGTAGTTGCTGTAATCCACATGTGAATGTTAGAAGGGTGGGCTATCCTGCAGATGACATACTTCTTGTAGGATTGATTTCAAATGCTGGACAGCTCTCTCTCTACGTGCTTATTTTGTAGCACTGTGCAATTCTTACTCACACAGTATCTTTGGTTGGAAACATGTGAATTTCGCTGAAGCTAGTATTTTCAACAATGCACTAATGTTAACACATTAACTACGATGTAGTAAGTAGATGAGAAATGTAAGTTCTTGCTCAATTTCCATTTTCAGGCTCACTCATTCTTTTCACGTGTTCATCACAACGTAATGAAAAGTTATCCAGAAACTACACTTGCCATATACTATAATGCACTTAATTTCATTTAAGTTACTTAGAAAAAGAATTTTTTTTCACACAAAAGGTGAAAATAAGAAAATAAAATTTAATATTTTTTATAACAGGTCAACATCAGAAATAAAATAAAATTCGTTATGGTGAATGTAAAAAAGTATCTTTTATTTTTCCAGGGGGTATGAGCATATACTCTGGAATTATATATTGAATTCAGAAAAAAAAATTAATTATCAAACAGTTCTAAATTTTCACATCATGAATTCAAAATATTGAAATTCATTACTTCCACTTCTAAGAATCTTCATTTCTTTATATTTCATTTTCTTTTCATTTTCAATTAACTGAAAATCCCGGTCAGTAATTAATTTAAGATATCTATCTGGTAAAATGATCTTACACACATTATTAAGCTAAATACAAATTTTTCCTCCATATCTAGTATATAAATATTCACATTTGGTAACATTATATACAACATTTATATCTAACTCTGTTAATTTTTTAATCACTTTCAAGACACTTGCATTGTTGGGCTTCTTGATTAGTCTCCATTTATACAGAAAAATTTATTAGATTTTTTGTAATTTGTAGTGACTGTATGGTAATGTGTCTATTTTATTTTACAAAACTTATATTTTGTCATCATCAGGGCTCAACGTTTTTCTGTTAACAAGAACCACGTGTATTTCATGTTTCTAACTTCAAATAACGTTGTAAATATTCTGTAGCATTCTCCATTGTTAAACAATCTATATAATCTAGTAAACTTATTCTATTTTTGACAGTACATCCCTTAACTCGCATAGATTTTTTCCTATTTTATTACCAACTTTAAAAGCATACATTTTTGTTCTCAAACCACAAAATTCTTCCCTTATTTTCCCATTGTATTCGACTTTCATTTTTCCTACAACTTACTTGTTAAATTGTGGATACCATAAATATTATTTTCAGGGTAATCACTAGCATCAAATTTATCAATCATCGATTTCAAATCTTCATAAAAATTTTCCGTTTGTTTATTATAGAAATACCTGTCGATACCTTGACAACACAATTCAATATTTTCTCGATTTTAGGTTTCATTATTCTACAGTGAAAATCATACATCAGTTCTTTAGATAAAACAAGTATACTCATTTCAACATAGATTGGTTTATGAAGTGTGATTTTTGTCTTATTCATATAAACAGCAGCAAGATTTTCATTAAACATAGTTCTTGCTTTAAAGCATGGCTTTGCTGTTAGTTTATCACATTTCCTCTAAATGGCATTAATTATATATTCACTCTATTTCTAATATTTTCTATTGTCTTGCCAAAGATTGATTTATTCATAAGTTTATAGAAACCTTTATCAAAATATTTTTTGACTTTAATTCTCAGTTCTGTATTTAAATCTACATACTTCCTTAAAAAATCCAATTGTTTAATTTTAAAAATGTATTTATTTTCGTTAATTTCATTCCTAATGATAAATGCTGGTTAAGATTTCTATAATGAACTTCATATTTATTTTTATCATTCAGAGTAGACAACAACTTGCATTCTCTGGTGACAGCTGAAGCAGTCTTAGGCCTGCATCCTGATACAATTTTGTTTTCAGTGGCTAATGTTAAATTCTTATGTAACTCATGTAATTCTTTTGGATACTCTTAATTTACTTTAAAAATATATCGATTTTTTCCAGTATCTGAAATGTCACTTATTTTTGTAGTGTGAGAACAATTTGGATAATCCTATTCATATTCACCATATGGTAAATACTGACTCCTAAAATATGTGTATAAATTATTCACATCTCAATATGCTAGATAATTTGATATCCTTTACTATCAAAATCCTACATACATTTTTGTTGTTTGATTTAACAATCTTTTACAGCACTACAGTATTCCTCCTCTTATTCCCTTTTCAACCATTAAAATCATATCATAATCATGTAATAAATCAAGTGGTTCTTTAGTCATTTTCAACATTGCATCGCAAGATAGTACTGGTGCAGGAAAATACCAAGATGGATCTAGAGAAAATGCATTTATAGAATTTTTTCTAAGATTTCAAAATATGTCAGACAATAACAATACATCAGTTTTAAGGTATAGATCATGATATTCACCTGGATGTTTAATATTAATTTTTTTCCAAACTACTTTTGCATGTGTGGTGTGCATTCTGTAAGACCTTCGGTACACACACCATCAGATTATTTGACTTGTCACTCTAACGAAGTAGGCGAGTGTCAGCAATATGTCCCGTGGTCTTATCGTGGCGTGTTTATCTTCTACCGTTAGGTCAGATGATAGAAATGCCACTTGCACGCTTAGAGTAGCAGATTGACGGTGACCAACTTTAAACAGAACTTGATTAATTTTCACACACATTTATTAAAATAGTAACAAGCATAAACCTTACATAACTTGATTCTCGATGCTATTTACAATTGACAATCTGAAGTTCCTTTGGTCTTGGTACAATAATCTTATTCTCACATATCTCTGATACTTGACAAAGTGTCTATAATTTCTCTTCATGGCTTTGTACAGGAATATGATAATCTCATTAGGCGCAGACTGAAACTTGACTATAGACTGGTACAGACCAATGCAGACTGGTACAGACTAATGCAGACTGACTAATCGGAGGTCTGTACACTCGTTATAATACCTTGCACATTCAGGTATCACTGTACAAGTGTGATCCGCGAGGAGAAAAGGTTCTAGGTTAGCAACAATCTCATTGGCTCCATTACATATTAATACGCGGATAGGCGGAAGCAGAATTTGGTCCGTCTCTAAGGCAGCACTATCTCGTAGTGCAGAGACGGACGAGCACTGCCCCTGTGCTGTTATGCTTAGTGGGGCATGCTCTAGTGGGAAAGTTGTGTACACACTAACTACGTGGAACTATGTATACAACATGTTTATAATCTTCCTCACTTATTTCACAGTCATTCAGAATATTATAGTCTTCTTTTTTGCTGATAATTAAGCCTCTTCAAATTTTTTTCTGAGAATCGATGTAATCATATGCATATACGCCTTTTCTGATCGCTAAATCGAAGAATTCTAGGAAAAAATTTCTAATGATCTTCATTTCATCTGTCAGAAATTTGATGAAAATATATCAAGCCAAGAAGCCATAAATGTACAAATGTCAATAAATCTCGTTTTTAAACTTTCTTTCACAAACAGATACAAATCAAAGCCTGCTAAATTATGTAAGTAAATTGGTACAAAGCTCAGATGTTTCAACTGTAAATTACTTTTATTACATAATGAATATATATATATATATATATATATATATATATATATATTCAATACAAATTGTTTGTAGCTATCATATCTTGATTGATCTTCAGGAGTTAATGGTTTCATTCCTTCAACTCCAGAAGAAATTCTTCCAATATATTCAACCTTTATTCGTACATTCAATAATTTTTTGTGAAAGTATGGTCCTCTATTAACAATAAGATTTTATAGTGTCGATTTACATAATTAATATAATAACAGAATCCACTTGGATCATATTTTTGATATTTCATTGTATATGAATTATCATTGGTCAATTGGCAGTTGCCCCTCTTCAATAGCAAATTTTCAAAATCAGCATAAATAAGTAATGGAACTTCCTGTGTATTTTTATAATATTTGAATCTTACATACGAACCTTTCTCTGGCATTTCTACTTTGAATGGTTTGTTCACTAAACAGCTTGATGTGTGATTATCTAATTTTCTTTACTAGTGAAATGGAGTACACATATCACAAATAAATTTTACTTATTCATGTTTATTAATTTTACTCAAAACAAGTTTACATAAATTTTTTACACAACAATACTGTGAATTATTTCCTTCCTTGAAATAAATGAGATTTAGATGTTATACTTGATAGTTTTTATCAAATGAATAAACATCAATCGACATATTAATTTTATTTCCAATTGTTTTTGAGTACTAAAATATTAATATAATTGTGCCAACATACAAATCTTGAAGTTTCTACCACTCTTTGATATAAATTTACTGAATTAGAGCGCAACCCTAAGGTTTCTTCAGCTGCTAGTGAATTGTAGGTAAGTCTTAACACTTCTTCACAATTTGGATGTCTACTTTCGATTCCATATAACTGATTTTGTAAGTGTATTCATAATCACCATCAAATAAACTTAAAAGAATAACAGTTGATCTTACATTTTCATTAACTGTTTGAGGAACAAGGTGCAACTTAAAAGGCTGCTTTAGCTGCTACTACATTTAGTAAGAAACTATTTATTTACTCATTTCTTTCATTTATTATTCGAAATGCATCAAGAATTATTTCTCTGAATTGTTATCTTAGATTTTATTTGAATTGTCCAAGTGAGTTATCCTCTGTTTCCCTTTATATTCACCGTGTTTACGAAAGGATGGTAAAGCTTCTTCAAAAACCCAATCTTGAAAATTTACTGCAAATGGCATCTTGGATCTCATAACAAAAGAATACAAACTTGGTTCATTAATAAATTTTGTTGAATTCTGTATGTAGCACTGTGTAAAGACTACCAAGATTTTCATATGATTTATAAAACTTTCCTTTAATGGGGTCTTGAACTGCTTTTGTAGGTAGAACATATGCTAAAAGATCAGCAACAGACCATGGACTATTCTTTACATCAAAAATAAAAAACATTTGTTTATTATATGTAAGTTTGTTGTTGATAATGTCTATAATCGACTCCATTTAAGAGAAATTTTTTTATTAGATTTTAATATTTTAGATTTAAAACATGGAAGAAAAAGTTAAGACATCATTTATAATGAAGACATATTTTTCTTCAAAGAATGGATTAATTTTTTAAAAGGAAGATGACACTTTTTGAATTTTCATTTTTTTACAAATCTGATAAGAATTGTTTCTAATTGCGAACCCAAATACTCTGAGAGTCAATGAACTGAAAGTTAGAGCAAATGTATTAGGACTTAGATGTTACTCTAAAATGGAAACACAACATCTTAATCATTTTATTAATGAAGTAATGAAAAATGATATTAACAAAACAAGTGTCATTTCTTGCCAGTGCAATGAAGAGAATGAATTAAAAACTAAACAACATCAAATTATTCAAATGATTCGTATTATGAGTAAAAATTAAATTTTCAACAACTGTACAAATCGTATTTAGCAAATGGAACATACAGTGAAATAGTTGTAGATCATATTAAAAAGGAAAATCAATTTAGTTAAATTGAACGAAATAATTAATTTCGAGTATCTTTAATTACCTGAAAAAATTACTAGCGAATTTCAAAATAACTTGAATTGGAATCATATGTCAATACATCAAAAATTAGCAGAGGATGTTATTAGGGTATTTCAAGGTAAATTTCATTGTTTTTATATACCAAAGGAAGAAAAATTATCAAATGATTTTATAAGGGAATTTCAAGATAAATTAAACTAGGAGAATTTATTGTGTGCACAAGAAATATCTAAAGATTTTATGCATGAATTTCACAGCAAATTAAATTAGGATGACATATATGGTGAAAAAACATTGAAGAGTTTTTAATAAAATTTAAACATAAAGTCAATAGTGAAATGAATTCAAGAACTCACAGTGTATGAGAAGATGTCTTTAGAAACAGTAATTAAACCTCATGAACTACTAATGAAACAATTTGAAAAATATGAATGTCCTGTTTGCTTAAGTAATGAAAATCATCAATTTATGAAAATAAACTATAATTATATTCTTCATAAAGATTGCATTGATGAAGGGTTAAAAGAAAAAATTAAATGTCTCATGTGTAGCATAAAAAGTCTACTTGAAATCAATTTGATGATGGTTTTTTATTGGTTGAGGATTCTTATGATGATAATGATAATGATGTTTGAGAATAGATTAACTGTATAAGAGAAAATTGTACTATTTACATATGATATGTTGAAGTTCATTCATTATGGTATTTTAGGATATGTTATAGTGTACCCTAAAAGTTTGGCTAATAATTGAGGGCCTGGTATCCCATACCCTGAAAATTCAACTAATAATGTAGAATCAACGAGCATCAACCCTGGAAATACAAAGCAAATTAAAATGCATTTCTTCAGTCTGTAAAAAAATACAATCTCGAATGTACTGAAATATAACATGATGATCATGAAATAAGAATTAGAAAATCTATTGTTTTATTGAAAAATAAAAATCTAATAAAATTGTTTTTCACAAATGGCAGCAATTTCATCTAATGCAGTTGTCACCTGTTTAGAAACACATGATGAATATTTCTTAATTTATTGAAAAGAATAATAATCAAATTGAATTAGGCAATTGGTTTAAAGATGTCTGGAGTCATTTATTTGAAGAAGAAATACCTTAATAACTAGTGATATTTTAACAGTTTTGTACGATATTCCAAAAAACCAAACAATTGACACCTACAATTGTGTCAAAAAACAAAAGGCATTATGTCGAATTTCTTAAAAATCATGTGATACCATTAACAGAACTAAAACATATTGTTCCTATTGCTTTAGAATAAAAATATATTGAAAATGAAATAACAACTTTAAAACCAAATAATCTTGTTAAAGAAAATGGATTTTATAAACAGTTGAAAATTTTAAAGAGACATACATGATGATGAATAATAAAAATAGTAAACTAATAAGAAAATAATACATTACATTACAAACAATTTTATTTGATTATTTAAAGTATACAGCAACTGTTGAAAAAGATAAATCTAAACTATAAGCATACGAATTTTAAAATCACTTTGAATGAGAAAACAAAAAATAATTTAAATGCACCCAACAAGGATACAGAGATTGAAATAAAAATTGGGGATGGATGGCTTCATTAGAATCATGCACAATTATACATGAACTTCACAATTGTTATAGTTAATTCAGAGGGATCAAAGTCAGATTATCCAACATATAAATCCAATAAAAACTTAATCGATGATTATGTGGCAAAATTGTTTGATTTTGTGACATAAAAGAAGGAAATAATATTTCGTCTATAATCGAACATCCTTTTATTTGATCAACAGCTATATTGAATTTAACCCCATCTGTTACTGATAAAATAAGCTTGGAAGGACACAATCTTAATAATGGAAAAATTAGAAGCAAGAAAAATGAAGTATTTTATCCATTATCAATGCTTGGTGGATTTTTTTAAGATTATTTACAAATTGTGTGGAAGGAGATTAAACAGTAATTTTTACTAGATCTTCTAGTTCTGGAGATCCAGTTCTTAGGTGACCTGATTATAATAATGCTAGAGTTGATATTAATGATACACTTTCTAGCTAAGGAAAAATTGTAATAGAATTGATGGAAATTCGTATACGAATTGTTAAAAATGAACCAACCTGTGAGTTAGAACAACAAGGAAATATTCTAAAAAATACAAAAGTTCCAATATCTTTTTATGAACTAAAACTGTAGAAGTTACAGTATTGAGGGGCACAAAAAATTCAGAACTAGATATCACGAGTTACTATAGTTCATTGGAGTTTAATATGCCATATTTCGTATTCATTACATTTCAGTCAAATCATAAAGATAATCAGTTATTTGACTCTTCATTATTCGACCACGTTAATCTACAGAATATATACTTGAGAAATGGAAGAAACGATGTTTTACCACAGGAAATGTGGAATATTAATCCTTTAAATAGTTTTCTTAAAGTATACAGCACGTTTCTCGATGTTAAACGAGTTACACTACTCAAATCAGACATTGTCAGGTCTCTATACAATTTCATAACGAACAGACCTGTCTATGTGATTAACATGACTTTAGAAAGAATATTGTAAGTTCACAAAAAACGACTATGGAACTTTGTGCAACTTTTAATGTAAAAATTCCTACTGATAATTTGGCATAAGTAACGATGTATGGTAAGAAAAATTTAACTTACCGTGCACAGCACAAAATACTTACTTAAAATTTTTACTATATAAATGAATAAATAATTAGAAAAAGTTAAGGAAACCTTTTCAGTTTGTTTGTATTTTCAGAAAGAAAGACAAAATAAAAACTGAAAAAAATTTAGCTGAAATTAAATTAGTTAGACCTGAAAAGTTGATTATAGTAGATGGGAAGTGTAGGTTCTGGATAGGTTTTCATTCTCTGGCGACCAACTGAGTGAAATGCGTGAGTGAGCTACGAAATGGAAACTGAGCCAGAACCTACACTTTCCATCTACTGTCATACAGTATAGTAATGTAATTGTGGTTTAGCATGAGATTATTTTGTCTATTGCAGGGTTGTATTTCTTATACATACAATATATTTGGCTGAAAATTGGTAAAACTGCTGTGCTTATAAAATTTGCTACCAACTTATTTGTTTCTAACGAATGCTTTGAGGCCCCATACACTAACACACACACACACCAGAAATGATAAAGATGTTATTGTTTATCATCAATAAATAATTTGCATACTTTTGGACACATGCTGAATTGTGACTGACTGAAAGCATCACGACAGCGATGGAGTGTTACATGACATGGAGAACTGTGGGACTGAGCTCACGTAACTGCATAAAATCGTTGAAAAAATACGAAAATCTCTAAAAATAAGTATCATAGAGGAAAATATTGTAAAAATAGAAAAATGTGCAGAAATACATAAACTTGTGGAAAATACAGAAAAATAAGGACAAATACGAAAAATGGGTAAATAATTCATAAAATGAGGAAAAATCTGGAAGAGTGAGAGCACTTTCATATTGGCCTGGGTGTGGTTTGTGCTCGTGTGTTCAATGAAGACGATCACTTAATAATGAATCGTTTATTTACAAATAGGCCTCAAGTGACCTGATTTAACGAAATATCATTAATTTTTAATTAACAAATATACACTGCCTGATCCTCTCCCTATGTTGTACACTTCTAATCACACTCAAGTGCCCCAGTTATAAAAGATGAAGATGGGATGGGGTTGCTTCAACCTCAATGATCCATGGGTAGGCAAGAGGAGGGTGGGGAGATAGGGCTGAAGGGAGGGACAGAGGGAATGTGGTGTAGGTTCCCCTGGGTGACATTGATCAGTTCTTGGTTGTTCCCTTGGGGGGTGGAGGGTGAGCTTGATTACAAGTCGCCCAAATGTGTGACTTGACACCAGAAAGCCTTGTCAGTGACTATGAGATAAAACAGTTATCTCGTTTGGTATGCCCACTGATAACCTACTCATGACCTATTTTTAATGTCATCAGTCCTCTGACTGGTTTGTGTGGGCCACTACGAATTCATCTCATGTGCCAAATTTTTCAGCTCAGAGCAGCAATTACAACCTGCAGTATGTATTCCATTGCAGTCATTCCATTGCAGTCTTAATGTTATCGCCCTTCCTTTTAATTTCACTGAAGATTGTTTTGACTTTCTTATATACTGAGTCAGTCCTTCCGAAAATTATCTTTTTCGATTGCTTAATATTTTTCATGCACCCATATCGCCTTAGCTTCCCTTCATTTCCTATTTATTTCTTCTCTAAGTAACTTGTATTTCTGTATTCCTAAATTTCCCTTAACATTTTGGTACATACTTCCTTCATCGATCTGAAATAATTCTTCTGTTTTCCGTGGTTTCTTCGCAGTTACCTTACTTCTACCTAGGTGTTTTTTTCCAACTTCAATTATGTCCTTTATAGAAATGTCTATTCCTCTTCAAGTGAACTGGCTACTGAGCTATTCATTATCGACAGTGTCTATAGCCTGAGAACTTCAAGCATAGCTCTTCATTCTTTAGTACTTCCGTATCCCACTTCTTTGTGCTTTCAGTCTTTCTGAATAACATGTTAAGCTTCAGCCTCGTCTTCATAATCATTAAATTGTGGTTTGAGTCTATATTTGCTCCTAGGTACGCCTTAAATCTAGTACCTATTTTCGCAATATCTGCCTGACCATGACGTAATCTAACTGGAGTCTTCCAATATCTCCCGATCTTTTCCAAGTATTCCTCCTCGCCTTGTGATTCTTGGACAGTATATTCGCTATTAGTAGCTGAAATGTATTGCAGAATTAGTCTCTCTCATCTCTCATTCTTATTACCAGGTCGATATTCTACATCTGCACCTGGATCTACAGAGATACTCCGCAAGCCACCGTACGGCGCGTGGCGGATGGTGCCCTGATACCACTACCAGTCACTTCCTTTCCCATTCTACTCTCAAACAGAGCGAGGGCAGAACGACTGTCTGCATGCCTCCGTGCGAGCTCTACTTTCTCGTTATCTTATCTTCGTGGTCCTTGCGCACGATATATGTAGGCTGCTCCCGTAACCTTTTCTTCTACTCCTTCCCCTACAACCGCATTCCAATCCCACAAGACTATTAGATTTTCATCTTCTCCCACATACCGAATTACCTGTTCGATATGCTCGTATACTTTCTTCATCCCTTCATCCTCTGCCTGAGACGTTGGTAGTGGACCTGGACTATTGTTGTTGGTGTTCGTTTGCTATCGATTCTGATGAGAACAACCCTAGTACTGAACTGTTCACAGTATCTCACTCTTCGCCATATGTTCCTATTCAGAACGAATGCTACTACCATTATACGATTTTCTGCTGCTGTTGATATTACCCTGCACCCATCCGACTACAAAAGTAGAAATCATTTTTTCGCTCCATTTCACTTCACTGACCCACGCTGTTTCCAGATTGAGCATTTGTATTTCCCTTTTCAGATTTTGTAGCATATCTACCACCGTCAAAATTCTGAGATTCCATTCCCCTATTCATAGTATGTTATCCTTCCTTTGATTACTAAATCTTTTCTCACAGTCACCTCGACTTTCACAGTCCCCTTGCAGAGATCCTAACGGGGCACTAGTCCGGAATCTTTTGTCAGTGGAGAGATCATCGTGAGGCTTATTCCTGTCCTGCAGATACATATTGTGTCCTTAACGCAGTCTTTTCCACTGCTTTTTTTATCCGCATGCCGTTGATCATTGCTGATTCTTTCGCCTTTTAGGGGCAAGTTGCAAGTTCCCGCCCCAAGGGCAAGGGAGTTCGATACGATTCGTCACTCCGGAAGCGACGCGTCGCTCGGTGTTTATCTAAACTCGTACCGAACCTACTATACTACCTTTAGCTTCATCAGTGCCATTCACTTCAGTTTCCAGTAGTTTGTGGAGGAACTCCACGTGTTCCAGCTTTTATTTTGTGCATACTTCACGCTCCTCAATCTCTTTGCTGTTAAATTGGTACGACATGAATATTGATCCATAGATCTCATATGCACTTTTCATAAATTTCTAGACTTCTCCTGTTTTCCTACTTCGAGACTTATTTTATTCTTTACAGTCATATGATCTAATACGTGACGCTCAGGGTATCACATCTCAAACTTTTAGCCAAATAATTTTTAGAAGGGGCATTCCATATGTCAACAGCCATTAATGCGCAGAACAGCGAAATACACATAGTACCTGCTGTCTATCATCTGGTAAGTATTAGTCGCAAGACCCAGAGCAGGCACCCAATATCCCCATCATTACTCACTATTCCAGGTATCCTGCTGTGCCATTACATTCACATCCCACTTTCCGTGCATCTTCATGCCTTATCCGTTCTCCCCTGACGAGATTTCAACCACCAACTTGCCAACTTTGAAATCCGTTACGAGATATTCACCTGTTTCCAGTCCTAATCACACCGCTCGACATCTCGCGACCCTTCCACTTTTCTCCCTCCTCCTTCCTCCGGCTTGCTGACTTTTAGTCGCTATCTGCGGTTGCAGAGGGCCCCATAGTCACAATCTCATTTTATTTTCGTAACGGTCATGATCATTTCGGGCCTCAAGATTACACCATAGCATCATTCACATTATCAAAAGTGACTGTATTTTTACTGTAATATAAAATCATCAATAATGTTTTAAAAGATTGTCGATATCGTCCACCAATGTTGTTTCTTTTTAACTTTTATTTGTCGTCATCCTTTTTTACGTAATCGTAAATATCTGACACCAGTGTGATCCGTAAAAAACCACGTATTTTCTCCCATTTTTAAATATTTTTAAACATCTTTTAAATCTATGTAACTTTTGGCTGGAGGGCAATTTCATCCGCAGCCAGTCCTCCCCTTTGCGGGGAACCGAAATCACAGACAAAAACGGTCAGCAATCATTCCACTTGACAATAGAAAAGGGCGACTTGGTCGAAAGAAAGCTCGTGGCATTTTAATCACTAGACGCTGCAGGAAGCGCGAGATCATTTTATTCTGTACGTCTTATGATTGTCTAACGAAGACAAATAAAGTAAAATTGATCTCAGTTAATAAGTTTGTGCTGGATGTTGATACCAGTTCGATGAAATCTCTTTTTGCCTTATTTGAAAACCTTGCATAAATTTACACGGCGAACAGAAGAAGATCTTTACAATCTCTACCGCATTTTATGCATTGACTGTTCAAAAATGGCTCTGAGCACTATGGGACTCAACTGCTGTGGTTATCAGTCCCCTAGAACTTAGAACTACTTAAACCTAACCAACCTAAGGACATCACACACATCCATGCCCGAGGCAGGATTCGAACCTGCGACCGTAGCAGTCGCACGGTTCCGGACTGCGCGCCTAGAACCGCGAGACCACCGCGGCCGGCTGCATTGACTGTAATTAATAGCTCATTGCTATTATATTGTTTAGACCTTTGCGTTATCTTTGCTGTATTTCGATCTTTCTTAAAACTGCTTAGAATACAGTCCGTTTATTGCTTCCAAGTAATTCCTATGTTCTTAGAAAAGCAGGGTTCTGACAACCTTTGTTGTCGAATTTTGCTAGTGTTTGACTTCGTTAGTTAGCTGTCTTCGTATACATTTAAAATTCTAAAGCTAATATGCTATAGAACCATCGTACTCTCTCTGTACGTGCCTGTCATTCTAATTTTCTCTGTGCCCACGACAAATAGCACAAGGATTTCAATCTCATTTCACTGATAATGACAACATCTTCCTTACATGTACAGAGACAATGCAGATCTTTTTCTTCTCTTAGCTTTCAAGGGAAACAAACGTTTGATGAGAGGAAAATTCGTCCGAAAAACACTACGTTTTAAAATTGCACACTTTTTCTTACCAGCAAAGTCGTTGAATTTATACGTACAATATAAAAAGAACGACGCCTCCTCCGCCCCCCACCACCAAGTCGCACACGAACGGTATTATTGAAGACAACAACAATGCTACCTACTAGAGACACAGTGATGATCCACAGTCACGGAAATTGCTGGAACAGGAGAAACACGTATGCCGGTGCTCTTTCATTCAACGGCTCGAAGTTCAAATATTATGACAGCAGCAATGGGAGTTTTCACATTATACAGACTTCTCAAAGTTTACATTGTCTGCAGTTGAGTCATAGTGGTTACTTGTATTCTACAGCATACTTAATCCGTGACATACACTTACAGACATTTTTCTTGAAGTTGCATTTTTATTAAATGACAGAGCATTTAACAAATACATTTCATTACATCATTATGGGTTTTATTTTGTGTATATTTCAGAAATTTCAATGAGTGAATGGTAAAAACAAGTAAAACTTCGTTAAGATAGTTGCTGAAACTGCTTAATTTTGTATGGCTGAGATGTGTTGAAATCTACACTCCTGGAAATTGAAATAAGAACACCGTGAATTCATTGTCCAAGGAAGGGGAAACTTTATTGACACATTCCTGGAGTCAGATACATCACATGATCACACTGACAGAACCACAGGCACATAGACACAGGCAACAGAGCATGCACAATGTCGGCACTAGTACAGTGTATATCCACCTTTCGCAGCAATGCAGGCTGCTATTCTCCCATGGAGACGATCGTAGAGGTGCTGGATGTAGTCCTGTGGAACGGCTTGCCATGCCATTTCCACCTGGCGCCTCAGTTGGACCAGCGTTCGTGCTGACTTACACCTTCTAGAGCACGTTGGGTGGCACGGGATACATGCGGACGTGCATTGTCCTGTTGGAACAGCAAGTTCCCTTGCCGGTCTAGGAATGGTAGAACGATGGGTTCGATGACGGTTTGGATGTACCGTGCACTATTCAGTGTCCCCTCGACGATCACCAGTGGTGTACGGCCAGTGTAGGAGATCGCTCCCCACACCATGTTGCCGGGTGTTGGCCCTGTGTGCCTCGGTCGTATGCAGTCCTGATTGTGGCGCTCACCTGCACGGCGCCAAACACGCATACGACCATCATTGGCACCAAGGCAGAAGCGACTCTCATCGCTGAAGACGACAGGTCTCCATTCGTCCCTACATTCACGCCTGTCGCGACACCACTGGAGGCGGGCTGCACGATGTTGGGGCGTGAGCGGAAGACGGCCTAACGGTGTGCGGGACCGTAGCCCAGCTTCATGGAGACGGTTGCGAATGGTCCTCGCCGATACCCCAGGAGCAAAAGTGTCCCTAATTTGCTGGGAAGTGGCGGTGCGGTCCCCTACGGCACTGCGTAGGATCCTACGGTCTTGGCGTGCATCCGTGCGTCGCTGCGGTCCGGTCCCAGGTCGACGGGCACGTGCACCTTCCGCCGACCACTGGCGACAACATCGATGTACTGTGGAGACCTCACGCCCCACGTGTTGAGCAATTCGGCGGTACGTCCACCCGGCCTCCCGCATGCCCACTATACGCCCTCGCTCAAAGTCCGTCAACTGCACATACGGTTCACGTCCACGCTGTCGCGGCATGCTACCAGTGTTAAAGACTGCGATGGAGCTCCGTATGCCACGGCAAACTGGCTGACACTGACGGCGGCGCTGCACAAATGCTGCGCAGCTAGCGCCATTCGACGGCCAACACCGCGGTTCCTGGTGTGTCCGCTGTGCCGTGCGTGTGATCATTGCTTGTACAGCCCTCTCGCAGTGTCCGGAGCAAGTATGGTGGGTCTGAGACACCGGTGTCAATGTGTTCTTTTTTCCATTTCCAGGAGTGTATATAAATAAAAATGTAAGTATTCGTTTGTTCAAAATTCTGAATCTCCATGAGTTCCGTATCAATAGCTTTTAAATTTTGACACGACATTTCATTCGCATATGATTGATTTGTAAAATAGGTTTTCCGGTACTGTGACCTTACATGGGATAGGAAAGGGGAGTTCTTGAAATTTACACTTCTTAAAACGTTATTTTGATATATATATATATATATATATATATATATATATATATATATATATATATATATATATATATATAGGGTTGTCCATTAATAGTGACTGGGTCAAATATATCACGAAATAAGCGTCAAACGAAAAAACTACAAAGAACAAAACTTGTCTAGCTTGAAGAGGGAAACCAGATGGCGCTATGGTTGGCCCGCTAGATGGCGCTGCCATAGGTCAAACGGATATAACTGCGTTTTTTTTTTTCAATAGGAACGCCCATTTTTATTACATATTCGTGTACTACGTAAAGAAATATGAATGTTTTAGTTGAACCACTTTTTTCGCTTTGTGATAAAGGGCACTGTAATAGTCACAAACTTATAAGTACGCGGTATCACGTAACATTCCGCCAGTGCGGGCGGTATTTGGTACATTACCCGTGTTAAAATGGATCGTTTACCAACTGGGGAAAAGGTCGATATCGTGCTGATGCATGTTTATTGTGATCAAAATGCCCAACGGGCGTGTGCTATGTATTCTGCTCGGTATCCTGGACGACATCATCAAAGTGTCCGGACCGTTCGCCCAATAGTTACGTTATTTAAGGAAACAGGAAGTGTTCAGCCACATGTGAAACGTCAACCACGACCTGCAACAAATTATGATGCCCAAGTAGGTGTTTTAGCTGCTGTCGCGGCTAATCCGCACATCAGTAGCAGACAAACTGCGCGAGAATCGGGAATCTGAAAGCCGTCGGTGTTGAGAATGCTACATCAACATCGATATCACCCGTACCATATTTCTATGCACCAGGAATTCCATGGCGACTACTTTGAACGTCGTGTACAGTTATGCCACTTGGCATAAGAGAAATTACGGGACGGTGACACATTTTTTTCGCGCTTTCTGTTTAGCGACAAAGCGTGATTCACAAACAGCGGTAACGTAAAACGGCACTATTGGGCAACGGAAAATCCATGATGGCTGCGACAAGTGAAATATCAGCGACCTTGGTAGGTTAATGTATGGTGTGTCATTATGGGAGGAAGGATAATTGGCCCCCATTTTATCTATGGCAATCTAAATGGTGCAATGTATGCTGATTTCCTACGTAATGTTCTACCGATGTCACTACAAGATGTTTCACTGCATGACAGAATGGCGATGTACCTCCAACATGATGGATGTCCGACAGATAGCTCGCGTGCGTTTGAAGCGCTATTGAATAGCATACTTCTTCACAGGTGGATTGGTCGTCGAAGCACCATACCATGGCCCGCATCTGACGTCCCAGATTGCAGGACATTTGCTATTGTGATCCACCGGCAACGCCTGACAACATGGGTCAGCGCACTGTCAATACATGTGCGAACATTACGGAAGGCGAACTACTCGCTGTTCGAGAGGAATGTCGTAACACGTATTGCGAAACGCATTGAGGTTGACGGACATGATTTTGAGCAATTATTGCATGAATGTTGTATTTACAGGTAATCACGCTGTAACAGCATGCGTTCTCAGAAATGATAAGTTCACAAAGGTACACATCTCTTATTGGAACAACCGAAATAATATGTTCAAACGTACCTACGTTCTGTATTTTAATTTAAAAAAGCTACCTGTTACCAACTGTTCGTCTAAAATTGTGAGCCATATGTTTGTGACTATTACAGCGCCATCTATCATAAAGCGAACGAAGTGGTCCAACTAAAACATTCATATTTCTTTACGTACTACACGAATATGTAATATAAAATGGGGGTTCCTATTGAAAAAAAACGCAGTTGATAGCCGTTTGACCTATGGCAGCATCATGTAGCTGGTCAACAATAGTGTCATCTGGTTTCCCCCTTCAAGCTAGACAAGTTTCGTTCTTTGTAGTTTTTTCGTTTGACGCTTATTTCGTGAGATATTTGGCCCGGTCACGATCAATGGACCACCCTATACATATAGTGCCGGAAAAAATCAGTACTTCTCGAAAGATTTTTTTCGGACTACGGAATATGTCATCTGGGGATAGTAGATGTACTGTTGATGATTTGGATGTTGTCAGCCATCAGATAGCTTAATGGCTCAGTTAACAGATCCCCATCCATCTCTGACCTTTAGTACAGACTGCTCACAGCCAGAAGGCTCAGTGGGATGTAAAAGTGTGAAGCAAGCAGGCAACCACGCCACCGAGACTCACAAGCGCTTCCTACAGCCAACTGACCGAATCTGAAAGAGGGCTCATTGTGGCCTTTCGACTGGCTGGATTATCCTTTCTGAGAACTGCCACACAATTTGGACGTGCTGTGTCAGTTGTGCAACGATGATGGTATCACGTGAACATCCTCACACCTGTAGACGAGGCTCTGGACGTCCACGCAGCACAGACGCCCTCCAGGATTGTCTTATTGTTAAGAGCAGCAGTGGCAGATCGCACAACTGTCACAGCGTACAGAAGAGGGCTTGAGTACCCAGACGTGCTGACAGGAACTGTTGTGAACTCGTTATCAGCAGCGAGACTAGGGCCACGCACATTTCTAGCCCGTCTACCAATCACGCCACAGCAGCGACGTGCACGGCTCGACCGGTGGGTGCCGTCTGCGGATTTCTTGGAGGATGGAATGGCGCTCCCTAGTCTCCAGTGCTGAAAGCACGCAGGTGATAATTGTTTGCGCGTAGAACGTAGACCTGGCGAGCGCTGTCTCGTAAAGTGCATTCGTCCAAGACATACAGGCCACGCCCCACGCCTTATGGTCTGGGGTGCGATAAGCTGCAACCCTCGTCCACCTTTGGCGTTTCTGCAAAGGGCGCTAACCAGCACCTGGTAGGTGCAGGATGTTGTCAGATCTGTTCATTTGCCGTTGTTGCAATAGGAAAGTGATGTGTTGTCCCAGGTGGAAAACGCCCGTCCAGAGACTGCCAGTGAGTCAACTTTCTCTGCTAGACGTGCAGGAACGTCCCTGAAGTAGAGCACGTGTGGAGTGTGACGGGACGAGAGTGACTCTGGCGCCTAGCCAAGCAGCAGTTCTTAGAGAGCTACGTGAACAGACCGAGCAGGCGCGGCACAGCCAGCCTACCCCAGGACAATGCGATCTGCTGGGTGCCGGAACCAGCGCCTGCCTGCACTGCTGCACCACGCACTGTATGGGTGTCTCAGCGTTGGTCTATAGCTGCTGTCTCAGAACCCTTAGTGCTATTGATCTGTAATTGTTATCATGTAATAATAATAATGTCGTGTGACGAGGGCCTCCCGTCGGGTAGACCGTTCGCCTGGTGCAAGTCTTTCGATTTGACGCCACTTGTGCGACTTGCGCGTCGATGGGGATGGAATGATGATGATTAGCACAACACAACATCCAGTCCCTGTGCGGAGCAAACCTCCGACCCAGCCGGGAATCGAACCCGGGCCCTTAGGATTGACATTCTGCCCCGCTGACCACTCAGCTACCGGCGGCGTACATTATCATGTAATGTACTCCATGCAAACTGTTGCAACGATAAATCTTGAATGAATTCGAAACTTCTAAAAGGGTGTACGAATTCTTTTCCGGCAGTATATAGATAGAAACGTAAAACGTATATACCAAAAGTCTCGAAAAGTACTTGACCGGTTTACCTAAGATTTTACTCTGTAGTCTAATGGACATTCATACGAGCAAAGCCTGTAAGTTTTCTTCAACGACAATGTACGAGTTATCTGTTAAAACCGGCTGCGAGAAAGAGAATGCTGTGCTTTGCTCTGGTGTGAATGCGTCCGTTTCTTTTTTTCTTGCAATCAGTTAACTACGGCCTTTAAACCGTTAGTAAAATTGTCTCTCCTATATATACCGGGTGATCAAAAAGTCAGTATAAATTTGAAAAGTTAATAAACCACGGAGTAATGTAGATAGAGAGGCAAAAATTGACACACATGCTTGGAATGACATGAGGTTTTATTAGAACCGAAAATAAAAAACAAAGTTCACAAAATGTCCGAGACATGGCGCTGGACAGCAAAACGTCAGTGACTGCGCATGACAACCGTGTATAAAAGGAGCTGTAATGAGAGAGACAATCGGATGCGCCAGCAGTCGCAGCATGTTGACGTTACTTGAAAAGGCACTTTTAGTGAACCTGTATTATCAGAATGGGGAATGTGCTAGTTCAGCGTTACGATCCTGTCGCCGTAGGAAGGAGAGGATTCGAACGGATAAAGGTCCGTTGACAAATGCAGCTGTGGAGAGAATGATTTCAAAGTTCGAAGCCACGGGTTGTTTAGACGATAGACCCCGTAGTGGTCGACGGAGCACAAGGCGTAATGCTGCTGAGACAGTTCAGGAAGAAATGGAGACTGTAGCGGGTTCGTCTATGCACGGGGAAGTCAGCGCTCATGAAGTCGCACGTCGCACTACTGTTGGCACTTAGGCGTACCCTCCGATGCTATCCGTACAAAATCCATCCGCATCATGAACTGTTACCTGGCAATTTAGTGAAGCGGAGGGCATTTGAGGTGTGGGCGTTTCAAAAGATGGCGGAAGATGACGATTGGTTGAGTAATGTGTTGTGGACCGACGAAGTTCATTTCACGCTCTGAGGGTCTGTCAACGCCCACAACTGCAGAATGTGGGCTACCGAAAATCCTAGAACGTCGTGGAAACTCCATTGCACGACGAGAAAGTCACGGTAAGGGTTGGATTTACATCTACCGTTATCGGGCCTTTTTTCTTCGAGGAAATGCGTGATTCTGGTTTTGTAACTGCTACCGGGACGGGTGAGAGGTACGCCGATATGTTACAGAATCGCATCATGCCCAGCCTGGCTGATAAACACCTGCTGGAATGTACGATGTTTATGCAGGATGTCGCTCCACCCCATATTGCTAGACGCGTGAAAGATCTCTTTCGCGCGTCGTTTGGTGATGATCGTGTGGTCAGCCGCCACTTTCGTCATGCTTGGCCTCCGAGGGCCCCAGACCTCAGTCCGTGCGATTATTAGCCTTGGGGTTACCTGAAGTCGCAAGTGTATCGTCATCCACCGACATGTCTAGGGATGATGAAAGACAACATCCGACGCCAATGCCTCACCATAACTCCGAACATGCTTTACAGTGCTCTTCACAACATCATTCCTCGACTACAGCTACTGTTGAGGAATGATGGTGAACATATTGAGCATTTCCTGTAAAGACAATCATCTTTGCTTTGTCTTACTTTGTTATGCTAATTATTGCTATTCTGATCAAATGAAGCGCCATCTGTCGGACATTTTTTCAACTTTTGTATTTTTATGGTTCTAATAAAACCCCATGTCATTCCAAGCATGGGTGTCAATTTGTACCTCTCTATGTACATTATTCCGTGATTTATTCAGTTTTCAAATTTATACTGACTTTTTGATCACCTGGTATATTCTTTCTCATTCCATATGTATTTTTAAAACTAAATTGGATACGCAGCGATGTTCTGTTTCTCCCTCGTAGTCGGTTTTCACAGAAAAAAGAAAACTTGTATTTATGCTTATCGGATTATGTTCAGAGAGGGGGGCAGAAGCACACAGACAGAGAAGAGGGGCGGGGAATGGACACAGAGGGAATGGGGTGACGAATCGAGAGACGGGGAGGATGAGAAGGAAAGAGAGAGAGAGAGAAGGAGGCGGTGGATGCGGAGAGGGGGCAGGTGGGGGAGCAAGAGAAGGAGATGGACAAAAAGAGGGGCGAGACGGAGATTCAGACATATATTCAATTTAATAACTTCCAGGTGTATTGACCACCCTTTTCATTGTTTCCAAAATCCCATTATGCGTTTCGACATTCCGTGATATTCAAAGGTTGTAAAAAAAAACAACAAAAAACTGATATCAAAAGATACGAAAAGTGTTACATTCCACCATTGACTAGAGATTCATTAGGTAGTATCATGAGCAGAATACGGCATTCTAGCTTACAAATGTTCTGTAAACCATATAAAATTTTTAAACAGATACATCGTTTCTCGTCACCAGTCTCAATCATGAGACAAGAGCAGACCTCTACCGAGGGAGAAATTAGAAACCAAGTGGACTAAACAGATAGGCGGCGCTCGATATGTTGTATGCGCTGGACTCGTTTGTTTACAGCTACATTTTCATCATTACAGTTTCATGAACGAACAATTCATGGAAATCATTTTACAATATTTTACAAAAAGACATTTCTCTACAAAACAGTTCGTAACAGATCTTTTGTGTTGTATTCTGCCTACTCCTCAAATGTGGGGTGTCGAGGAAACTTGCTTTCTCGCATCGCTAGACAAGAATTCAAGCAGTCTGTATTAATGAAATTTATTACAAAAGGAAATGATTATAATACTTCGTGAAATACAGATGTGTCGCAGCAAAGGCCGACAGACAAAAGAAGAAATCTCTTCAGTATATACAATGCTACATAGTAGAAACGAAATGATTACTCTTGATGCTATTTTTGAACTCTCTGCTGTAGAAGTCAGCGATCTGCTAGTCTTTGACTGGGATGCGGCCAGGCGGCGTAGCTCTTATGTCCTCTTCGAGTAGAATGCGCTGCCATTGCGTTGTCGTCCCGGAGGGGTATTCGGTAGAGTTGGCAAAAAATAACGTAACTGATAGAAATAACCGGTTACCGAGAAGTAACGGTTACTGCGATAACCGTTCCACTGATACAGGCAGTTATTTCAATAACTGTCTAATGTCAACAGTGCCTCACACCATCTGTTGACCGAAGATCGTACTACGCTTTCCCGTCAACTCATCGGAGATCTGGCTAGGAACTTCCGCCATAGATATATTTATGGTCGAAGGCTAGGAACGAAGGAGAGGGTAGACCATTTGGAAGACGTTCTATAGGCCATGGGAATAACTGAGACTGCGCGCCATCTGTTGATAGGAACTGTGTACTATATCGTGCGCCTTCGTTACTTTTAGCACAAACAATTAAATAAAGTTAATGTCAGAGCGGTGGCTGATAGGAGCTGCAGTACAGGTATTAACAAGTACGGTCGGTCCCTTGAGCCACCGCCTCATATGTCAATTTAGCTTGGACGGGTAGTATAAAGAGAGGTACCATAAGGAATTCCAGCGACTATGGAAATAACTGTCAGAGATCGGTATTTTCCTCTGGCAGTTATCTTTATTGGTTCAAAAATGGTTCAAATGGTTCTGAGCACTATGGGACTCAACTACTGAGGTCATTAGTCCCCTAGAATTTAGAACTAGTTAAACCTAACTAAGCTAATGACATCACAAACATCCATGCCCGAGGCAGGATTCGAACCTGCGACCGTAGCGGTCTCGCGGTTCCAGGCTGCAGCGCCTTTAACCGCACGGCCACTTCGGCCGGCTATCTTTATTGGCTCACAGTTCTCGCTCTCTGGCAGTTATCGGGCTACCATCACAGGTAACCTGGAAGTTGGTAACGGAATAACTGTGTGTCTGTGTTACTGACACAGCGACTCCAGTCTTAGACCCCAGTGATATTTTAGAGACGATAGTTACTGGAGCGAACAAATATTTACGTACTTCTTCGGAAATAGCCGCTGACCATCGCGAATGACAAATAACATGTCAGAAAGTATAACGTAATACAGTTGAATATAATAATCCTCATCATTTGTCAGGAGATCGTCAAAATATGCGAATATATTACAGTAACTGCTAATATTTGCAGAATTGATACACTGTCAGAATAAAACACAGTTATGAACTTTTAATAAATTTGTCATACACAGAATACCCGATCTTGACTGTTGCAACCAAGTGCTGTCAAAACTGAAATAAAGCAGAATTTTTACCTAAGCTGGTCTATCAGTCTCTGTTACGATATTCATCTACAGAGTAGAAGGAGGGGTCAATGGAAGCCTCCGATTCCACCCGTCTGCTTCGACGTAGTGTTGTGGTGTGTGAATGTCATTACGGCACGGTGTTTATGAGTTGTTTTTTTTTCGTGTGTGTGTGTGGGGGGGGGGGGGGCTGGCCGATCTAGTTTGCAGTGCCGGAATTTGCTGGTGGTAATTAATTTTTTTTTCTAGCTGTGAAGTTTTGTGTATTTATGGAGTATTGAATGTGATTTAATTTATGTAGGAATGATTGATTTGTGGACTTTTGGGATTGTGGTTTTATTTTTCGCAGAAGTAGGTGTTGGTTTTTTGGCATCAGTAGCTGTGGTGGACCTATATAGGTCACTGGAAATGACCGATTCCCATTTTCATAGTTGTACGTGTTGATGTGTTGGTATCGTCATCTGAGGTTTACCTATGTAGGTCAAGGGAAATGCCCGATTCCAATTTTCGTGCTTTTAGTTGTGGGTATTGGTGTTTTGGTATGATCACCTATGGTTGACCTATATTGGTCAAGGGAAGTGTCCGATTCCTGCAGATTTTTGTTGGTGTAGCAGAATGCTGTAATTTTTTCTTTTCGTTATTCATTTTGTGTTTTCGGATCATGGTGTGTATTTTTTTTACTAC
Source organism: Schistocerca nitens (assembly GCF_023898315.1). Taxonomy (NCBI): domain Eukaryota; kingdom Metazoa; phylum Arthropoda; class Insecta; order Orthoptera; family Acrididae; genus Schistocerca; species Schistocerca nitens. Next base: position 616,193,312 of record NC_064620.1, on the reverse strand, counting down.
CTTGTCCTCACCCTAAAACCCACAACCTCCCACAGTTGTCCCGTTGGTTTGATTGTATTTTTGGTGGGAGATGTTATTGTATTATTTATATGTATCTTTGTGTTTGTTGCCATGTGTTTGTAGTGACGTCATAGACACTTAAAATAGCCATTTCCGGCATATTGATGACGGGTGGAATCAGACACTTCTGTACCAAAAAGTCTTTCAAGCACACTGTAAACCGTGCTTTGTCTGGAACCAAGTTTTTAATGGTTGCTGACTTGCTGGCAGTTTATTGAAAATGCATGTTCCTGAATATTGGACCCCTTTTGGCCAAGGTATGTGATTGTAGGTCTTTATGTAGATTGCTGTCCCTATTTCTAGTACTGATATTATGTGTTGAGCTATTGGTTGGAAATACTTGTAACAAATTTCATTAAGGAATAAATATACTAGGAAGCAGTGGTTAGAATACAAAGTTCCTTGAACAGGTTCCTACATGATGTTCTTGAATTTATACCACAAACGATTTTTATTACACAGTTTTACATGCGAAAAACTTTTGTTACGTTTGTTGAGTTACCACAGAATATGCTCCCTTATGAAATAATAGAGTGAAAAAAATGTGGTATGCCCTTCCCAACTGAATTTATTAGCGAGTTGTAGTCCCAGAAATGTAACACTGTCAACCTTTTCGATCTGCATGTCTTCATATGTTATAAACATGCTAGAAATCGAGCAGTTTCCAAATCTCACATAAAACTTGGATTAGCGTACTCACACTTTCCCCAATAGGACTATCTTTTACAGCACAGGAGTAGACGAATCTGTCACATTACGTATATTTTTTGTTGTATTACAAGGCTGCACACTTTATTCTATTATGTGAGCAGCACAAGAAATTAAGCTTCGAATTTAACCTACAGTATTCAGTTTACATATTACTCCATACTTAAAAACGCGCATTGTTAACATTTTACTTAAACAGTACTGTGGCGAAGTTCCGCGTAATTTCTGTTGCAGCTGCGAAGATAATATTTCTAATAGCGACCGATAACCTACAAACATATAATATGAAACACTAATAATCGTTCTAACATCAACTAAAATGTACCCGGAGTTAATAAGTTAACGTTATGACACGATTCATACGACATTCCTACCATTTCACACTACTCGCAGTTATACTGATAACTAAACTGATGGATTCCAACTATGTCGTTATTTAACTGTAGCCCCTCGGAGTATTCGGTATTCGCTAGCCAAAAATAACTTGGCAGTTATTAATAACCGTTAAAATAACAGTTATCAAAGAATAACTGGAACTGTAATAACGGTTACTACAGAATAACCGTTTGGCCCACCTCTAGTGTTCAGTTTGATGGCGTCGCCTCATAGCCCTCTCTGCTCTAACATTCCCGCCTGGCGAGCTGGCGCTTGACTTTACCCCGGAACATTTTGAATGATCGAGAATAATACACTGGACGAGGCCAACTGAGTGGCTGCTAGGGTACAATAGGCCAAACATCTGTTAACAAACAGTTTTTACTACTTACACTGTATAAATTACTAGCATCAGTAAAAGTTCATAAATACCATTTTAGAAGAATTTACAAAGTAATGAATACCAGCTGAGGCAAGTCGCACTCACTTATCAAGAACTGATGAGGCCCATTTTTCATAAATTGTCATATGTAAAATTACTGCTTATGGTTTGTTATATAGTCATACATATTATGAGTAATAGTTATCTTCGATTCCTAGAAAAATTCTGACATGTACCAGAAGTAGAAGGGAGCAAATTATGTAAGGTAGCACACTTGCCAATGTATCATTAGCAGTAACATCGCACAGGTTTTTACATGATTGTAAAACTGACGTTTCGAGGTTAAGGAGTTTTAATTAGATAAAGCGATCTGCAGTGGTAGTCATATATTACTGGTGGAACTGATGTATGACGTTCCAAGAGTGTGTCTTTTTAAATTGTTTGAATTTCGTGTAGGCCGCTTTTGCATTTACTCCCACTGACCTAAATGGCAATGCATGGGCGCCGCCTGTTCTTCATAAGTGAATGATGCCTCAACTGATATTTCTATACTTTGTAACTTCTTAAAAAATGATATTTGTGAACTTCTACTGATGCTAAGTTGTAAAACACTGTGAAGTGATTTCCGCGAATTGTTTCCTGATGAAATTGTTTTATACGTAGTAACGATGGAAATGTAGATGTAAACAAACAAAAGCAGTTTTTACCTGGTACCCAGCGCCGCCTAGCGGTTTAGTGCACTTGGTTTGCAATTTGTCCCTCGGTAGTAGTACGCACTTGTTTTGTGACTGAGATTGGTGATGAGATACAATGTGTAGTGTCGGCAGACTTGCCAACACTACGTACACTAATTGAAAGAGGTGGCTAACATGCACGCGCTAACTCACGAAGGATGGAGTGAGGTCTGAAACAGGATACGTAATGAATGTTATAAAGAAAAGTACGTAGCTCCTTGAATACTTAACTTTTAATACATCCTTGTATACATCGTTCTTGATCAGACATCTGGAGATTGTGGCGATACAAGTGAGACTCTTTAGATACAAGCTATCTAAGGCTAATGGCGCCTTGCTAGGTCGTAGACATGGACTTAGCTGAAGGCTATTCTAACTGTCTCTCGGCAAATGAGAGAAAGACTTCGTCAGTGTAGTCGCTAGCAAAGTCGTCGTATAACTGGGCGAGTGCTAGTCAGTCTCTCGAGACCTGCCGTGTGGTGGCGCTCGATCTGCGATCCTGACAGTGGCGACACGCGGGTCCGACATGTACTAATGGACCGCGGCCGATTTAAGCTACCACCTAGCAAGTGTGGTGTCTGGCGGTGACACCACATTCCTCCCCCGCAAATCGGCGAACGGTCGTGTGATAAGGCTTCCGCCCGCCGTGGGGAGGACCCCATGATGACGTATACGATGAGGTGGGGAGCCTAACAACAGGCGAGGCTGTGCCACCCGCACCCGGCCATTCGGTCCAAGGGGAGCTAGGAAACGCCTGGAAACCTAGTCCAGGGTGCACGTCAACATGCAGTGTATGCGCCCGGAATGAGACAGGAGGGGCCGAAGGGTCGACCTCCATTGCGTCGGGGGATCGGACGCGCGATGACGACATCTGGTCCGGAGCGGGCAAGAGTTCCATGGCGGAGTACAGCTGGTCACGGGAAGCGATCGGCGGCGCGTGACCCAGGGAGGCGCCAGGCGGTTGCAGCGAAGCGTCCACTGCGGGCGGCGCCGGCGGGAGAACAGGCGGCGGCGGCAGCGGCGCGTCGCCATGGGGCAAAATGGAAGGCATCGTCGGGAACACCTGGGGATGAGGCGAGCCAGTAGATGGGTCCCCAGGGCGCTGACCGGACGGCACCGTCGCTGAAAGCAGACGGGGAGCGGCAGAATCCGGGCGACGACAGAGGCGCAGCTGATTGAGATGCCGACGCACCTCACCAGAGGCCCCCAAAACCAAATACATCGCGCGGCCGAGGCAGCGAAGAATGCGCCCTGCGAGCCAACGCCGTGAACCTCGATAGTTGCGATAGAAGACAACGTCGCCAGGAGCAAAAGCAGGAGTCTGCCGCTGCACAGGAACCTGATGCGGCGGATGCAGCAAAGACATCAAGGTTCGATGAGGACGACCATGGAGCAACTCAGCTGGCGAGCGACCATCGCGGGGCTGAGAGCGATACGAGGACAAAAAGAGCAATAACGCGTCCTCCCGAGAATGCGACTCTTTCAACTTCAACATCTGTGACTTGAAAGTCCGGACCAACCGTTCAGCGGCACCGTTCGACTGAGGCGAAAACGGCGCGGATGTCAGATGTTGAATACCATTGGCCGTGCAGAATGAGTGAAAGTCTGCGGACATGAATTGTGGGCCATTGTCGGAAACAATAGTCTGAGGAAAACCTTAAATGCAAAAAATAGCAGACAACGCTTGGATGGTGGCAGAAGACGTCGTGGACGACATCCAGACAACAAAAGGAAAATTACTGAAAGAATCGACCACAACCAACCATCGAGCATTCCAAAACGGGCCAGCAAAATCTATGTGCAAGCGTTGCCAAGGGGAAGTGGCTTCCGGCCATGCAAAGAATTTCCGCGGCAGCGCGGATTGTTGTTCGGCACACGCCAGGCAAGAAGAGCACATATCCGTAATCGCAGCATCGATTCCGAACCAAGTACAGTGCTGACGAGCAAGTTGTTTCGTTCGCACTATACCCCAATGTCCCTGGTGAAGAAGCCGTAAGACAGAGGACTGGAACGAACGAGGGACCATGACTCTGGACTGATCATTATCAGAACGCAACAACAAAACACCACGTCGTACAAAAAGTCGCTCCTTGTGAGCAAAAAATCGGCGAACCAACGGATCCTCGATACGTGACTTTGACAAGGGCCATTGCGTAGCAACAAAACGCAAAACAGTAGCAAGGGCAGGGTCAGCAGCTGTGGCTGTAGCGACAAGACGAAAATCAATCGGAAACGATTCGACCACGTCATCGGTTTCCGCATCAATGAACATGCAAGCAAGTTCGGAAGAATCGAATGCTTTATCCCCAGCAACAGGCAAACGGGACAACGCATCAGCGTTTCCGTGCTTAGCAGTGGACCGATACAAGATATCGTAGCGGTACTGCGAGAGGAAAATCGACCAGCGAATGAATTTCTGCGCTGTACGTGGAGGTACAGGCTTGTTCGGATGAAAAAGCGATGTCAAAGGTTTGTGGTCTGTGATTATGGTAAAGTGACGACCATACAAGAAATCATGGTTCTTAGTAACACCAAAGACGAGAGCCAAAGCTTCTTTCTGTATCTGTGAATAATTTCGTTGCGCAGACTAGAGCAATTTGGATGCAAAGGCGATAGGGCGATAATGCGATCCATCTTTGTGCGCAAGCACAGCCCCGATCCCAAAATCCGATGCATCTACCATCAACAAAAGGGGTTTCTGGGGATCGAATGGCGTAAGGCAAGTATTAGAAAGCAACGCCGATTTCAACTGGCGAAAGGCGCGTTCACATTCCGTCGTGCAGACGAACGGAACACCTTTACGGCGTAAGCGATGAAGCGGAGCTGAAATGGAAGAGGCATGGCGGCGAAAGCGATGATAATAGTTGATTTTACCCAGCACACTCTGTAGCTGTTTCAAATTCTGCGGCGAAGGCAATTGTTGTATGGCACGGAGGTGCTCTGGAGTCGGATGTATGCCTTGGGCATTGATGACATGTCCCAGATACGGTAAGTCACGAGCAAAAAACACACATTTGTCCTTCCGCAAGCGAAGACCATTTTGTCGCAATACTTGAAATAATGTTCGTAGATTTTCTAAATGTTCGGCTGCAGTCCTTCCGGAGATCACAATGTCGTCCAGATAGTTCGCAGCAGTAGGGACCGACGCACAAACAGTTTGTAAATATTGATGAAACAATGCAGGGGCGGATGCACACCCGAATGGCAGTCTTTTGAATCGGTACAAACCAAGATGCGTGTTAACCACCAAGACGCGCTGGGATTCGTCGTCCACAGGTATTTGCAAGTACGCATCTGCTAGGTCCAACTTCGAAATGTATTCACCCGGGCACAGTTTGTCAAAAAGATCTTCCGGGCGGGGCAAAGGAAAAGTTGCAGTCACAAGTTGTGGATTCACAGTGGCCTTGAAGTCCACACAAAGTCTCAGTTTCCCGGAAGGTTTTGGCAAAATTACTAAGGGTGAGGCCCAGAGAGAAGCCTGCACACATTCAATTACACCTTGTGATTCTAAATCGTGTAATGTTCTTGCGACCTCATCACGCAATGCGTGGGGAACATTGCGCGCTCTGAAAAATTTCGGTTGCGCGTTGACTTTCAGTTCCAAATGTGCTTCATAGTTCCTAGCGCAACCAAGGCCCGGTGCAAAAATGTCTGCAAATTCGTCACACAGACGAGAAACACTGTCTGAAGGCACAGACTCGTTCACTGATAGGACCTGATTTACTATAGACATGTTAAACAACTGAAATAAATCTAAACCAAACAAGTTCACTGCAGAAGAAGAACGAAGGACGTAAAAAGACACAAGTTTTGTTTGTCCCTTGTATGTTGCAAGAAGAGTGCACTGTCCCAACACAGGGATCTGTTGTCCTGAATAACTAGTGAGCTGAACATGTGCGGCACGCAATGGAGGTTTGCCCAGTTGTTTGTACGTGTCGTGATTGATCAATGAAACTGCAGCTCCGGTATCGAGCTGGAATGGTATTACTTTGCCTTCAAAGTCCAAGTCTACAAAAAGTTTATTGTCCTCCTGACGACAAGAGCGACTTTCACGTGCAATTTGAACTGATACAGGTACAGAAGCACTTGCGACTTTACGGGATTTCCGGCGACGTCGACGCACACTTTTTGTGGGACGAACACAGCCACTGTTAGAGATAGTGGCACTGGACGGGGTGGAATTAACTACATGAATGTCCATGGGCGAAGGTTCACGAGCCTGATTGTCCTTGGTTCGATTTCGGCGCGAAGCAAAGGGCCTGGAATGGTTGTGATTGTCTGATCTGAGCTTTTTCTGGCAAACACTTTGAACATGTCCTTTCTTATGACAATAAAAGCAAATAGCTTGGCGTGACGGGCAATTGTCACGCGACTGTCTAGTGGCACACCGCGGGCATGATTTCACTGCATTTGCTTGCCTACACGGCACACGTGTTTGAGAGCTAGGCCGCAGCTGCGCGGACGTGCGCGAGGGCTGTTTAGCGGTCCGTGCAGCGCGCCCGGCGGGCCGGTTAATGTGACACACGGCCGGCGAAGTTTCAAATGATTCCTGAGCAAAGTCAAGTGTGTCTTGCCTATCCAATATGTCTATCACTTGTTGAAGGGAGGGATTGACTAGTTTCAAAATCTGTTCCCGTATACGAACATCTGAAACGTTCTGTGCAATTGCATCACGTACCATTGTATCTGAATAAGGAAGTCCACAGTCACACTCAAAAGCACAATCCCTTGTAAGGCCTTGCAATGTCGCAACCCACTCCCGATTAGTTTGACCGGCCATACGTTTTGTACGAAAGAACGTATACCGTTTTGCAACGACATTGACCGTTTCTTTGAAATAGGCATCTAACGCCGACAAGATTTCTTCATAGGACAGAGTTGCTACGTCGCGCCGGGGAAACAATTTCACTATCACACGGTAGGTGGACACACCGACACACGAAAGCAAAAACGGCTGCCGCTCAATACCTTGAATTCTGTAGGCGGCGAGATGGAATCCAAATTGGCGTGACCACTCCGTCCAGGTTTCTTCGTCCGCGTGAAACGAACGAAACTGGGGTGCAACTGCGTTTTGTGGCTGCGGGAGCGGTGAAGCGGCGGTGGCCGCATCGGTTTGCAGTGCACGTTGACCCTGAACGAGCTGTCCAAGGGCATCCAATAACGCCTGCGTCTGCTGATTCTGCAAGTGATAAAATTCGGACAGTACATCTGGCGAAGCCATGACACAAGGAAAGGCAATTAGAAAGAACAAGACCCTTTTTACTCTCGTCGCCAAAATTGTAGTGTCGGCAGACTTGACAACACTACGTACACTAATTGAAAGAGGTGGCTAAGATGCACGCGCTAACTCACGAAGGATGGAGTGAGGTCTGAAACAGGATATGTAATGAATGTTATAAAGAAAAGTACGTAGCTCCTTGAATACTTAACTTTTAATACATCCTTGTATACATCGTTCTTGATCAGACATCTGGAGATTGTGGCGATACAAGTGAGACTCTTTAGATACAAGCTATCTAAGGCTAATGGTGCCTTGCTAGGTCGTAGACATGGACTTAGCTGAAGGCTATTCTAACTGTCTCTCGGCAAATGAGAGAAAGGCTTCGTCAGTGTAGTCGCTAGCAAAGTCGTCGTACAACTGGGCGAGTGCTAGTCAGTCTCTCGAGACCTGCCGTGTGGTGGCGCTCGATCTGCGATCCTGACAGTGGCGACACGCGGGTCCGACATGTACTAATGGACCGCGGCCGATTTAAGCTACCACCTAGCAAGTGTGGTGTCTGGCGGTGACACCACACAATGTATCTGTTGAAGTTAGAAACCCATATTCTACCCACTATATTGTATCTCTAATTAATGGAGAAATGTAACATTTTTTCATATCTTTTGACGCCAGTTTTGTGTTGTATTTTGTAGTCTTCGAAACTGACGGAATATTGAAACGCGTAAGGCGATTTTTGAAATGGCAAAAAGCGCGCTCAAGACATCTGAAAGCTTTTAAAATTCATTCAAAGAACCGCTTCGCCTCATAACATTTTCATGTAAATTGCATATTTATTGAATTCCCACACATAGTTAGCAATGTTGCGAAGCACTTCCGGGTTTGCTAGTCAACAATGAAGTACAGTCTCCACAACTACCAGAAAACTAACTCTGAAATAAATTACTTAACATTTTGCAGCGAAAGAATTATTGAATTAGAGAAACTGAATAGACGAGTACCTTTACAATGGCGTCGATGACTTTAAGCTGGGAAAGGTCAGGTCATAAGTAGTCGCCCGCAGTTCCGAAACAGTCGTCCGGCTCGCGCTGTGCCAGGTCCTGCGATTCCAAGTAGAGCCACAGCGCACACAGCACGTAGCCCATCGAGCAGGAAGTCGTCTCGACGCCAGAAATGTCAAGTGTTATTACCTACGCGGAAGATAAAACGAAAATTTACACAGAAACCCAAGTGGGACATGGGTTCTTGAGATCGAGTGAAGTTACACACTGAAAAATACTCTCTTGCCTCATGTAACAGTGATACCACTGTGAATAGGTGCTAGGTTTCTGAACTTATTTGCTTGTATCAGATTTAGTAGCAAGAAGTATCCACTTTCCTGTTGCAGACTGTAACAGCGTGATGAGGAAAGGTTGACAAGCAAGGTGGTCTTCGTTTGATTCTGTATACCTCACAATGAGACCCCTCAAATATTAATGACAACTGCGGACAGATTCAAGATTCTGGAATGAAACAAGTCAACGTAGTTATCTTTTCTTTTTTTAAAAAAAGAGAAAGTCATGAGTTGATCGATAAAATATTTTCTACTGGCTTACAACAAGATCTGTTTGGTTATGGTGAAATTTGCGTGCTAAATGTAGTTAATTTTTATAATACAAGGATGCGTAACTTCATCAAAATTGTTACTGAGATTCGGGTTAGCCAAATACTGTAAAACCGATTATGTTGAGTAAAATAGGCTTCGAGATTTGCAACTTTTACTGAATTTCACCTTGCTTTGTACCGTTTGTCGGAAAATTATTTCTTTCACTGTTTTACAGAAGGCGAACTGAGCAGTCATTACAAGTTTATTCTCTGAAAGAAGCTTCAGTATTCTGTTTGAAGCTACCTTATCAAAAGTTTTCACTGGAAGGAGAGAGATCGGTTTACGATGAGAGATCACTTGCTCATTTCCTCTTTTTTATATTGGTGCTACTGCCCCATAGTTTAGTCTTTCAAAAACTATACTTACATGCTTTGATAGGTTAAAAAGGCAACTCAAGGTTGTCGCTACCGAATCAGCGCAAAATTTTAATGCTTTGATTGAGTCATAGCCAGAAGAGTTAGTGGGCATTACTGACTCCATAATTTTTGTGATCGTTCTAACAGATGTGTCAAACCTGATGTTTGGAAGTGGAGTGTACACTGTCTGCTAAAATACATCTGGAGGCTCAGCTTTTGATGGACGACTTTCGATCCCTGTGTTTTCAGTTACTACTGGAAAGCTACTACGAGTTCATTCGTTTATGCCAAATAATGCTCCAGATTTTTCCTGATTTGTTTTGGAATTTACAATTTTTTGTTCGTGCTACAGAATTTCTACCTTTTAGATGAAACGCTTACAAATTTCGCAGTGCTGCATGTAGCGTATTTTTATGTGTTGACTAGAAGAGGTCATCTGGGTTACATAAAGTTCTTCCTCCTTAACCAAAGCCATTCTCTTTCTATGTGACGACTGTAATTTTCTCTACTTAGTTGTAAACAAAGTTTTAGAGTGTGCATTTATGTCGTAATGGTATCTACTGTGTCCTTTGAGTTTTCCTTATATTTTACAAGTTGCGTGACCGTATCGGTCGATGTAACACAGTCAGTTTTAGCCTGCAAGGTATCGTGATTTTCTTGCACAATGATCTGCAGTTCTTTTATGGCTGTTTCATGACTCTGTAATGCGTTTTCACGGGGCGAAAAAATAGTCTGAAATTGCTCACAAATTTGTGTTTTTACATCTTCAGAAATGCTTTGACTTTTCGATTCGATTTTAAGTAGCTCACCAGTTAAATCTTCGAATGTTTCTTCATGCATTTGTTCAATTATGTCTAATTTTTGGAGTTGTTGCTGCGTTCGTTTCTGATTCTGTTCCATTGCGCCTAACTTTTGAAGCTGTTATTGTGTTTGTTTCTGATTTTGTTCCATTACGTCTAACTTTTGAAGCTCTTGCTGTTGTGTTTCTTTTTGATTTTGATTTATCGCTATAACAATGCATTAGTGACTCAAACATGTTCCTTTGTGCGTTTCAGCGATGCATTTGTTTCGGCAATATTCGCATTTTGAAAAGCAGAGAGTGAGTCCTGACTTAATTGAGAAAAGGGCGATGACGCAAAACCGGAATCTACGGTGTTTGCAAGATTTGTTTCTGGTATTTCGCATTCCTGAGGCGAACTGTTACCGACCGATCGATCGACAATAGTTCCCTGCTCACTGATTTTTCACTTTCTACACAGCTATTTACTTCCTGGCCTTGTCCCTATGCACGATCATCAAATTATTGTCTTGAATATTTATCACTTCATTACTAGGTGATGCTAACACACTACGCTCGTTTTCACTGACATTTCTCAATCTGCTTTGCAGCCTAGTGTTACGGTTTTACACGCCATGATTATCAGAGTATTTCACACGATAACACACTACAAACAATTTGAAAAGCAAAAATAGGAGGACACACTAAAATAGCACTGAAAATAATCAATATCTAATTAGTTGCAAAAGCGACTGCGAGATACTTAGTGTAAATCCACATGCATGCCACAACTGCTTTGCTCATTACAATACAGTACGACAATAAGAAACTTCAACTTCAAATGCAATTCCATGTATACATTTACGCGCTAGCAATAAACAATAACTAATTTCTACTCATGCAGTGATTATTCAAACTACAAGAAAATCAGAAGATTCCAGTGAAATATCCTCGGCTAAGGGTCGACAGGTGAAACTTTTTTGTTTATTTCTGAAACTGCTGAATGAAACTGAACCTGCTTAAACTGCTGAATGCTTTACTTGTTTTTATCATTTCAACACTCATCTACAGAATTTTCCCTGAAAAATACCATTCAGACTTATCATATGCATTTATGACCCACAATATGCAAACGCAAAGCAATATGACTGCAAATAGTTAACACAAAAGAATGGCCCTGAATTAGAAGAAATCCTAACAATAACCCATACATTTCAGCAGTCACTTACCTCACAGAAAATCTTCATTACACGAACTACAGCAAATACAGGAAGCAGCAACTACAGCCAGCTAAATAAAAAGATTGTAACCACTGTAGGCTCTAACTAGTAATAGGCATGTGGTTACCAACAGAAAGATTTTTGTTCCAGAGCAAATGATGTATTTAACAGATCTTACCTTAATCATGTGACATAGAGTTACAAAAATTATATAATCGTCAATAATTCCATTACCCAAACATTATCAGATACATCAGTCATCATTTTACAATCCATTTCCAACGAACACTAGATCTCCATAACGGAGACACGTCCAGGCCGCCCGCTCACCCCCTGCTAACACAGCTAACCTCCAGCACTGCTTACTATTAACTTCCTACTGCGAGTCCGACCAGCCACACGGTCTCTTAGCGAGGGCGCAGAGCGCTGTCAGTGATATTAATGCAGTACATAGCGCTGCCAACATACAAACAGGCTACTTACACGTGTTAAAGGGTGCACCAGAAAGATCGCTTCAGAAATGAATACATTAGAAACAAATTAGAAGCAGATTCAAAGCACAAAAAAATAGATCTAAGTGGGAACAGATGGTCGGAACATGTGGAGAGAATCTACATCTACATGAGTGCTCTGCAGTCAACACTCAATGCCTCGTAAAGGGTCCATCGAACAATTTTTACACTATTTCTCTACCGTTCAGTTCTCGAACAGTGCCTGGGATAAACGAACAATTAAATGGCTACGTGCGAGCTTTGATTTTTCTTATTTCTTTTACGTTGATCATTTCTCCCTGCATAGGCGGGCCACAACAAAATACACTCCTGGAAATTGAAATAAGAACACCGTGAATTCATTGTCCAAGGAAGGGGAAACTTTATTGACACATTCCTGGGGTCAGATACATCACATGATCACACTGACAGAACCACAGGCACATAGACACAGGCAACAGAGCATGCACAATGTCGGCACTAGTACAGTGTATATCCACCTTTCGCAGCAATGCAGGCTGCTATTCTCCCATGGAGACGATCGTAGAGATGCTGGATGTAGTCCTGTGGAACGGCTTGCCATGCCATTTCCACCTGGCGCCTCAGTTGGACCAGCGTTCGTGCTGGACGTGCAGACCGCGTGAGACGACGTTTCATCCAGTCCCAAACATGCTCAATGGGGGACAGATCCGGAGATCTTGCTGGCCAGGGTAGTTGACTTACACCTTCTAGAGCACGTTGGGTGGCACGGGATACATGCGAACGTGCATTGTCCTGTTGGAACAGCAAGTTCCCTTGCCGGTCTAGGAATGGTAGAACGATGGGTTCGATGACGGTTTGGATGTACCGTGCACTATTCAGTGTCCCCTCGACGATCACCAGTGGTGTACGGCCAGTGTAGGAGATCGCTCCCCACACCATGATGCCGGGTGTTGGCCCTGTGTGCCTCGGTCGTATGCAGTCCTGATTGTGGCGCTCACCTGCACGGCGCCAAACACGCATACGACCATCATTGGCACCAAGGCAGAAGCGACTCTCATCGCTGAAGACGACACGTCTCCATTCGTCCCTCCATTCACGCCTGTCGCGACACCACTGGAGGCGGGCTGCACGATGTTGGGGCGTGAGCGGAAGACGGCCTAACGGTGTGCGGGACCGTAGCCCAGCTTCATGGAGACGGTTGCGAATGGTCCTCGCCGATACCCCAGGAGCAAAAGTGTCCCTAATTTGCTGGGAAGTGGCGGTGCGGTCCCCTACGGCACTGCGTAGGATCCTACGGTCTTGGCGTGCATCCGTGCGTCGCTGCGGTCCGGTCCCAGGTCGACGGGCACGTGCACCTTCCGCCGACCACTGGCGACAACATCGATGTACTGTGGAGACCTCACGCCCCACGTGTTGAGCAATTCGGCGGTACGTCCACCCGGCCTCCCGCATGCCCACTATACGCCCTCGCTCAAAGTCCGTCAACTGCACATACGGTTCACGTCCACGCTGTCGCGGCATGCTACCAGTGTTAAAGACTGCGATGGAGCTCCGTATGGCACGGCAAACTGGCTGACACTGACGGCGGCGGTGCACAAATGCTGCGCAGCTAGCGCCATTCGACGGCCAACACAGCGGTTCCTGGTGTGTCCGCTGTGCCGTGCGTGTGATCATTGCTTGTACAGCCCTCTCGCCGTGTCCGGAGCAAGTATGGTGGGTCTGACACACCGGTGTCAATGTGTTCTTTTTTCCATTTCCAGGAGTGTATTTTGGCATTGAGAGGAGAAAGTAGGAGGGTGAAATTTCGTGGAATGATCCCACCAAAAAAGGAAAAAGGTCTTTGTGTTAATGACTGCCACCCTAACTCATGTATCGTATCCGTGACACTTTTCCCCTATTTCGCGATAATACAAAACAAGCTGTCGTTCTTTGAACTTTCTCGATTTCTTCCGTCAATTCTATCCGATACGGATCACATACGGCATAGCAGTACTCTAGCATAGGATGGAATAGGTGTAGCGTAGGCAGTCTATTTAGTGGATTTGTTGCGTCTTCTATTGTAAGTGTTCTGGCAATGAAACGCAGTCTTCGCTTAGACTTACTCACAACTTTATCTATGTGATCGTTCCAGTTTAAGTAGTTCGTACTGTTATCCCTCGGTATTTAGTTCAATTAACAACCTTTAGATAGTTCAGTTAACAACCTTTAGATCTGTGTGATTTATCATGCATCCGAAAATTAATGGGTTCCTTTCAGTATTCACTTTAATGACCAAGTCTGGAACCGCGCGACCGCTACGGTTGCAGGTTCGAATCCCGCCTCGGGCATGGATGTGTGTGATGTCCTCAGGTTAGTTAGGTTTAAGTAGTTCTAAGTTCTAGAGGACTGTGTAGTATAACGACGTAAGTTTTGTATAAATGATTTTCTTTTGACATATGACCATGTGCAGACCTCGTCACCTACGTCAGTTATTTAAACGCTTTTTAAAGTGGTCGCTGAATGGTTCTTGAACGAAACTGTAATTAAAACATCATCATTTGAGTCGTATGCGCAGAATTACGTCACTCAGTCCAACTGGTTTGCGCAAACTTTTTTCAATTTAGATGTCGTTTGTTTCTTCTCAGAAATTATGTTAATGCAAGTTATCTGCTTTAATAAATATTAGAACCACATTGAATAAACTTTCAAGACTCAAACTCGCGATGAACATTGTCAAAAATTAATAATCTTGTCAAATAAATTAGTAATACTTCTTCCTTAACATAATTCTTCGTAAATAAATTCTCGCAACACGTATTTAAACTTTGTAGTATACACTAGTTTATTATCTTCCTATATACTACACATAGACGTGAACCTGAGCCTTCACAAGATAGGACTAAACACTTACAAGATGATTAAACTTTCTATGACGTCATTGTTGTAGAAACATTACAAATTCTTATTTTTTTTCAGTTTTTAGAAGCACGACGCAACAACTCGGTTTCAGGATCTTCTGTTGCTCTCTGGCTGTCGACCCGCGACGTATAGTGCCCAGCAATTTTCTCTCTGGTCCTGGCAGTGAAGATGCTGTCTCCGTTCGTTGCGCCGCCCTCTCCGTACATGAAACATAAAAATAAACACAAAACTTTAGATAATTCACAAACGTTACAAATATAACAAAATACATATACTAAACACTAAATTAAACTTATATTCACCTGCAAACTGGGCTGACACTGGTGGATGGGTGACGCTTCAATTTCGCGTCCCACTACATACCCCACCCACAAGCTCAGTTTGTCAGGTTTTAACCGAAAATAGAACTTCTTCTATATAAAATATTTAACTGTTAATATTATACATTTTTCTCACATTTTCCGTAATCTAAAGTCCTTGCTCTTAGATAGATTCAATCCTTTTACGACGATATTGTTGTGACTATCTGTCATTTACTTTTAATTACTCTATTATTGTAATTCGTAACTGAATATATGGAGATTACTCCTTTTCATTTAATAGTTGCTATTAAATAATAATTGAGTACGATCTTTAACGTTGTTACATTAGGACAGAGCGTTCAATTTGTGGTAGGTTAGTTTCAGTTTTAGTCATTTACTAGTTATTCTTTCCAAAATATATATTACTAATATGTTTCTCACAATAACTAACAGTACTATTTTCTTTACGTCATTCTTTTCCATAATGCTTTATTTATGCCTCAGGTCAAGAAGTAATCAAGCAAAACTTTCTTTAGAATCTCGGCATGGCTTTCTTTACCTTCGGACACTATGTTGGGTAATGGCAATTTATTTAGGAGAAACAAGCAAGAGAGCCCCGTTTGGTGTGTTCTATATTAACACTATTACAAATCTCTATTAAAGGCACTCTGCTATGTTCTCGGGAGCCATATAGCTCTGGACGCCCATGGTCCCTAAAATTATTAACCATCCCCTTTGGTTCCTACTATCCGAGTAAATATAAAATATACAAAATTCCGTCTGACATAATAACAAAAATTTCTTCCATATAAATCTCTTTTTAGTTATCTTTCCCTTTTTGAAGTACCGGTAGATTATTGTAGAACACTTGTTTAAACTTCCTGTCATTTTTTAAAAATAACACGTAACTATCACGACAAACTTCACATGAATAAACTGTGAACGCTCGTCCGTATGTAACATATACTAAATATTAACTTATTTAGGATGAAGGGTTTAATTTGATCGACACTATATAATCGTTTAATTACACCTGATCAAGGTTCCATAAGAAGTAACGCTTTGGGATGTACAATCTTATGAACAACATATGGACCTTCGAAGATAAAGAAGAATTTTCTACATTCATTATTGATCTTCGAACTTTTAGAATGAGATCATACTAATACAAGGTCTCCTACCTGAAATGAGGGTTCTACAGCATGTAGATTATAACTTTTAATTCCCCGTTCAGCATTTTTAACAATCTGTTGGCGAATTTTGTCGCTTGGAATGCATTGTTGGATCTCATTTAGTGGTGGCCAAGGTAAAGCAGCTAGTAAAGGCTCACCTGTAATTCGTTTGCATAAAATTTCTATAGGTGATAATCCCGTCGTTAGATGAGGCAATTCATTTAATATCTTTCCGAATTCAGGCATTAGTTTGGCCCACCGAGTATGTTTATATGCACAATAAGTTCTACATAATCGTCCTAATTATTTCATGACTCTTTCTACTAAATTACTTTGAGGGTGATATTTCGAAATTAAGATATGTTTGATTCCATATTGTTTTATCATATCTTGAAACTTTTGACTAATAAAGGCACTTCCGTTATCAGACATAAGTCGTTTAGGAATACCCCAGTTAACAAAGTAATTTCGAGTAAGACAGCGCATAACGCTTGCTGTATTCGCTCGTTTCAAACTATATAGTTTCACATGTTTGGACCAACATTCCATTACAACAAACACATAAGTAAATCCTCCTGAACTACGAGGCAGAGGGCCGAAAAAATCTAATGACAGTAGATCCCACAGACCTCAAGAAATTACAGCATATAATTTATAACGCTTAGATTTGTTATTAACTTTAACCTTTTGACAGGTTTCACAAGTCCTAATAATACTTCTCACAATATGGGACATATTTTTGAAATAATAATACTTCATTAGATGTTTAATATATTTATGAATTCCAAAATGCCCGTAACCTTCAAGAATATAAGTAATTAATTCGTACACAACAGTTTTCGGAATGCAGATTTTCCATCTCTGCTGTTCCCTCTGTGCTTTCCAATACAACAAGTCGTTGAAATATAACCACACACCTTGGGTGTTAACTATTTCGTCCCCATTATTAACGTTTTGTAAAAGTTCCCTATATTGATCGTCATTTCTTTGATTGCATCTAATAGCAGTTACTATCCGTTTAACCTTACGTTCGTTCTCCTGAGTTAAAAGGAAATAAACATGATAATTTGTTCCTGGTTCTTCCGCAATGTTAATATTCTCCATTCCTACTGGGAGTCTCGACAAAGCATCCGAAACTACATTTTGAGATCTTTTTATATACCTAATTTCGTACTGAAATTCTTGCAAGCATAATACCCAACGTAATAATCTATGGTGAAGTAACCGACAATTGTTCAAAAAGGTTAAAGCCTGATGATCAGTATATATAATTGTTTTTCTTCCAATTAATAATCCTCTAAATCCTTGAAAACCCCATACCACTGCGAGAGCTTCCTTCTCGGTTACAAAATAATTTATTTCATGTTTATTTAAAGTTCTACTAGCGAATCCAATAGGCTGATATAATCCCTTTTCATTGGTCAGATCACCTTGGAATATTACGCAAGACACACCCTAATCAGAGGCAGCCATACACATACAAAAGTCCTGATTGAAATCTGGATGGTATAACATTTTAGCTTCTGTTAATGCTCCTTTATCTTATTAAAAACTTCCTCTTTTTCCCAGAGCCATACTGATTTCTCTTGTAATAAATCCAGTAATTTAGTATTAACAATATCCTGCACTTGAAGAAATCTTCTCAGAAATCCTACCATTCCTAAGAATGATTTCAGTTGTTTCCGATTTCTAGGATTCGGGCATCGAGCAATAGCTTCAATACGTGCTGGGTCTGGCCTAATACCTTTACTGTCCACTATATGCCCCAAAAATCTCACTTCCTCCTTTCTGAAGTAAGACTTAGATAATTTTAAAGTAATTCCTCTGTTAATTAAACGGTCAAACAATTCCCGTAATATCGTTATGTGTTCTTCCCACGTTTTAGTGGCTACCAAAATATCATCTACATATAAAACAATCTATTGTAATAATTTCTGACCCAAAGCAGAATCTAATGCCCTAATGAAAGTTGACACTGATATATTAAGCCCAAAAGGTAAAACGTGGAACTGATATGATCTGCCTTCAAAAAGAAAAGCCGTATATTGCCGTGAATCCGGGTGTAATATTACTTGATGGTAGCCAGCAGTTAAATCCATTGTACTCATATAACGAGAACCAGCAATCTTAAGAAGTACGTCTGTCTCTTTCCATGTCTATAATTTTGTTTAATTCACGAGCATCCAGAACCAGTCGTACCCCACCAGTAGCTTTCTTAACTACCCACAAAGGACTGTTAAAAGCACTACATGATCGTTCGATAATATTTTGTTCTAGCATCTTACTCATTTCTCTTCTAGCCGGTTCTTTGAATTGTACTGGAATAGGATAAGGTTTCTTAAAGAATGGTTTTTGATCTTTAATCTTAAGTTTACAAATGTAATCTTTGATTCTCCCCGGTTCATCTGAGAAGACGGCTCTAAATTCTAACAGTAAAGATTCCAACTCTTTCTTTTCTTGTTTGGATGGACAATTCGTAGAATAACATTTTTCTTTCACTTCGGTTTCGATACTATTACTAGCCTCACATTGGTATGCTTCATATACAAGATCACTAGAATCTATTAATAGGTTCATGGTCTGTGTGTACTTAATCTGTAGGGATTCGTAGCAATTTTCAGGTACTTGATTATTAGGAAACCTCACTTTAAAAGCACACGCCTCCTTATGGATGGTTAAGGAAGAGTCTTTAAAATCTAATATAGCTTTATATTTACACAACCAATCTATACCCAAAATTATGGCCACATTTAAGTTGGCTACGACAAGTACAGAGTGAGAAATTAATTGTTTAGAAATTTCAAAAGTTAAATAAACTTCCTCAGTAATATTTTAACTTTTTTTTTTACCAGTAACTCCTATAATTTTCACCCCAGTTACAGGTAAGGTTGAGAAATTCCAATATTTCCTTTTAAGTTGAAATAATTCTTTAGATAAAATACATACTTCGCTACCCGAATCGATTATAATATTTACTTCGGTATCTTTAATATAACCTTTAATAACGGGTTTATAAGTTATATTCTCCCTTATCTGATTGTCTTCCTGAAGTAAGTCTTGTTGCCAATCACCTTCCTGTTGGCAGCTTAATGATAAATTGCAATTGGGTCTTGTATAATTTTGACTAACAGTTCCCTTTAGTCGACCCGTACTAAAGGACTTTACTAGTTTTCCGAACTTTCTATGACAACGTCACCTACAACTTGACCTTCATTAATCACTTGAGAATGATTTATCTCATTATCTTTATTGTGTAATTTCCGTATTTTAGAGCTATTACCCCGATTTTGTTGGCTCTCTTTATCTTTAGATTGACGTTTTATATAACAAAACCGGCTATGATTGTTGTTGTTAAATTTTCGTGGTTCTGAATTATTATTATTTCGAGGATTGTCATTTCTACCAAATCTAAATTTCTCGTCTTCCCGTTCTCTATTAAGTATATCTAACTGTTATAAATATCCTAATAATTCGCAAGGTTGTGACCATTCCCTTTCTATTATTCTTTCATTTACATAATACGGTAACCTACTAATTAGGACTCGTATTAGATGACTTTCAATAATTGGTTCTTCAATTAATTTAGCATGGTTTAAATGCCATTCGAAATAATTCCTATAACCTCCCCACCGTTTAGAATATGGAGGAGGGTCTAACAACTCTAAAGTTAACTGTTTTTGTTTTCCTCTTGACCAATAATTTTGCTTGAACTGCTTAACAAAATCATCCCAGTCCCTAAATTCAGTTCTATGCAGTACTGCCCATTCCGCAGCTTCTGCTTCTAAATGTCCTATTACAAATTGAATCTGTTTTTCATTACTTCATTTAGGAGATAATGAAGTTTCAAAAGCTTTTATAAAGATTATAGGATGAAGTTCGCCTCCTGGTTTGAATACAGGAAATCGACTTGCTACATTTGAATTTGTCGTTATATCATCCCAACATTCTGCGAGAGACAGTTGGATTTTGTTTAGATTGCAGAGGCGGAGTTGCGTCGGATTTGCTCGCCGTCATTTCTTTATTTGTGTTGTTGTCGTCCGAGCTAGCAAACACGATGCGACTGTTGTCTCTGGTTGCGTTATTACTTCTACTACTTGAAATGTTTTCATTATTATCTAATTCCGAGAACTTTTGAGTAATTTCCTGTATTCGCATTTCTGTATTGGATACACGGTTAGCTAATATCGATTCTTCACTGTGTTCACGAAGTGAACGTTCTGTACCTTCGTCAATGTTATTATCTGTGGAAGTCTCAAGGTTACTGCACATTTCGGTAATTAAAAATTTCATGTTTTCTATTTCAGTATGATCTTTTTCTACTCGATGAGTTAATGTCTCTAATTCTACATTATCTATTGAAGAAATCTCTACAGGTTTGGTACAAACCTCTTTAATAGATTCTAATAATTCTCTACGAACAGTTTCTGTTTGCATAGAAAATTCATCTTGTAACTTATAGTTATTTTTCTCTATTTCATTTACAACTAAGACATTGACTATATCTGGTCTCTTGGTTAAGTCAGTAATATCATTTCGCATGCGAGCTTTTTCCTCACGCGATTCCTGGATATGTTCTTCTTTCCTTTTACAATTATCAGCAATCTTATTACAAAGTCCTACTAGTTTTTCCTGCATTTCAACTTTAGAAGCCTCTATTTTATCACTTAATTCTCGACTGGTTTCACTAAGATGTTCCTGTAACCTGTCTGTAGATTTTGTTAGCTCCCCTTTAAGTTCCTCTTTTAATCTAGCCGTAGATTCTTCGTTAGATTGTTTTAATTCCTCTTTTAATCTAGCAGTAGATTCTTTGTTAGACTGTTTTAATTGCTGTTTTAGTTACTCTTTTAATCTAGCAGTAGATTCTTCATTAGATTGTTTTGATTTAGCGATCGCCCTAAAAAGGGATCTCATGCTCCTATCGGACACAGATTGCTCTTCGTCTGGCATTTCACTTCCCGACATTATTGTAAGATATTAACTAGTTACACATGCAGACTTGTAATCAACAATCCTATTAAAAGCACACTCCCTATGTACAACACTCCACTTACAACTTAAAACAGACTCACCGGACACTAATATTGTAGTTTGTAGTTATCGGTGATCAGTGTGCTGCTATGGGCTGCAGAAGTAACAGCCGTCGATGCAGCCGCTGAGATGCTGCGACCCCGCTTCCGCAAACGGCAGGACGCTGAGTCGAACACCGGAGACGTCACTGGCTGCAACCACGCCAGGCCGCACCATAGACAGGCTAAGCCCTCACTAACACCTCTAATACCAGCCGGAGGAACGCCCCCCAGCTGACGTACTGGGCCTGTTAGTTTAGGAGAAAAAGGTTGTCGGGGTTTGCAGCGTTCAGCTGCTGCCCAATAGATGCGCCTTTTCGTGGAATAACTGCGTGACCGTACTGCTTGGCTGCGCTCCGTCAGCTGCCCACACCCACGAAGTCGCCGCTGGCTGGTGAAGGCTCCACGAAAACTCGCGTTGACTTCCGAAGGACTCTTGATGTTTTGTTTCGAACCTGTGTGTCTTAGTTGCACACAAGTCCTGTTTATAAGGTCGCCACGGTGTAGTGTAACGACGTAAGTTTTGTATAAATGATTTTCTTTTGACATATGACCATGTGCAGACTTCGTCACCTACGTCAGTTACAAAACACTTCAGAATTATTTAAACTCTTTTTAAAGTGGTCGCTGAATGGTTCTTGAACGAAACTGTAATTAAAACATTATCATTTGAGTCGTATGCGCAGAATTACGTCACTCAGTCCAATTGGTTTGCGCAAACTTTTTTCAATTTAGATGTCGTTTGTTTCTTCTCAGAAATTATATTAATGCAAGTTATCTGCTGTAATAAATGTTAGAACCACATTGAATAAACTTTCAAGACTCAAACTCGCGATGAACATTGTCAAAAATTAATAATCTTGTCAAATAAATTAGTAATACTTCTTCCTTAACATAATTCTTCATAAATAAATTCTCGGAACATGTCTTTAAACTTTTGAAGTATACACTAGTTTATTATCTTCCTATATACTACATATAGACGTGAACCTTAGCCTTCACAAGATAGGACTGAACATTTACAAGATGATTAAACTTTCTATGACGTCATTGTTGTAGAAACATTACAAATTCTTTTTTTTTCAGTTTTTAGAAGCACGACGCAACAACTCGGTTTCAGGATCTTCTGTTGCTCTTTGGCTGTCGACTCGCGACGTATAGTGCCCAGCAATTGTCTCTCTTGTCCCGGCAGTGAAGATGCTGTCTCCGTTCGTTGCGCCGCCCTCTCCGTACATGAAACATAAAAATAAACACAAAACTTTAGATAATTCACAAACATTACAAATGTTACAAAATAGATAAACGAAACACTAAATTAAACGTATATTCACCTGCAAACTGGGCTGACACTGGTGGATGGGTGACGCTTCAATTTCGCGTCCCACTACAACTGATGACCTCAGAAGTTAAGTCCCATAGTGCTCAGAGCCTTTTTAATGACCAAACATTTTTCAAAGAGTCAACTGCCACTTTTCGCACCGTTCAGATATCTCGTCTAAAACATTTTACAGTTTATTTTGACCTTCTGATGACTGTTCGAGACGATAAATGGCAGCATCATTTGCAAACAGTCGAAGGTTGGTGCTCGGATCGCCTCCATGACAATATACTTCCAAAACAAATTCTTTTCTGCGTCACAAGTAAGTACAGGCGCGGATTTGGTAATTGTTTTAACTCTTGCGCAACTGTGGTTGTAAGGTGGTAACTGAGGGGTCGATCGTCACATCAGATTGCAGGTGCGGCGCTGTAGATGTTTTGCAGAGGATTCTGCGAGGCGGGCGAGAAGGCGCGGCCCGGCGGGCACTGAATACGAATGTGAAGTAATCAGGGCAGCACAGGGTACCAACTTGGTGCCAGCAACCAATACGTTTCTGTTACAACAACGCCTAGTGACCTGTGTGTAAGGCCAAAGTGGGCCGAGGAAACCTGACGTTGTGATTATTAAAGAGCAGTCCACTTGTCTCCTTCAGAGGAACTTTGTCAGCGGTGCATGGAAAAGATGTATAAATAATCGAGGCCGGAGGCTCAAAACAGGCAGTCGTGTCGCCATTCTGTTCGCGTCTAGAACCGGAGAGAATGCTAGTTGTTTAAGTCGCAGGTCAACAACGACGACCTTCTGTGGCGGATATCGGCTGCCAACCGGCCCGCTGAACCCACCTCCAACCTTCGCTGCACGGACGCGTCGTAGCTGTGGCGGGGCGGGCTGCGCATCGGAGATGAACCGGCGCGAGGAGCGAGAGGGCGGTCGGCCTCCGCTCTCTGGGTAAAGGCGTCTGGCGGACTGGAAGCTGGCGTCCGCAGGGTGGGGGCGGTAACTCGCACAGCTGTCTGCAGCCACTGACCGAGCTGCCCCGGGCGGACGGCCGCATCTGCTGAGGCTCTCTACAACGACGGCGGACGGCTCTTCCCCTTCGGCGGTCTACACGGGGCCCACGAGTTGGGCTCGAGGGGGCAGTCAGCCGTATGCCGGACTGCCAGTGCAGCCGAACCACCCGATGGCCACGTGGCCGTGGCGTGAGCAGGGTTGGGAGACGGGACGCCGGCGCAGCAGACTCCAGCACTGCAACTGGCGCCGACCCACGCACGCGTGACGTGCGGCGCCCTCTCCAGCATCAGCGAAAGACCTGCTCTGCACCTCCGGTGCAATAAAGTCGATGACACACTTGCCGCTGGGTCTCTGCATGCTTCAGCGTGAGTCACCCCTCTCTCCCAAACGGTACCTCTTGGTCGTTCTGACATATTACAATTCCTGACTTTGGTGTATAATGAATCACCGTCCTCTAACATTACCTTTCTCTTATAGACCCCACTGCAGACTCCTAACTAAGGTACGAGCATATGGGATTGGTTCCCAAATATGTGAGTGGCTCGAAAACTTCTTAAGTAATAGAACCCAGTACGTTGTCCGCGATGGTGAGTGTTCATCGGAGGTGAGGGAATCATCTGGAGTGCCCCAGGGAAGTGTGCTAGGTCCGCTGTTGTTTTCTATCTACATAAATGATCTTTAGGATAGGGTGGATAGCAATGTGCGGCTGTTTGCTGGTGATGCTGTGGTGTACGGGAAGGTGTCGTCGTTGGGTGACTGTAGGAGGATACAAGATGACTTGGTTAGGATTTGTGATTGGTATAAAGAATGGCAGCTAACTCTAAATATAGATAAATGTAAATTAATGCAGATGAATAGGAAAAACAATCCCGTAATGTTTGAATACTCCATCAGTAGTGTGGCGCTTGACACAGTCACGTCGATTAAATATTTGGGCGTTACACTGCAGAGCGATATGAAGTGGGACAAGCATGCAATGGCAGTTGTGGAGAAGGCGGATAGTCGTCTTCTGTTCATTGGTAGAATTTTGGGAAGATGTGGTTCATCTATAAAGGAGACTGCTTATAAAACGCTAATACGACCTATTCTTGAGTACTGCTCGAGCGTTTGGGATCCCTATCAGGTCGGATTGAGAGAGGACATAGAAGCAATTCAGAGGCGGGCTGCTAGATTTGTTACTGGTAGGTTTGATCATCACGAGAGTGTTACGGAAATGCTTCAGGAACTCAGGTGGGAGTCTCTGGAGTGAAGGAGGCGTTCTTTTCGTGAATCAATACTGAGGAAATTTAGAGAACCAGCATTTGAGGCTGACTGCAGTAAAATTTTACTTCCGCCAACTTATATTTCGCGGAAAGACCACAAAGATAAGATAAGAGAGATTACGGCTCGTACAGAGGCATATAGACAGTCATTTTTCCCTCGTTCTGTTTGGGAGTGGAACAGGGAGAGAAGATGCTAGTTGCGGTACGAGGTACTCTCCGCCACGCGCCGTATCGTGGATTGCGGAGTATGTATGTAGATGAGGATGTAGATGTCGACACCATGTATACAACAGATTCTTGCGTAGGTTAAAATTATCTCCGCTGTTTCATTAAAAGGAGTCATATAATTTTGTTTACGATGTATTATATTTCAGACTAAAATGTATAAAAAGAAATTCATGGCTTACAATCGATATGTACTAGCAGTTAAAATAGCTCTTCTTTTAAAAATATTTGGAATATTTAGTAGAAGATTTTTAAGATTTGTGATCAAAACGTTTTAAGAATGTTAACGCTTTTCTCCTCTTTTTGCAAAGAATTCTTAACTCAAATTGATAAACCCGAAATAACATTTAATGTCAAAATTTACGTCGTTCTACTTTATTCCAAAGAACTTTAATTTCAGGTCAAGACTCGCCGTACATTATGTGCAGACAGCGGTCGTGCTCGCGGTAAGCGCCGACAGGGCGCAGCGCAGCAGCGACGGGGTCGCCACGTGGCGGACTCCAGAAGAGGCAACTGCGGGGGCTGTCACTGGAGGGAAGCTGGGCTACCAGCTGGATCCAGTCTCAACGAAAGTGAAGCCGGAGAAGACGGCCTAGAGGCAGACTCCGAGAAGTCCTGCGGGACCGACGAACAGCCGTGGCGGCTCAGCGCGTGCCACGGACGGAGGCTGAGGCAGCAGCAGGCATCCACGGGAAGTCGTAGGACCGGCAGGGCGAGACGCCTCGCCACATGGAGTATCGAGGCTGAAGACTGACAGATGCGCCATTCTCGGTGCAACAGGAAGAGCTAATATGTAAGTAATATGTACATCAGATGTGCAAATCTTCTCCTCCTCCTGACACACTACCCTGAGATGCAAACCACCACCCACTTGTTGGGTTGCGTTGT
Organism: Schistocerca nitens; assembly: GCF_023898315.1. Lineage (NCBI taxonomy): Eukaryota > Metazoa > Arthropoda > Insecta > Orthoptera > Acrididae > Schistocerca > Schistocerca nitens. Next base: position 616,167,224 of record NC_064620.1, on the reverse strand, counting down.
TTTGGGGGAAAAGACCAAACTGTGAGGTCATCGGTCTCATCGGATTAGGGAAGGACGGGGAAGGAAGCCGGCCGTGCCCTTTGAAAGGAACCATCCCGGCATTTGCCTGGAGCGATTTAGGGAAATCACGTAAAACCTAAATGGCCGGACACGGGATTGAACCGTCGTCCTCACGAATGCAACACATACGCGTATTCCACACCAGCCACAACACCAAGCTGAATCGTCGAGCGTCCGTCACACTTACACCACGCAGTGAACCAGCTCGACCTGCAGTTGAGCAACCGCCACACCTGCACCAGCCACAAACACAAGCACTAGAGTCTACTGTGAAGTGTACTTGCATCACACAGTGCACCAGCCATGCATGTGGTTGAGCAACCACCAGACAGGTGACAGCCACAAATGCAAACAGCAGTGTCGAGCGCCATTGTACTTGCACCCCAGAGTGCAACAATTTCACATGCAGTAGAGCAACTGCCACATCTATGCCAGCTGTAACTGCAAACAGCAGAGTCGAGTGTCACTTGTACTTGCACAACACAGTGCATCAGGTCCACACGTGATTGAGCAACCACCATACCTGCACCAGCCACAACTGCAAGTAGTAGCGTCAAGTATCCAGTTTAGTTCCACCAGACAGTGCACCAGCTCAGCATACAGTTGAGCAACCACCATATCCACACCAGTCACAGCCACAAGCAGTAGCATCAAGAACCCAGCATACTTGCACCCCACAGTGCAACAGTTCCACAAGAACTTGACCAAGTGCCACATACATGACAGCCATAAGCACAAACAGCAGCACTGAGCGCCTTGTGTATTTGCACAACACAGTGCATGTGGTTGCGCAAGCATCAGACCCCCACGAGCCACAACTGCAAGCAGTAGAATCGCGTATCCAGTTCACCTGCACCACACAGTGCACAGTTACACATGTGGCTGAGCAATTGCCACACACACACACACACACACCAGTCACAACCGCAAACAGCAGCAGTGAACTTCTGGTGAACTTGCACCACACAGTGCACCAGCTCCACACACGGTTGACGAACCGCCACACCTGCGCAAGCAACAACCACAAGTAGTAGCGTCGAGTGTCCACACGAACTTGCACCATGCAGTGCACAAGCTCTTCATGTGGTTGAGTAACCATTGCACCCATGCCTGTCACAGCTGCAAGTAGTAGCGTTGAGTGTCGAGTGTACTTGCACCACGCAGTGCACAAGCTCAGCATGAGGTTGAGCAACCTCGATGTGTACACCAGCCACAACCACAAGCAGTAGCGACGAGTGTCCAGTGTTCTGGCACCGTGCAGTGTACGAGCTCTGCCTGCAGGTGAGCACCCTACACACCTCCACCACTGCAAAGCAGCATGCAGCCTTCTGATAGTGCATAGATCATCACAGAGTTGAGCAGATGCATCGACGTATACTACACAGTCAGCAGTTCATTTTGTGAATCAAAGCCCATTCTCAAAATACAGTGCCTCCCTTGTTCAAAAATACAGTCCTCTCCCTCTTCAGATACCATGCTCTTCCTGTGATACTTGGTGTTGCGCTGTCAAAAAGTAACATCCGCTCTTTTACAGCGATAGTAATGTCCACAGACAAAAACAAATTCTGCACATCTTTCAATAATGTTTTGCATTTTTAGTACGTTTTATAGTCATCTTTTCATATCCTTGTAATATTTTTTGTTTTTATCATGGAAGGATGTCCTTGTTTGTCAAAGTCATTACACACGACTTGTTTTTGTCTTGTAATATTTTTATGTTTACATACTTCATCTATTCTTACAAAATATTTGCATACATGTATAAATATAAATTATTTGTTTAGTTAAGTGAATTTTGGCCATGAAATATGTCCAACACTAAATTAAACTTAAATGTTGATCACCAGTAGTTTGCTATCTACATTTCTTTGTTACATTTTATTTACGATTAATTTGCAATTTTTGGGATTCAGCTGACCTAAAAATAAATGCACATCCCTGTTAATCTCTGTGTTAACATTTATTCACAACGCTGAACCGGCTAAATTCTTTTTATTTAATCCATGGTAATGTAAAAAAGAATAAACGGAGATTACAATAATTTTAGGTGTATTGTCAGATTTAGGAGGTGGTCATGCCTTGTATACATATCTTTGTTGCACTATATTTGCGATTCATTTGCAATCTTTAGGATTCAATTAATGTAAAAATAAATGGACATCATTTTCAATTTATAGGTTAATATGTATTCAATGCAGTCAGTCTTCGGATTCTTTTTTTAAAATCTAAGGTAATGTAAAAAAAGAATAAACACAGATCACATTACTTTTGGGTATATTGCCAATTTTTGCAGTTAAAAAGAATTTTCTAATAATTTGACGTATATGTCAGTTGCACTTTCATAATCAAAAGAATTATGAGAGGGACGATCATAGACATTAAGTTTTCTATATTTTTTCGTTTTACTTAGAGTATGTTTGCAAACGGATAGCTGAGGTGGACTTGGAATATGAGATGCGTCAGTGCATACAAGGGTAGGTTAGGGCTGCCTTTGCCAAAAAGTATACAGAATTGTCTCCATCGAGACTGATCTGCAGTAAATTTGCTTTTTATTCCTCGATCATGCTGCCATTCAAATGTAACCATTGAGTCACAAAACCAAAGTTCTCCATCAGGAGGTATCGTTGAGGAAAGAAACAATGATCACAGGTTAAATTCAGTAATTCATGGAGCCTATATATATGTTGTTGTTGTGGTCTTCAGTCCTGAGACTGGTTTGATGCAGCTCTCCATGCTACTCTACCCTGTGCAAGCTTCTTCATCTCCCAGTACCTACTGCAGCCTACATCCTTCTGGATCTGCTTAGTGTATTCATCTCTTGGACTCCCTCTACGATTTTTACCCTCCACGCTGCCCTCCAATACTAAATTGGTGATCCCTCGATGTCTCAGAACATGTCCTACCAACCGATCCCTTCTTCTAGTCAAGTTGTGCCACAAGCTCCTCTTCTCCCCAATTCTATTCAATACCTCCTCATTAGTTATGTGATTTACCCTTCAGAAACGACTTCCTGGCACTTCAATCTATACTCGATGTTAACAAATTTTTCTTCTTCAGAAACGCTTTCCTTCCCATTGCCAGTCTACATTTTATATCCTCTCTACTTCGACCATCATCAGTTGTTTTGCTCCCCAAATAGCAAAACTCCTTTACTACTTTAAGTGTCTCATTTCCGAATCTAATTCCCCCAGCATCACCCGACTTAATTCGATTACATTCCATTATCCTCGTTTTGCTTTTGTTGATGATCATCTTATACCCTCTTTTCAAGACACTGTCCATTCCGTTCAACTGCTCTTCCAAGTCCTTTGCTGTTTCTGACAGAATTACAATGTCATCGGCGAACCTCAAAGTTTTTATTTCTTCTCCGTGGATTTTAATACCTACTCCGAACTTTTCTTTTGTTTCCTTTATTGCTTGCTCAATATACAGATTGAATAACATCGGGGATAAGCTACAACCCTGTCTCACTCCTTTCCCAACGACTACTTGCCTTTCATACCCCTCGACTATTATAACTGGTTTCTGTACAAATTGTAAATAGCCTTTCGCTCCCTGTGTTTTACCCCTACCACCTTCAGAATTTGAAAGAGAGTATTCCAATCAACGTTGTCAAAAGCTTTCTCTAAGTCTACAAATGCTAGAAACGTAGGTTTGTCTTTCCTTAATCTTTCTTCTAAGATAAGTCGTAAGGTCAGTATTCCCTCACGTGTTCCAACATTTCTACGGAATCCAAATTCATCTTCCCCGAGGTTGGCTTCTATCAGTTTTTCCATTCGTCTGTAAAGAATTCGCGTTAGTATTTTGCAGCTGTGACTTATTAAACTGATAGTTCGGTAATTTTCACATCTGTCAACACCTGCTTTCTTTGGGATTGGAATTATTATATTCTTCTTGAAGTCTGAGGTTATTTCGCCTGTCTCGTACATCTTGCTCACCAGATGGTAGAGTTTTGTCAGGACTGGCTCTCCCAAGGCTATCAGTAGTTCTAATGGAATGTTGTCTTTTCCGGGGGCCTTGTTTCGACTCAGGTCTTTCAGTGCTCTGTCAAACTCTTCACGCAGTATCATATCTCCCATTTCATCTTCATCTACATCCTCTTCCATTTCCATAATATTGTCCTCAAGTACATCGCCCTTGTATAGACCCTCAATATACTCCTTCCACCTTTCTGCTTTCTCTTCTTTGCTTAGAAGTGGGTTTCCATCAAAGCTCTTGATATTCGTGCAAGTGGTTCTCCTTTCTCCAAAGGTCTCTTTAATTTTCCTGTAGGCAGTATCTATCTTACCCCTAGTGAGATAAGCCTCTACATCCTAACATTTGTCCTCTAGCCATGCCTGTTTAGCCATTTTGCACTTCCTGTCGATCTCATTTTTGAGACGTTTGTATTCCTTTTTGCCTGCTTCATTTACTGCATTTTTATATTTTCTCCTTTCATCAATTAAATTCAATATTTCTTCTGTTACCCAAGGGTTTCTACCAGCCCTCGTCTTTTTACCTATTTGATCCTCCGCTGCCTTCACTATTTCATCCCTCAATGCTACCCATTCCTCTTCTACTGTATTTCTTTCCCCCATTCCTGTCAATTGTTCCCTTATGCTCTCCCTGAAACTCTGTACAACCTCTGGTTCTTTCAGTTTATCCAGGTCCCATCACCTTAAATTCCCACCTTTTTGCATATATATATATATATATATATATATATATATATATATATATATATATATATATATGGTCCATTGATAGTGACCGGGCCAAATATCTCACGAAATAAGCGACAAACGAAAAAACTACAAAGAACGAAACTTGTCCAGCTTGAAGAGGGAAACCAGATGGCGCTATGGTTGGCCCACTAGATGGCCATAGGTCAAACGGATATCAACTGCGTTTTTTTAATAAGAACCCCCATTTTTATTACATATTCTTGTAGTACGTAAAGAAATATGAATGTTTTATTTGGACCACATTTTTTTGTTTTGAGATAGATGGCGCTGTAATAGTCACAAACGTGTAAGTACGTGGTATCACGTAACATTCCGCCAGTGCGGACGGTATTTGCTTCGTGATACATTACCCGTGTTAAAATGGACCGTTAACTAATTACGGGAAAGGTCGATATCGTGTTGATGTAGGGCTATTGTGATCAAAATGCCCAACGGGCATGTGCTATGCTTGCTGCTCGGTATCCTGGACGACATCATCCAAGTGTCCGAATCGTTCGCCGGATAGTTACTTTATTTAAGGAAACAGGAAGTGTTCAGCCACATGTGAAACGTCAACCACGACCTGCAACAAATGAAGATGCCCAAGTAGGTGTTTTAGCTGCTGTCGCGGCTAATCCGCACATCAGTAGGAGACAAATTGCGCGAGAATCGGGAATCTCAAAGACGTCGATGTTGAGAATGCTACATCAACATCGATTGCACCCGTACCATATTTTTATGCGCCAGGAATTGCATGGCGACGACTCTGAACGTCTTGTAAAGTTCTGACACTGGGCACAAGAGAAATTACAGGACGATGACAGATTTTTTGCACGCGTTCTATTTAGCGACGAAGCGTCATACACCAACAGCGGTAACGTAAACCGGCATAATATGCACTATTGGGCAACGGAAAATCCACGATGGCTGCGACAAGTGGAACATCAGTGACCTTGGCGGCTTAATGTATGGTGGGGCATTATGAGAGGAAGGATAATTGGCCCCCATTTGTCGATGGCAGTGTAAATGGTGCAATGAATGCTGATTTCCTACGTAATGTTCTACCGATGTTACTACAAGATGTTTCACTGCATGACAGAATGGCGATGTACTTCCAACATGATGGATGTCCGGCACATAGCTCGCGTGCGGTTGAAGAGTTATTGAATATCATATTTCATGACAGGTGGATTGGTCGTCGAAGCACCATACCATGGCCCGCACGTTCACCGGATCTGACGTCCACGGATTTCTTTCTGTGGGGAAAGCTGAAGGATATTCGCTATCGTGATGAACCGACAACGCCTGACAACATGCGTCAGCGCATTGTCAATGCATGTGCGAACATTACGGAAGGCGAACTACTCGCTGTTGAGAGGAACGTAGTTACACGTATTGCTAAATGCATTGAGGTTGACGGACATCATTTTGAGCATTTATTGCATTAATGTGGTATTTACAGGTAATCACGCGGTAACAGCATGCGTTGTAAGTAATGATAAGTTCACAAAGGTACATGTATCACATTGGAACAACCGAAATAAAATGTTCAAGCGTACCTACGCTCTGTATTTTAATTTACTACCTGTTATCAACTGTTTGTCTAAAATTGTGAGCCACATGTTTGTGACTATTACAGCGCCATCTATCACAAAGCGAAAAAAGTGGTCCAACTAAAACATTCATATTTCTTTACGCACTACACGAATATGTAATAAAAAGTGGGGGTTCCTATTTAAAAAATCGCAGTTGATATCTGTTTGATCTATGGCAGCGCCATCTAGCGGGTCAACCACAGCGCCATCTGGTTTCCCAAGCTAGATAAGTTTCGTTCTTTGTATTTCTTCGTTTGACGCGTATTTCGTGAGATATTTGGCCCGGTCACGATCAATGGACCACCCTATATATAAAAAGGGGAGAGAATGTGTTACAGACTATAATGTATATGACCGACGATAGTGGCATGTCAGCAAATAATTAGGATAAGTCTGTTTTGTAATTGTAGTTTTATTTATTATGTTATGTGTACAGTATGTGGGAAGGACACTACAGAAACTGTATGTAATGCAGCTGTATGAAAGACGCTCAAAGGCAAAGTGCAAAAACATACGAAACTGGCGGCAGAGTGTTAAGGGTATGTACGTTAAAACAATACGTGAGTGCGCACGTGGTAAACTTAAAATGGCTATATTTGTAACATGAATTTTCTGTGCTTGACAACGTCGTGAAAGCAGCAAGAAACTTGCCTTGTCGACGGATGTCGGACGTACGGCTGATCTCCCCACTGAATAAGTGAGAGCGACGAGTGAAATAAATTCCTTGGGCCGCTGATATGGAAACCTGTTGTCACCACATCGCAGATTGCACAAAGGATCACTGAACACGAGCTTCACGAATTTGTGCAGTGAAAGTCACTGTAAACGCACGACATGGGCACTCTGGCCTCGTACTGGACATGTGAGCGCGAACTGTGATGATAACGGACGTTGGGCTGCACGCGCATACTTCAGAAGCTAAACACTGTGCAAATGCTGACTGAGAATAATGGAGCTATGCGGTTACAGCATGCACTTTGTTAGGAGAGAAAATTATATATGTATGGATTAAAAGGAGCTGACATGCCCATATAAATTGATAAATATTTGTAACTCCAATGGCCGAACATAAACGCTATGCCCATATCGGTCAGTATTATGAAACCTCAAAAGGGAAAAAAAAGCTCATCGTCTGTGCACCTCCGTATGACGTCAGTACACAATGGGGGAGGGGGGACACTGTACTGAATCATACTATTTTTCCTTAATTTCTGTTCTTATATGTAAGATGTATGTAAACTGAATGAGCTATAAAACAAAGACACCGATAAAGGTAAATTAACGAGTTGTTTTGTGGCAAGGATAATTTTTTGATTCATCGTTAAATATCTGTATGAAACAAAGAAGAAAAACGCTCTTCAGACAGTTCATGTATCTTCACCGTTTTGTTTCGGGAAGTGGTAGCGTACGAACGTATGCTTGGATCCATCGTACCAGCATTGTTAAAAATGTGTATTTTAATCCCTCATTAAAAGTGTTACAAAAAGTTATTAGAAAAGGATATTTATTCGCACGGTTACAAGTTCAAATTCTATCTGTTCATCATTTCACTCGCTGACGAGATCCTGCATCAAGACTTACGGTGCAGAGAAGAATAATCTGGAGGAGTGTTCCTGCATCGACATTGTCACACTGAAGACTAAACGCAATGGAATTAATGTGAAGATAATAACTCAGACTTAATAGGCACCTACTGAACTTGATTTACTTATACTAAAGATATTGTGCTTCGTGTGACAGATCGACAATTTCAGTGGTTGTGGCGGTTATTTGGTACGGCACACTACTGGAAGCAGCAGTAGGTAATGCAAATTATGTTTATTGACATTGAATGTAATGTTGTTAAAGGTCTGTTGATAGTGGTATCAGTTAAAGTTCACCCAAGATTGTGCACAGATTCATAAATTACCTTCAATTTTTTCAACTATTCTTTCCAATCAGTTTTTCCAATTATTCAAGCAATTATTAACCCATTTCCATTTCCACATCTCTATTAATTCTTCAGAATAGTAATATTCTCTCACTTCTATAAAACGAGTGCGCTTTAAATAACTTGGATGAATTTTGTTTGAAATTTTGTGAGTTTTTGGATACGACTTTTGTTAGCTCGTACAATAATATGTCTCTTAGAGACTACAACTCGTATGCACCGGTGTTGCGCTCATTAAGACGAGAGAAGCTGGCACAGAAAGACCGTTAGCACCAAATACTGGCCACATGGGGGAACGGACCTATGCTTCTAGGAGTGTTGGTCGGGCTCTCTGTCCGCGGCCTAGCTGCGCGCCGACGCCCACCTCTGCTTCGGACTGCGTCTAGCGCTATCATTCAAATCAGTACACGTTTCGTGATCGCTGTCGATATCCTATGATTCAGTGTATAACGTTTAATTGGTATTAATTTCCGAAATTGTGTGTAGTACGTCTCGCTGGTATGATTAATATGTTTCTGTTATAACGCAACGTGTGACGTGGCTGTTCTGACCGAGAGTGCCCTATGTGGGACTTGGCCATTTTCCGTGTGAACAGTTTTGTTTTGTTGATTGTACTTATCGGATATCTCTGCCACTTATTCCACGAAGATACCGGTAGGCGACCGTACCTAGTTTGTTTTTGCATTCCTTTCTGCCTTGTATAACACGATAAGAATGTCGGGCAACAAATCAAAATCTATTAATTTCCTGTGATATAGGCCTACAGCTTATATACACACACACACACACACACACACACATATATATATGGAATCATCTGGCTTTCAATAGTTAGTGTTTTATTTTACGATAATCATTTCGGTATTACACCATTTTCAAGCATAAGATTTTGACATATAGGTTTACGTTGTTACGTCTGCCTAACGTAAACCTATATATCAAAATCTTATGCTTGAAACTGCAATCGTTAAATGAAACACTAACAGCTGAAAGCAACATGATATCATATAGAAAATCAAAATCTGTAAGTGATATTGTAAGGAGGTGAAACAAGGAAGATATATGAAGAGCAGGAAATGCTGATGATCCCAGTACTGCAAAAAAGAGCTGCCAAATTACATAAAAGCTTTCCCAACACTTAGCTTAAATTTTACAAGTCAGGATAGACATAGGTTTGCACGCCAGCATAGAGCAGGACGTTAGTTCCAACTAGTGAACACGAAGTAATGTTGGTTAGAAGCCTCAGATGCAAAACACCAGCTGGTGTAGATGATGTTCGAGTGTAACATACAGTCCGTACTGCTTCACAACTTGCAAAACCCTTGGCTCACACTACTAATTTATCATTCGCTGAGGATGTGTTCCCCGAAAGATTAAAAGTATCGGAAGTGATAACTCTGTTCAAGAATGGAAACAGGCATAAAATTGAAAATCACCAACCTATTTCACTAATCTCATCATTCTCTGAAGTAATTGAAATACACTCCTGGAAATTGAAATAAGAACACCGTGAATTCATTGTCCCAGGAAGGGGAAACTTTATTGACACATTCCTGGGGTCAGATACATCACATGATCACACTGACAGAACCACAGGCACATAGACACAGGCAACAGAGCATGCACAATGTCGGCACTAGTACAGTGTATATCCACCTTTCGCAGCATTGCAGGCTGCTATTCTCCCATGGAGACGATCGTAGAGATGCTGGATGTAGTCCTGTGGAACGGCTTGCCATGCCATTTCCACCTGGCGCCTCAGTTGGACCAGCGTTCGTGCTGGACGTGCAGACCGCGTGAGACGACGCTTCATCCAGTCCCAAACATGCTCAATGGGGGACAGATCCGGAGATCTTGCTGGCCAGGGTAGTTGACTTACACCTTCTAGAGCACGTTGGGTGGCACGGGATACATGCGGACGTGCATTGTCCTGTTGGAACAGCAAGTTCCCTTGCCGGTCTAGGAATGGTAGAACGATGGGTTCGATGACGGTTTGGATGTACCGTGCACTATTCAGTGTCCCCTCGACGATCACCAGTGGTGTACGGCCAGTGTAGGAGATTGCTCCCCACACCATGATGCCGGGTGTTGGCCCTGTGTGCCTCGGTCGTATGCAGTCCTGATTGTGGCGCTCACCTGCACGGCGCCAAACACGCATACGACCATCATTGGCACCAAGGCAGAAGCGACTCTCATCGCTGAAGACGACACGTCTCCATTCGTCCCTCCATTCACGCCTGTCGCGACACCACTGGAGGCGGGCTGCACGATGTTGGGGCGTGAGCGGAAGACGGCCTAACGGTGTGCGGGACCGTAGCCCAGCTTCATGGAGACGGTTGCAAATGGTCCTCGCCGATACCCCATGAGCAACAGTGTCCCTAATTTGCTGGGAAGTGGCGGTGCGGTCCCCTACGGAACTGTGTAGGATCCTACGGTCTTGGCGTGCATCCGTGCGTCGCTGCGGTCCGGTCCCAGGTCGACGGGCACGTGCACCTTCCGCCGACCACTGGCGACAACATCGATGTACTGTGGAGACCTCACGCCCCACGTGTTGAGCAATTCGGCGGTACGTCCACCCGGCCTCCCGCATGCCCACTATACGCCCTCGCTCAAAGTCCGTCAACTGCACATACGGTTCACGTCCACGCTGTCGCGGCATGCTACCAGTGTTAAAGACTGCGATGGAGCTCCGTATGCCACGGCAAACTGGCTGACACTGACGGCGGCGGTGCACAAATGCTGCGCAGCTAGCGCCATTCGACGGCCAACACCGCGGTTCCTGGTGTGTCCGCTGTGCCGTGCGTGTGATCATTGCTTGTACAGCCCTCTCGCAGTGTCCGGAGCAAGTATGGTGGGTCTGACACACCGGTGTCAATGTGTTCTTTTTTCCATTTCCAGGAGTGTATTTATGAAACAACGGATCGCCAAGTACATAGCCGACCACAGCCTACTGAATAACAACCAGCATGGCTTTCGAACAGGCAAAAGTACAGAAACAGCGATAAATGATTACAGCGATGAAATAAAGTTCAGGATAAGAACCATATTGGTGGAGTTAATTTAGACCTTTCTAATGCTTTGGATACGGTTAGTCATGAATTCTTTTACATAAGTTGGAAGCAATGAGGATAAAAGGAATCGAAAACAAGGTTGTGAAGCTCACATAAACTCATGCTAATCATGAACTCAGATTAGCATCTGATGCAAGAAAAGTCGAACTAGGTGTACCCCAGGGTAGTTTGTTAGGCCCCCTTCTGTTCCTTCTTTATATAAATGAAATACACACCTTAGAAACTACTGCTAAGGCCATGTTTGCAGGTCACTTCAGTGAAATAGTGAGTGATGTTAGCGAATCTCTGTACACTACAACTGAAGGATCAGAAAAAAAAAGAAAAAAGAAAAAACAGGTAAATAATTTTTTTTCGGGATTTAGTTATTGCCACAGCTTGATTCAGAATGATCATACGCATCTACTTAGAGGCTAAAACTGAAAAAAAGGGACCAAGCGACTCCACAGATATTAGCGTTCATAGTTTTCCTCTAAGGGGAAAGAAACAAATAAATCAATTTTTAAGGCAAATCGGTTGTGACTCTGCCGGCCACGATAGAGTAGAGCAAACAGAATGCTGTCGCAATCGCTCACACCAGTAAATTGGAGGCTCCCACCAGTAAATTTGAAGCAAGGAAAAACAAAAAGGATGTGGTTATATGCGTAATTTTGCAAAAAAGTGTACCCCTGTCAAACATGCCAAGGACTGCCATACACTTTAACGAGCGACTTTCGATGTATTCGTTCAATATTTGACTTCTTGCAACAGGCGAATCCTTTTTGTTTTTGTGTTTATCCTGAATGCATTGCGAAGAAGGGGGAAAATGAAATGACGATATTCCTTTTTCACTTAACCACTCATGCCTTGCATGAGTCATTGAAAAACTCTGTACAGGGTGTCCCGGGAGGATTGGTCAATATTCAGGAATATGACAGGAATGATCATCCGAAGCACAAAAGTCTGGTGAATATGGGGTCTAAAATGCATACGTTAAGCGGTATGAGCACTTCATCTCTGATACTGTGAAACAAATCTCTTCCACAGCAAGCTCTTCGCTTTCAATATTTTGGGAGGAGGTGGTATCAACCAAAACAAGAAATAATTGTCTGGTACACACGGACTATAAATGCATACCTTATGAGCTATGGGCATTTGTTCAGTGGAAGAAATGAGTTTCATATAGCGACGATGAAAAAATGCCCGTAGCTCATAGACGTTTATCAGACAATTTTTTCTTGTTTTGATCCGTATCAGCTCCTCCAAAAATATGGAATGCAAAGAGCCGGCAGTAGAAGAGATCTGTTTCGCAGCAGAAGTGTCAAAGATGAAGTGCTCATAGCTCTTAAGGTATGAATTTTAGAGCTCATGTTTATTAGACTTTTTGCTTCGAATGAGCGTTTCTGTCATATTCCTGAACATTAACCATTCCTCCTGGCACAAAGTGTGTATTTTGTGACTTTGCTGGTGGTCAAAGTGAAAACTTCCCTTTCTTCCCTTTCATTATGTAACTCTCAATCAAACTACTGGTCTGAGGAGACAAGAAATTACGTTCCCTGTGCGAAGTAATTCTTACCCACAGTGCGATAAAAATGTTGGATTGCGGAAGGCAAAGACACTGATGGAAACACCAGAAGATTTCAAGGAAATGATAAAAGCATACAGAGGGCAGCCATCTTCTTTGACTGCGATCAGTGTCAATCAAGAAATGGAAAAGACTGTTGGATTCAAAGTACGCTGCAAAATGCCCTTTCAAAACTGAACCTATTAAGATAATATCATCTGCATCCTGTTCTTTATTCTAGATCTCCTTCCAATATCCAAACTAAAATTAAAGATTTGCAAAGCCTGCTTAATTTTCTCCATCCTGGGGCTGTGAAATTCTTCACTCAGTTACCTCCCAGCTAAATGTATGTGATATGAGTACCATTACTGTGTTATCACAGCCAGACATCCGTGATTATTGTGGAATTACTGCGTCTGTTTCGCATGACTCACCTGTTTGTTTCCCCTAACAAAGTGACATTTCGCTGCATTTTATGAACGTCTTTCCTTCTGAGGACACTGTATTCCATTAACTTTGGTCTTCTCCCTTTACCTTTCAGCTGATCTAGTCCTGAAGTCCTTGTATTCCTGGTTCTGTTCCAATGGCAGACCCTCAAAAAACAAGCTGCATACAATTTGGAAATTTGAATCAAAGTTTGGAAAGTTGAATCAAAACTAAGATCTCTCCATCTTGTACTGGGAGCAAATGAATTAGGAAGAGTGCGATTCACAAAAATTTCAAAAATGTAAGCTGATAAAGACTTAAACTTGAACTAAACTCTCCGAGAGACTCAATTCTTCACGTTTCGCTCTGAGAATTATTTCTAAAGTTTGCTCCTCAGATGGTTCTAGAATGGCTTATTTTGTTTACTTCGAGTAAATTGTAGTTCATGGAATGATTTTCTGGGGTAAAGTTGATAGTCGATCAAATGAAATTTTTACATTACAGGGAAGGCTATTCTAATCTTGTATTGTGACACAGTTCTATTAGGGCTCATAGCAAGCCCCTGTTTAAAAAGTTCTCTTTGTTTACATTACCGTCCTTGTACACATACAAATAAGTGTTGATGGCAAGAGCTAGACTTGGTGATCTGGAAAGTAAGTCAGATTACCTCAGTAATAATACTCGCAACTGTGGGTCCCTCCATATAGAACAACAGCCCGCACTCAGAGACATGTGAGCCATTCATTATAAAGCGCTGAAACCGTACACGAAGAAGTTGGAGATGGAAACGGCTTTTAAAGCAGAGTTAAAATCGTTTCTTGTCGAGAAGTGTTCCTGAAGTGTAAAATAACGCGTTTACAGGATTACTAGGCCTTTATTTACTGTTGAGTGCTTTTGGCTCAAAAATGGCTCTGAGCGCTATGGGACTCAACTGCTGAGGTCATCAGTCCCCCAGAACTTAGAACTACTTAAACCTAACTAACCTAAGGACATCACGCACATCCATGCCCGAGGCAGGATTCGAACCTGCGACAGTAGCGGTCGCGCGGTTCCAGACTGTAGCGCCTAGAACCGCTCGGCCATTCAGGCCGGCTGAGTGCTTTTGATTCTGTTAATTGATCTACCATCTATACTGTTGCTTTTCTGTTTCCCCTGTTTCGGATGCAGTGTAACACACCTACTCTGAGAAGGAATCAGGATATAGTGCTGGCAGGTTTTCGTATGTCCGTGCATTATAATTTCCAAAGTGCTGTGTAATGTGTTGGTTTGTTTTCATTATTTTCAGTTGACTTTTCTGTGAAAGTTTCATGTTTTCCCTATGTCACTGATTTAATTGTCTTGCATGCGGTACTTTTCAGCAGTGTTGTGTAATGTGTTGATGTGTTTTCACTTTTTCAGTAGTGTTTTTATTTTCAAAATTTCTTGTTCATTTATTTACTTTTTGTGCATGTTGTACTCTTTGTAGACTATGTATTCGTGATTCCCCTTTCAATCAAGATCCGAGTGAGGTGGCTATTCCAGTCTTAATGCATTGGATTCGTATGCAGGAGGTCGGCGGTTTGTTCCCTGTCGGACTATCCTGACTTGAGTTTTTCATGGTTTCCCAGAGTTTCTAAGGTGAATGCCGGGATGGCTTTTTCGATTAGGCCATAGCCGACTTTCTGCCCAATCCTTGCCTAAACCTATCCTATTCTGGTAATGTTTCATATATGTGTAAACTATTTCTGTAAATATCTGACTTGTCTGATAGCCTTGTACTAAATGGTCTGTGGACGAATAAATAAATAAATATACAACAGATTAGGGATACATTCTACAATGTAACTGAACATGACTTCAGACAGCACATCGAGGAAGCTCGTCGTTCTGTGCCACTAGCGACTTTACATGTTGTGTGGTCTTTTACAAGGCGCATTGAGTTGTGCGTTGTGGGAAATGGGCATACGTTCGAACACCTCACTTGTATGAACATTGCACGATCAACAAGTCCATTTACGTACAGCATTTCGAATTCGCCCCTTAAACTTTGAACGTTTCTAACTCCCTAACGAAAATTGATAAAAAATTGATTTAAATTGATTTGTACACAGTTGGTTTAAATACATCAGTCACGTCATGGAATAAAAATAAGTTCCTTTTCGAAAAATTGTAACTCGTTGCTATGACTCTCCATAAGGTAACTTATTAAAATATGTTCATAACTGTTTAGAAGGAATAATGTTTATTACGTATATCCATGTAAATAAATATTCGTTTTATCTGTTGTTCTGTAAGTTACAGAACAAAATGTGACGCGTCCTGTTATTGACGAGGCCCCAGCGATTCACGGTTACACGGTAGAGGACCGTAGACCTCTATGGACGGCCACGCGGCGCAGCGAGGTCCTCTGGCTGCCCTGTCCCAGTGTCCAGAGCCCCAAGCGTCCGCACTCCACCGCCCTATTTGCTCCCCGAGTCGCAGACTTCGAGACTCCGCGTGACCGGGTGAGTACGTGGATATTTCGGCTGACTGCTGCCGCGACTTTTGTGCATCGTCTCGCGTACTTGCAGGCACTGTGCGAGAGCTTAGAAAAATTTTGTGAATTGTTTGGGAGACGCCAATGCTGAGAATCTTGCTCCGGGTGGGTGGGGCAGTATGATCTACGCTTCCCTAACTTACCACTTTAGAAGAAAACTTTTTGGGTTAGGTTGAGTTTCAGGTCAACCGTGAATACAGAGTTAAATGTCCGAACACTCACATTGCTGAACTGTGAGGAATGTAATCTGTAGTTTAGCCAGAGCTCTAGTTAGGGTTGGAAGGTGATAATTTGATTGAGAATTGGCGAAGCCAACTTTAGCCATAACGAAGTAAAGGATGTAGCAACAGACTGACCGTAGCCTGAACGCCGAGCTTTGTGCCATATCCAACACACTTTCAGTTATAAAAACTAAAAATGCTGGTGAATTCAGGAAACTTAATTAGATAAAGGGCAAGTTTGATTTGGTACATGTTTAACATGTTACATAAACTACGAAAAATGTAAGAGTGATTGTCCACTACACAACTTTGACCGAAACGGTATTCAAATCTCGCTAAGGGAGGTCGTAAAAACCTGTTTATCCACTGTCAAACCACGAATCTGAATTTCTGTAATATTTCTCTTGATATCGACAGATTGTTCCTGTACGACAATTCGTATTTTTTTTAACCGAACATTAAATTTTATTTGCTCGTTGATAGTTAAGAAGTAATTTGCCTTATGAATTAAGAAAAGTTATTTGCTTTGCTGTGGCGGTTATTAGGTTCTTCGCGCCTTGTGTTTAATATGTCTGGTGGGTCCAGCTTGTGTTAGGCCAAGTAAGCCCCCGAGCTAGTAGCAAAGCCGTACTCTTCACAGCCAGCCTGCGAAAGAAATCAAAGCTTCTTGCCACCCTCCCCCCTCTCCCTACCTCTCCGACAATACGTTCATTGGGGAGTATTTTACGCAACAACGAATCGCAATCAATGAACGTGACTAAAACGGGGCAACGTGTTAATTTCTAATTTCCAAGCAGTACCACTAACTTAAATGTACTTTTATCGTTAAAAGGGTAGTGAAAATTAGATGTTTAATGTTTAAGCCTATCCATTATCGTATTAAATTTATATCGCGATTCTCGACCAAGAGGCGGCAGAAAAATCAACTTTGTCAAGTTTTACCTGACATATCTAATCGACAAACTGATTTCATGGAAGCTCCGCACTGAGTTTATCTACTTTCCATTGGATTAGAGGCAATGCGACGTTCCCCAATAAATCCGCCGTTGATACAATGGGTGGAGGGAAGAGGGGAGGAGAGACTAACAAATATTTAAGGGACCTAAACATGCACCGACTGATAAATCGGACGTGTAGGAGTTTTGACCGACCGACCGACCAACTTCCCCTGTTGGGATGTCGGGCGGGTAGGACGACATGACAGCCGAGCCCCCCCCTCCCCCACCCATATTACCCTCCCTCCACAGCCACTCCACACAATAAAGTGTGTGGTACTGTCGTGCCCACCTTCATAACTGCGCCCGTGATTAAATGCTGTTTTAATATACATAACAGGGTGCGAGGCGGATGAAACTTTGACAAAGTTTCTAAAAAAGATTGGAGATGTTTGTGAGACATGCCGTGCGTGGAGTATAGTAAGAGATGCGAGGAATGAGGTACTTATTTAATTTTTAAACCACTCCATAACGTTTTATTTGGAACATAGAGTAAGAGATCCGGTTTTCTGTATTTGTTTTTGGGTTTTTTGCCGATACTTATCTGAAATGAAAACTAGAAACCGGTATATACAGACCAAATCTAAAATCTAATTTCCGATGTATATCGGAAGTAAATACCAAAAAACACACGGCCAACGGACGCTTGTCCATAAAATATACTTGCTTCATTGTTATGACTGCTAAATTCCAGCTTATATCAGACTACTGATATGAAGAGCAAAATGTGGGACTTTTTTATAGTTCTAACAGTTGCTAAATGTTTCATTTATGTATCTGTTATTAGGTGACGTGCGCCACAGCAATTTGTAGTATGTTATTTTAAATGAGTTTCTTAAATTTACAGGGTCGTCATGTATGCTAGATACATAAAGTTTACACGAACATTTTTAATGTATTCTGCTTTACCGTTACGTATTTCCTCATGCAACTATAAATCACGTTGCAGTTTCCAGAAATAATTTTACATAATGTTTGGTGTAGAACAGCACTGAATTTGGGCTCCTCTTAACTTCTGCCAGTGGCTAGAAGCCGTAATGTACCTAACAGCTTGTATTTTTTCGTTAAGAATGGTTTTTCAGCAGCTCCAAAATGCATGGTTCGTCCAATCTTGGATAATTAAGAAAAATCATCGGCTCCCAGCTCCTAAAGTACCAGAACGTGAATGAATTTCTTTCCTGGCATTGGCCACTTCTTTGCCTACAGCTTTCTCTCGTGTTTTGCCTTATCTCTAAAAGAGCCAAGGCACCCCCCCCCCCCCCCCCCCCCCCGCAGAGGTTGCTGTGTAACTGCAACCAAAGGGAGTCAGGAAAATAAACACAATGCACTAAGGACAAATAGACCACAGCAAGAAAGCGGCGCTGCAGTCGCGGGTGCGATCGGTCGGGATGCGTGTTGGCTGCCTCGGAGTTGGTCGGTCAGCCGATAGATAGCCGCGTGCTTAGGGAGGGACCTCTAGACAAGCCCTAACCCACAGAGCAGCACTGCGAATGTATAAAACTGGTGTCTGCTGCGGTCTCTGTGTGATGCGTAGTCTTGTTTTCATTTGTAATACATTCACAGTTGGTCATTATCAAAAACCAGCGTTACTTTTAATCTACGTCCGCGCACGAAAGGGATCTCATTGAAAATTACTTCGGTATCAGAATTGTTTGTTAATCTAATGAACCATTCTAAGACAACCCTTTCCGCGCAGAGGTAAAGTTAGTGATAATGAAGATATGCTGTGACGTCACAGCAACTGCTACTGTCGCAGGTTCGAATCCTGCCTCGGGCACGGATGTGTGTGATGTCCTTAGGTTAGGTTTAAGTAGTTCTAAGTTCTAGGCGACTGATGACCTCCGATGTTAAGTGTCATAGTGCTCAGAGCCATTTGAACCATTTGTAAACCATCCACCCTATGCTTAGGGCCAGAGGTACAGGTTATCCTGATATCCACACGAAGCAGCGTCTTCCCGCTCTTTTGCGGAGAAACTACTCGTATCATAATATTAAAAATGTTCTCCAATTTACTGCAGAGCGATCCGAAATTTTTTTGGAGTACTAGTCGTCAAAAAGATCGAGGCACCGTCTGCGTAAGACTATCACTGCTGTATGTAGCGTACGCCCTTGGTGTGGCCATCAGCTGACAAAACGGATAACACGTTTCACGCGTGTGCTAAAATTGATATTCAAGCATATGTGTTAAACCTGCTCTGGGGCACTGCTATGGCTGCTCCTTGCATGTGATCAAACACCTCGTTTGAACTATATCAATTCACATAACGTAACGTTAAAACGTACAAATTTAGGATAAATTGCGGCAGACCTGGAACAACTCATATTTACCGGAGCCAATGCATCTTTACGTGTGCAGGGACTAGATCTCTTACAAGCATCCCGAAAGTAGAATTGAGTAGTTCTGTAGTACCTCACTTTACGTACATGATTGAAAGCAGCTAGAGAGGTCAAGTGATACGGTGTGGACCCGCACGAATGTTACTTGAGATTGAACTTCGGGTCAATACATTCTTCGTATGAATTTGGAATCCCAGGAAAAATTATGGCCATGTACATATAGTACCGTCTTAAGATTGCCACGTGCTTAAACTGCTAGCCACTATTACAAGCTGTGTTCGAACGGTTCACCCGAGATTGATAGCAGAGGGAGAGGAATATGGTTGTATTTGTCTGGGCTACAAACCACCTTTCAGTCGCGCGATTTGTCATCTCACTAGTGATCAGCTTTTGACTCGGTTGGCGCCGTGTTACAATGCTCATGCTTTGGTACTGTGAGTGTGTATATTATCAACCACGCTAAGTATTCGAATGTTTTCATTTGCCGCTTCGGGGAAACAGACAAGCTACATCGCTCCCGCTACATTTCCTAGCGACGATAAAATTATGCTATTCCGACTTGCGGCTGCATACAGTTAAAACAGATGAATGGTATCTGCAAGCTCATTGCCTTGAACTTTCATAGCTGGTGCTAGTCAGCTAGAGCCATATTTCTCCCTCAGGGGCATCTACCGAGCGAGGTGGCGTACTGGTTAGCACACAGGACTCTGATTCGGGAGGATGTGTGACTGCTGTGTACGGACGCAGGAGGAGCTGGCCACTGTTCGCGAACAGCTGAACGTGTTGACGGCCGCAGTCGGCCGTCTTCAGGCTGCTGCCTCGGAGTGTAGCGGCAGTGGGGAGTCTGGTGCGTCGCATGGTGCACCCCAGGTGTTACATGCTTCACCCACTGTCCCTGCTGCCGAGACATCTTCGCGGGTACCGGCCGCGGTTGGGCCACCCTCTCCCCAAGGGGAGTGGCGGGTTCAGCGGCGCACGAGGCGGAGGGTCAGTGTGGAGGCTGGCTGTGGCATCGCCCGCTCTGCCTGTGAGTGGACATGTGGCCGCTCCTTCAGCAAGGTCCGAGCAGGCACACGGGGGGAGGGGTTGGGAGCTCCAACGTTAGGCGGGTGATGGAGTCCCTTGGGGAGATAGCGGAAAGGTCGGGGGGGTCTCATCCGAGATGTGGAGCAGGCCCTGCCATCGGCGATAGAGTGCATCCGACTGCAAATTGTTGCTCATGTCGGCACCAATGACTCCTGCCGTCTGGGTTCAGAGGTCATCCTCAGTTCCTACAGGCGGTTGGCGGAGTAGGTGAAGGCGGAAAGCCTCGCTCGCGGGGTGGAATCTGAGCCAACTATTTGTAGTATCGTACCCAGAACCGATCGCGGTCCTCTGGTTTGGAGCCGAGTGGAAGGCTTAAACCAGAGGCTCAGACGATTCTGCGGAGATCTGGGGTGCAAATTTCTCGACCTACGCTATCGGGTGGAGAAATGTAGGGTCCCCATGAATAGGTCAGGCGTGCACTACGCGCAGGAAGCGGCTACAAGGGTAGCGGAGTACGTGTGGAGTGCGCACGTTGGTTTTTAGGTTAGAGAATTCCCTCCCTAGGCCCGACAAGACGCCTCTTGAGACGCGGCAAGGTAGGAGTAGGCAAAATGCAACAGGGAATAACAGTATTAATGTGCTAATAGTAAACTGCTAGAGCGTCTATAGAAAGGTCCCAGAACTGCTCTCATCAATAAACGGTCACAATGCCCATATAGTACTAGGGACAGAAAGTTGGCTGAAACCAGTCGTAAACAGTAATGAAATTCTAAACTCAGATTGTAATGTATACCGCAGAGACAGGCTGTACAGTGAAGGGGGAGGCGTGTTTATAGCGATAAGAAGTGCAATAGTATCGAAGGAAATTGACGGAGATCCGAAATGTGAAATAATTTGGGTGAAGGTCACGGTTACAGCAGGCTCAGACATGGTAATTGGATGTGTCTATTGGCCCCCTGGCTCAGCAGCTGTTGTGGCTGAGCACCTGAAGGATAATTTGGAAAATATTTAGAGTAGATGTCCACACCATATTACAGTTCTGGTTGGAGCTTTTAATTTGCCGGATATAGACTGGGAGACTCAAACTTTCATAACGGGTGGCAGGGACAAAGAATCCAGTGAAATTTTTTTAAGTGCTTTATCTGAAAACTATCTTGAGCAGTTAGAGAACCGACTCGTGGCGATAACATATTAGACCTTCTGATGACACAGACCCGAACTATTTGAAACAGTTAACGCAGAACAGGGAATCAGCGATCATAAAGCGGTTACTGCATCGATGATATCAGCCGTAAATAGAAATATTAAAAAAGGTAGGAAGATTTTTCTGTTTAACAAAAGTGACAAAGTAGATTACAGAGTACCTGACGGCACAACACAAAAGTTTTGTCTCAAGTACAGATAGTGTTGAGGATCAGTGGACAAAGTTCAAAACCATCGTACAATATGCGTTAAATGAGTATATGCCAAGCAAGATCGTAAGAGATGGAAAAGAGCCACCGTGGTACAACAACAGAGTTAGAAAACTGCTGCGGAAGCAAAGGGAACTTCACAGCAAACATAAACATATCCAAAGCCTTGCAGACAAACAAAAATTACGCGAAGCGAAATGCAGTGTCAGGAGGGCTATGCGAGAGGCGTTCAATGAATTCGAAAGTAAAGTTCTATGTACTGATTTGGCAGAAAATCCTAAGAAATTTTGGGCTTATGTCAAAGCGTTAGGTGGATCAAAACAAAATATCCAGACACTCTGTGACCAAAATGGTACTGAAACAGAGGATGAGACTAAAGGCCGAAATACTAAATGTCTTTTTCCAAAGCTGTTTCACAGAGGACTGTAATTTCTTCTCTAGATTGTCGTAGAGATGACAAAATGGTGGATATCTAAATAGACGACAGAGGGATAGAGAAACAAAATCGCTCAAAAGAGGAAAGGCCGCTGGACCTGATGGGATACCAATTCGATTTTACAGAGTACGCGAAGGAACTTGCCCCCTTCTTGCAGCGGTGTACTGTAGGTCTCTAGAAGAGCGTAGCGTTCCAAAGGATTGGAAAAGGGCACAGGTCATCCCCGTTTTCAAGAGGGGAGGTAGAACAGATGTGCAGAACTAGACCTATATCTCTAACGTCGATCAGTTGTAGAATTTTGGAACACGTATTATGTTAGAGTATGACTTTCCTGGAGACTAGAAATCTACTCTGTAGGAATCAGCATGGGTTTCGAAAAAGACGGTCGTGTGAAACCTAGCTCGCGCTATTTGTCCACGAGACTCAGAGGGCCATAGACACGGGTTCACAGGTAGATGCCTTGTTTCTTGACTTCCGCAAGGCGTTCGATACAGTTCCCCACAGTCGTTTAATGAACAAAGTAAGAGCATATGGACTATCAGACCAATTGTGTGATTGGATTGAAGAGTTCCTAGATAACAGAACGCAGCATGTCATTCTCAATGGAGAGAAGTCTTCCGAAGTAAGAGTGATTTCAGGTGTGCCGCAAGGGTGTCATAGGACCGTTGCTATTCACAATATACATAAATGACCTGGTGGATGACATCGGAAGTTCACTGAAGCTTTTTGCAGATGATGTGGTGTATCGAGAGGTTGTAACAATGGAAACTTGTACTGAAATGCAGGAGGATCTGCAGCGAATTGACGCATGGTGCAGGGAATGGCAATTGAATCTCCATGTAGACAAGTGTAATGTGCTGCGAATACATATAGTTCCCTTGTCATTTAGCTACAAAATAGGTCAGCAACTGGAAGCAGTTAATTCCATAAATTATGTGAGAGTACGCATTAGGAGTGATTTAAAATGGAATGATCATATAAAGTTGATAGTCGGTAAAGCAGATGCCAGACTGAGATTCATTGGAAGAATTCTAAGGAAATGCAATCCGAAAACAAAGGAAGTAGGTTACAGTACGCTTGTTCGCCCACTTCTTGAATACTGCTGAGCAGTGTGGGATCCGTACCAGATAGGGTTGATAAAAGAGATAGAGAAGATCCAACGGAGAGCAGCGCGCTTCGTTACAGGATCATTTAGTAATTGCGAAAGCGTTACGGAGATGATAGATAAACTCCAGTGGAAGACTCTGCAGGAGAGACTCTTAGTAGCTCGGTACGGGCTTTTGTTAAAGTTTCGAGAACATACCTTCACCGAAGAGTCAAGCAGTATATTGCTCCCTCGTACGTATATCTTGCGAGGAGACCATGAGGATAAAATCAGAGATTAGAGCCCACACAGATGCATACCGACAATTCTTTTTTCCACGAACAATACGAGACTGAAATAGAAGGGAGAACCGATAGAGGTACTCAGGGTACCCTCCGCCACACACCGTCTGGTGGATTGCGGAGTATGGACGTAGATGTAGAGGACGACGGTTCAAACCTCCGTCCGGCCATCCTGATTTAGGTTTCCGTCAGTTCCCTGAATCGCTTCAGGCAAATGCCGGAATGGTTCCTTTGCAACGGCACGGATGACTTCCTTCCCCATCCTTCCAAACACGATGGGACCGATAACCTCGCTGTTGGGTCCCTTCCCCCAAATCAACCATCTAACCCACATCTACGTACATACCCCACAAACCACCAAACGGTGCGTTGCAGAGGGTACGTTGTACCGTTACTAGTCATTTCCCTTCCTGTTCCAGGCGCAAATAGAGGGAAAAGACTACCTGCATGAGTCCATACAAGCCGTAATTTAGTTTAGTGTTTCTTAAGGGAAATGAACATTGGAGACAGTAGGATTGTTCTGCAGCCAGGTTCAAATGCCGGTTCTCTGAATTAGTAGCGTTCTGGGTTGGGCTGGTCTTATTTAACTTAGAATGGGAAGACAATAGACTACCTCCTTAGTTCTACTAATCTTAATACTTGGTACAGCTTTAGCAGACGCATCGTCTGCGCCTTCCCTTTTCATTGTAATTCATGCTTTTTGTCTTTATTCCTACGTCATTTATCACGTCCATTACATTTTCAGTTCCTTTGAAAAGTGCGGTTCATTCATAGTTAAGCATTTATTCCTGTAAGATTTGTCCTCCATGTTTGCATTTGTCTGAAGCTACGAGGCCACTGTAAGTACATAAATGTTTGAAACTTGCTGGAACACGTACATTCATTTATATACATAAACTTGTGTAATCGGAAAGTTATCAGGACACCCCGAAATTTAAATTTGGGCGAAATAGTTAAGATCTCAGATTATACGTTTCCGTAAACCTTTAAAGAGCAATTTAACTAGGCCGTTCGGAACACGAACCAGTCACCATCGAAACGTTGTTCTTCGGTAAGCCTCATAGCAGATAGTGTGCCAAATGATGCGAAATGGTGGTTCGCTTCCGTCTTGTTACCGTGAAACAAATTTCTAAAATCTTTGTGCAATCGACAGCAATGTCCTTCCTTGCAGTAGCGAGACCGTAGATACGGTCAACAAGACGAAATTTCATTGCGAGCGATAAACAATACGTCGTCTTTTGCCGTTTGGAGGTAGCTCGTTATTTTAATCAACCAGCCGTAAAGTTTTGCGAAGAGGTGCCAAAAGCGCTAGTCAGTCGGAGCTAACCTCACATTCCAGGTGGCTGTGCTACATGTCTTTCTAGCCATCCAATTGGTCTTCCTAAATTAAAGCGAATGCCTGAGTGGACACCGTCGAACCGCTGCCGCTGCCCCCCCTCCACACACACACACACACACACACACACACACACACACACACACACACACACACACACACACCTTTTCAGATGTCGACCATACGTTAAACCTTGACCATAATCCCCCCTTGGCTTACTTACTTCCTGTCATCGTGCGAAAATTGATGAGCCGTAGATACTAGCGTCAGTTCTAATATTTCGTGTAGTCTCATACTGGAGCGTTAGGGTTTTCTAACTGCAAATAGATGTAGAACAGTAAATAGTCGGTTGTGTGACTGCTGCGATGGAGTTACTGGGAAGTAACGGCAGCTTTCTCATAATGCAAGAGAGCTTCCCAAACAGGCAAGACGTGTCCTGTCAGCATTACGCCAATGTATACAGGCTTTCCCAGGAGGCATGTTCGCCGTTCAGGGATGTGGCTGGAACGATCATTAGAAAAAAGTCTAGTAAATACGGCTTCTAAAATGCGTACCGGTACCTTAAGAGCGATGTGTATCTTCGCTAATGTGAAATCTCTTGCACTGAACAAGCGCTCATAGCACTTAGACTCCTAGTAGCTGATGTAGTTATCTACGATGGATCAATGTCTGAAAAAACCTGCACAAATATTCAGTCGGATGTTGAAATTTTAAAATGGCAAAGATTAGCAGCTTGCTTTTAATATTCAGAAATGTAAACCTTCGCACTCCGCAGCACTGTCATCGTACAAATCTCTGATCGCAGTTTGAGTTGTTGGACTCGTGCAAACACGTAGCAGTAACAGTTCGTGTAGATATAAAATGGAACAATCACATAGGGTCGTGAGTAAAGCAGGTGACACTTTTTGGCATAACACTAGGGACATGCGATCAGTTTACAACAGAAGCTGATCACAAAACTATTGCGACTCATAGCAGAATATTGCTAAAGTGTCATTCCGGTATGGAATAGGACTAACAGGGACCACAGAACTCACACGGCCACAACTTTCTCTCGTGGGAGTCACAGAGATGCTGAAAGAACTGGTGTGGCAAACGCTTGAAGCTACTCAATCAGGAGGAAACCTACTTGTAGGAACCATATTCGTGATGTATCTAGGAATATAGCACAGCCCTCTTGCGAAGATTCCAGTAGAGGCCTCGAGGACAAGGTTAGACTAATTTCGGCGCACACAGAGCCTTTTCTACATTATTCCCACGCCCCATGCGTGACGGACAGGGAGCAGCTACGGTAACTGGTGCAGTGACAAGTACCCTCTGCTCTGCACTGTACTTCAGCAGTTTGCTGTGTACGCATGTAAACAAGGAATCAAACTGGGACTTGTGTGCGGTGTCATGAAATTGCCTGCTATAGCAGAAGTACGCCGTCATATATCTTGTACTAAATTCGGTGGAATGTAAACATGAAAGTCGCGCAAGAAACTCTGTAGTGAGTACTACCTCAATGCTGTGTTAAAAAAAATATGCGTAAAGTTGTGTGACAGTGAGTTACAATGAATCGTGTTGGTAATGGTGCTTCGTACAAACAAAAGTACATTATTCCAACGGAAAATGTCCTAGCAGCTGTATTTTCTATAATTCATTTTACTGTCTTATGCGTTGACTTGTCAACCCAGCAACTCTTGATATTTGTTAAAAACGTATAGGGGTTAGGTGTACTTTGTAATTTAGGTGTACTTTGTAATTTAGGTGTACTTTGTAATTTAGGTGTACTTTGTAATTTAGGTGTACTTTGTAATTTAGGTGTACTTTGTAATTTAGGTGTGCTTTGTAATTTAGGTGTGCTTTGTAATTTAGGTGTGCTTTGTAATTTAGGTGTGCTTTGTAATTTAGGTGTGCTTTGTAATTTAGGTGTGCTTTGTAATTTAGGTGTGCTTTGTAATTTAGGTGTGCTTTGTAATTTAGGTGTGCTTTGTAATTTAGGTGTGCTTTGTAATTTAGGTGTACTTTGTAATTTAGGTGTACTTTGTAATTTAGGTGTACTTTGTAATTTAGGTGTACTTTGTAATTTAGGTGTACTTTGTAATTTAGGTGTACTTTGTAATTTAGGTGTACTTTGTAATTTAGGTGTACTTTGTAATTTAGGTGTACTTTGTAATTTAGGTGTACTTTGTAATTTAGGTGTACTTTGTAATTTAGGTGTACTTTGTAATTTAGGTGTACTTTGTAATTTAGGTGTACTTTGTAATTTAGGTGTACTTTGTAATTTAGGTGTACTTTGTAATTTAGGTGTACTTTGTAATTTAGGTGTACTTTGTAATTTAGGTGTACTTTGTAATTTAGGTGTACTTTGTAATTTAGGTGTACTTTGTAATTTAGGTGTACTTTGTAATTTAGGTGTACTTTGTAATTTAGGTGTACTTTGTAATTTAGGTGTACTTTGTAATTTAGGTGTACTTTGTAATTTAGGTGTACTTTGTAATTTGCTCTTCCCTCTGACCATCTCCTCCTGCACTCTGTCCATTTCCTGCCCCACCTCTCCCAGTCCGTCTCCTTTTCCGCCATCTGACCTCGAGCCTCGTGTATCAAAATCAGATGACTTAATACGACCCCACACGCTGACCTGCCTGCTTACTGTTTCGCAACAGACAACCGTGTGAGGCCAGCAGCAATGGAAGGACAGCCCGGTCGTGTGATGGAGGCGACAGCAGCCGCTGAGGAGCAGCAGTCTCGCGATGCCCGAGATCTGCCAGGGCCGTCTCGTGAAGGCAGGGACCCGGCCGCCGTGACGCAGGTAGCGCATACCCTCCGTCCGTTACATAGCCCCATACTGATCATAAGTCACCTTAAGTAACGACAGTAGTATCAAAAGGTGTGGATGGCAGTTTGAGCTTCATTGTCCTCCAGAACCTACATAAAAATTGACGGAACTATCTTGATATACTTTTCTCAATTTTTCGCAAGTTTTTCACACGATTCCCGTATTTATTGTCAGCGCAGTGCTTTTGATACGTAATAAAATGAAGCAGACATGTCACACGAACAGTTAGCTGCATTAAGCTGAGAAGCCCACCATCCGTCGGTCAAAGGCCGAGTCCCACTCTGACGCTCGTCTTGCCGTTCAGGCCACGCTTCTCGAACCACCTCACTCCCATTATATCTGCTTTTAAACGTCACGTCTTCTTTTAGCCCTATATTCCGTCCTTCTGATGTCAGCTTTCGTGGCAGTTCCATAATATTTGCTGTTATGACTCAGAAATAGGTTAAAAATAACTTTCTTTTCGAGCTGTCACTCTTGATGGTAATAGAGCCAATGGATGTCAATGACAGAAGTTTAGATACTTCCATTGGTGACACCAAAAACAATGTCGCAGTTAGTCTCCATAAACACGGTGGGCAAAGATAGCGCTTTTGCCTGTAAGGTCAGGTTAGTCAGCCTTAAGTATCAAATATTGACGCAAACTGTCTATTCTGCACGTCGTAATGTGTGGAATATTTCCTGTTGCAAGACCACTGACATTTGCACTCATCGAAAACTGAAATGCTTTCAGTGGAAACGAAGCAGTTGCATGCACTTGCAAAAGATAACTCGTCCACTCTGCTAAATTTTCCCATATTCCAAATTCCCTCTTTTTAGATGTCACCTGTCACTTCTCATGTGTAAATAGCATGACTGCAGTTATGTGATGAAACAGCGACCATCTCCTCCAGTACGTCCTTAATACGTTGGTGCAACACTTTCGATGAAATAAAGGCAGCCGCCATGGTTTGATATGCATCGGCCAACCAGAGCTTATTTAATTCCTCTTCTTACAATGTTAGGTATTAGCAACAAAGAATCGTTAAGAGAAAATGTCCGTTCACGTAATGGAGAAGATGTAACTTGTTAAGACGCTATTGACTCAATTTACACTGTGGCTACGGAGGCACAGACTAACAAGACTTGACGAGCAATAGCTGTTACCTTGCGTCCTGGCTAATCCAAATGGAAGATATATGGACTTAAATTGTAACCTCATCCACTTCCCTCACCATTAACGTTTCTTGTCCTCAATGAACAATCTTACTATGAGAATGTACCGAAAACTGACTTCTTGGACGAGGACTGCGTTCAGCTGAAGTATGTTAGAGCGTTTTTCATGTCTTCGGCAATCAGTTGGGTATTCTTCCAGTGCGACGTGGGAAAATTTGCAATAGATTGCACAGTTCACTTGGGTGAATTTAGGACTATGTAAATGGCCATCGAATTTCTGTAGCGTAAAGACCGTCGGATGTGAGTAAAAACGGAGAATGGTGCTGAAATTTATCGAAACTTACGCACAGTTTCGGTCTTCAGATAACCATCCTTCCCTACACAGTGCAAGCCTCCCGGTATCTCTGAATCTACTGCAATCCACATGCATTCAAAGCCGCCTATAATGAAGCCTTGGCCTCCTAAGCTGCCTCCCATCTCTCACTACCCCCATTACGAAATCGACAGTTCCCGGATCCTTCCACATGCGGGCCATGAATGTGCTGCTTGTGCCATAGCTATTTCCTCAGCAGCTGCAGAGAAAACTTTGTGGACTAAGTTGAGTAAGTTTTGAAACGATCGAATTTTGTTGACTCCATTAAGCTTCCTATCTATCTTTCAGTATTCTTCCATGGCACCACATTACAAAAGATAATAGTATTTCTATCGTTGAGGTTTGCCTCCGAACGACTCTTTCAACGGACTTCTACGAATTTATATTAGATGTTAAGATTTATTTTAAGAAATTTTCTTGTTATTCCAGTTTATATCCTTCCCTACTCAAAGCACTGTCAACTACTTTGCAATCAGTGACACACAGACTTCATATGGCATTCTAATTTTTTCACCTTATTTAGACAAAATTTCATTGCCCTTGTGTTTTGTTGATACTAATGGACTTTCCAAGACGCTGTCCACTGGATTCAACTGATCTTCAAAGTCTGTCTCAAACAGAATTGCCGGCCGTTGTGGCCGAGCGGTTCTAGGCGCTTCAGTCGGAACCGCGCTGCTGCTACAGTCGCAGGTTCGAATCCTGCCTGGGGCATGGATGTGTGTTATGTCCTTAGGTTAGTTAGGTTTCAGTAGTTGTAAGTCTAGGGGACTGATGACCTCAGATGTTAAGTCCCATAGTGCTTAGAGCCATTTGAACCATTTCAAACAGAATTGCGTGTTATCACGTAACTACAGTTGTTTCTTCTCCGTTCACTAAAATTGTTACCAAATCCCTCATTGCGTTCTTTCTCGGTACACAGCTCAAATAACAGGGACAGGCTGAAAACCTGATTCACTGGCTTCTTCACCACTTCACACTATCGTCGGCTGTTGTCCACTGACAATGGCGTAAGGCTTTAAGGGAACGTTGTGATTACACGTACGTGTACTTGGGGGGAGGGGGGCGGGGGGCGGCGCAGCGCAGCAGCAGTTGGAGCTGGCTAAGTTCGTCGCTCCGGAAGAGACAGGTGCGGCGGCGCGAACTGCCGGAGGTGGCGGCTGCAGTCTTACGGAGGTTGTGCGCCGGCTAAAACTAGTTAGTTTTACTGTGCCCCTCTGCCGGTTGTACGGTCACGGGCTGCTGAAATACGCCAGCGTGTCCAGCGTACGCCCGCAGGTGGATCTCGAGGCCGCTGCTTCGCCTTCCCGCTAGGCTGCTGCGTGTGCTGCCGTGTAGTCTACGCTGCCCCTGCGTGGAGGCCAGTTCTGTGGAAGCAAGCCTGCGACTGCCTCTGGCGTGGCCACCGATACATACAGGCCCAAGCGCACGTCCGTGAGATGTCAGCAATGTGTTAATTTTCGGCCGACACAGACGCGTGCTTTGTCGAAGAATGAAAGCTTCTTCGATCAACCTATTTCCCTGGATCTATTACACGATCGTAAAATTTTTATAAGTGTTCGATAATGGATGCCAAAGAGTAAACAGCATATGTTGGTGGCGAGTGCACTGCTCGAAAAGAAATGGAAACGATAGTGGGTGAAACAACATAGGGAGGCAGCAGCTCGAAATGTTCACAAGAATCAGCTTCGTGAGCTACAATGCAAGGACATTGATAATAGGGAAATAAATGGTTTCTATTTAACTTGACGAGTGCCACCCCCCACCCCCAATATTCTCATACACAACTCATTCAAGAAATGCCATTTATTTCGTGCATCGTAATCGACGTCTCTGGAAAGCCAGCAATTGTTATTCATGATTCAAATAATAAACCACTGCACTAGTTAAGTATTTCTTCATTATTAATATGACGCTTTTCGAGAACCTACCGTCAAAACGAAACACTAACGTAGGTATTTCGTGGTTTTTGTATGTCTGTTCTGCATGTTGCCCTGCAGTTTTATGCTTTACTGCAATCAGATTTTGTCGCACTTCCAAAACATCACACAAGTTATATAGGTAACTATTTGTACTTGATAGAGAAGAAATCTAGCAAAGCATCATGCAAAAATACGTAATTAGTCCCGTGTTTGATTGTTTAAATCATGAATGCTATTTCTGCTGAGGATCGTCTCGTGGGGAAGACTTTCAGCAACAGGCAAATGCTATTCCAGCTGGCAATATAGTACTTGAATCCCTGTGTATCATTATTTTATGTATTCCAGAAACAAAAGAATACATATATCTAATGAGGAATTTATGAACGTTAAATTAGGTTATTTACAGTACAAGTAAATACACTTTGCACTTAAGTGCAGGTCGAACACGATTGGCTGTTCACATCTCGTTCTACATCCTTTTGTATGGAAGCCTTATACCACCCACAGGGCAGCAACTTGGAATGCAATTTATTGTCGCAGCTATTTATTTGTAAGAGTCCAATGGTTCTTGTAGTCAGCGTACTTTGTGTTATGAAGAATTTCTTATTCTTCAGACTTTGCAATGATCAGTGTAGTGGTACTCAGGTACCAAACACTCTACTCTGAAGATTAAATGCTCTTAAGCGACCTAAGCGACATGATAATGGCACTCGCTCTAGATTTTATCAGAGAGCTTTGCCAAACACTTTCCTACTACAGTGTCAAAAATTTGACCAAAGGACTTTTATTTATTGCTAGCCACCAACGTTACAGTTCTGACGTTACAGACGTGCGCTCAGGACTCTTTGTCGGTGGTCACGGCCTCTGTTTAGTGACGTCACAGCGTCAGTTCTATTAGCCACCTTAGCGGAGTGGTTGGTGCGGCTCACTGCCATGCGGGGAGTCTAGGTTCCATTCCCGGCTGGGTCGGAGATTGTATGTGCTCAAGGACCGGGTGTCAACATTTCATCCCTGACACTTAAGTCGGCGATTAGTCTTCAAAGAGACTTCGACTGCCGCCTCAATTCGGGTATCATGTCTGACTGTCCCCTAATTAGTGATAATTGGGAACGGTGCCAACCCTTAAATTTTTCGACTTCCTCCATAAGTCCTACCTGGTAAGGGTCCTATACTGTAAGACACAGTAGCAGAGGACGGACAAGGGTAGCGTAGGTTGTCTTTATTAGACCTGCTGCATCTTCTAGGTGTTCTGCCAATAAATCGCAGTATTTGATTAGTTTACCAAACATCGACTTTGGTTGTTCCAATTTGCCTTCATTGTGATACGTATTTATAATTCACAGCCTCGAGTTTTGTGTGATCTATCGCGTAACTGAAATTTACCGGATTTTTTTTTTTTGTACGCCTTGGATGACTCAAGACTCCACATTATTTAGGGTCTGTTGCCTCTTTACGCATCATATAGATAACTTGGCTAAATTATTTGGTAACTGGTTTTGATCTGACGAGTTTACTAGACGATAAATGGCACCATCGTCTGCAAAGAAGGCTGCTCAGTTTCTCCTAAATCGTTTATGTAGACAAGGAAGAGAGGACCTACAACAATAACTGCAGGAACGCGAGATATCACTTCCTACTCAGATTTTCCGGCGCTTACTACGAACTGTGACCTTTGTTACAGTGTATGACGAATTTAGTCGCGCAACTAAATTGGTACTCGGCAGACAATTTTCTGAGAAATGTTGTGAGAAACGATGTAGTAAGCTCTCTGGAAACCTAGACACATGGAATGGAAGTGATACTTCGTCCATAACACTCGTTACCGCGTCACGGCTGCGAACATCACTGAACCCCGCCATATTTCACTGTTGCGACGTAAACTGGACCATAAGTTGGAAACAACGTGCAACAAGATTGTCCATCAAATGACTGTCTCCCATTGCCCAGGTTTCATGGCTTCAGTGCCAGAGTTTCATGTTAGGGGCATTTGCATAAAGTGATGAGTGGTCTTAGATTCCAGCTCGCCCTTCAGCTCCTTGTTCACGGAGTTCCATTCGTATTTTGATGCTGACTGTTCGCCGGTGCGACATTGTTCTGCAGTGACGTGAACAGGTGCTACGCTGTTAGTTTTCGTCACAATACTGTTCAGTGTCCGAATGTCCCGTCCGCGTCGTAATTTAGCGGATGGTGTTCCTCCGCTTTCGCTGTAAGTGGTATGAATCTTCTATTGCCTCTTGAAACACCAAACACTATGGCTATCTTGGTTACGGAGACAGCCACCATACGACACCACCAGTTAAACTTTCCAGTTGTTACCTCTGGCATAACGCACTTAAAATTCCACACAACACTGTTCCGACCTCGACTGACACTTGCCGCTTACTCAGGACATTGCAGAGGTGTCGTTCGTGGCCAAATAAATGGGGCAACCTGGAAGTGTGGTTGACAGTTAAATATGTTAAAGCGAACATTTCTTGCTGTATTTCGATATTCTTGCTAAACCCCTGTACCAAAGAAAGGAGCCAGGAGTTCGCTTTCAGCTCTTGCTCCGACAGCAAAACAGCAAAACTTCGCGCCGCCTCCCCCCTCTGCAACCTTCCCGGTGGGTGTGAACCCTTCACCACATTGGCTTTGTGCGGCGGCCCGTGTTGACCTTGGCCTTCATTCGTATCCTAAGGACACCACTCCAGCCACGCTCTATTGCCTCGAGTTTCACGACCTTCGCATGGAACTCCGCGACTGCACCTTTGAGTACACCGATGATGGCTCTCGGGCTCACAGTGGTGTTTGGTGTGCCTTCCTGATTGGCGCCGATTTTCTCTATCTGCTTCCGGCACACTGCTCAATATTTACAGCAGAGCTCTTGGGCTTGCATCAGGCCACGGAGTACAGCCGGTGACAGAGGCTTTTCAGTTGTCATCTGCTCACTCTGAACCCCTAAAAACCTCTGCGCTGTACACCGTCCATCCCTTAGTGCAACGGGTCCGGGAGAACTCACTACCTCACTCTTGATGGAGACACTGCGATGTTCATGTGGGTCCCTGGTCACGTCAGTCTGACAGGAAACAAGGCCGAGGCTGCAGTCCTCGTACCTCAGCCCGCTCTGTGTTGCCCTCTGTCAGCAGGTGGTGTCACTTTGGCATCGCCACTGGTATTCCCTTCACAGGAACAGGCTCCACCTTATTAAGCCTCTCCCAGCGGCTTGGACGACTTCCTCTCGGCCTTCCCGCAGCGACGTAATTTTAACTGGGTTGCGTTTTGGGCACTGCCTTTATAGCCATCGCCATTTAAGCGGCGCTCCCCCACCACTTTGTGCACATTGCGCGCAACTTTTAACTGTCCATTTGCTGACGGAATGCTATTTTTTACCCCCTTTCCTTCCCGTTTGTTTGCCGTCTGAGTTATCGGCCGATTTAGCGAACGACTCGCAGGCTGTCGGCCGCGTCTTTTTATCCGTCGTAGCAATACGGCGAAGGCCATTTTTTAGTTCTGGAACTCCGTTTCTCCACGCGTATGACCCTAGTTTTTGCGCCATAAAAATAAATTCCATGTGGTAGAATAATTCTTCCTAATACTACTTCCAAAAACTATCTCAAAAGAGCGTGTGTAGTCAAAGATGGCTTCCTGAAGTTGTTAAACAATTCTGCCAACTGAAGGAACGATGTTCATCAGATAAAAATAGCAGTTAAAAGTGTTAAATCAGATGGTTGCTTGAATGTGCTAAGCAAAGATTAATACTGAGTGAATGTTTTCATTCGTGCCGTTCAATGGTCACGACTGACCGTAGCTGCTTTGCGGTTCACAAGCATTTAAGATTTTTTAATGTTTAACGCGATGCTCAACATCCTAAGTACAAGAGAAGTTTGTATTCTACTTGAATGTTCATCAATGTGCTCTAAATGCCTAATACACTTCATCCTGCATTTCTAAGCAAGTGTCAAGTATTTTACACAAGTTGTGAAACAACCCAGATCTCACTTGAATGCACTCAGTATTTTCAGTACGTTTTCAAACACCTGCAAAACTGTTATGTGTCAAAATACAGCTCACATTGGGAATTGCGGTGCCACCCACACCACCGCTACCTACAAGCTCTACATCAGTGGATGAGGTGGATATTGTGGCATCCACTGATGGCCTAGATCTCGCCAGACCCTCAGACACAATGGATATAGACTTCTCAGGCAATAAATCTGTGGTAGCAGGTGACCCTGAGGCTAAACTGCCTCATTGAATGTCCCAGGCCTTCGCAGTCTCACAATGTCATCCTCCAGTGGAATTGCGGCGGTTTTTTCCACCGCCTGGCTGAGCTACAGTAACTGTTAAACTTTACACCTGCTATCTGCATTGCCCTCCATGAAACCTGGTTCCCGGCAATGCAGACCCCTGCCGTCCACGGCTATAACGGATATTACAGGTACTGTGGAGACTAGAATAGTGTCAGATCGAGTTTGCGTTTACGTCCCATACTTAGTCTGTAGTGACACTGTGTCCCTTAATGCCCCTCTTGAAGTTGTGGCTGTCAGAATGATGCAGGAACTGTCTGCAATGTAAATCTTCTTTCAGATGGTGCAGTACCCCTGAATGTGTTAGCTGCACTGATTGATGGGTTCCCTTAATCTTTCCTACTTTTGGCTGGTTTTAATGCCCATAACCCCTCGTGGGTGTCACTGTGCTTACTGGCCAAGGCAGAGATGTCGAAACTATACGTTCTCAGTTCGACCTCTGCCTCTTAAATGCATGTGCCCCACACATCTCAGTGTGGCGCCATGGTAGTTACTCGGCCATGGATTTATCAATTTCCAGCCCAGGACTTCTCCCATCTATCCACTGAAGAGCACATGATGACCTCCGTGGTAGTGACCACTTCCCCATCATATTGTCACTGCCCTGGCGTCAGCCCCATGGACGCCTGCCCAGATGGGCTTTAAACAAGACACTGAAACGTTCATCTCTGGTGTCATCGTAGAATCCCCCCCACACGGGAATATCGATGTGATGGTTGAGCAGGTGACTAGAACAATACTTTCTGCGGCAGAAAACATGATACCTCGCTGTTTAGGGTGCCCCTGGCGAAAGACGACACCTTCGTGGTCGCCTTTAGTCGCTTAAGCAATTAAGGAGCGTCGGCGAGCTCTACAGCAGCATAAGTGGTAACCTTCCTTGGAGCACTTCAACCTCATAGCCTTTAAATGGCTACGTGCCCACGTTCGCCAACTTATCAGACGACGGAAGCTGTTGCGTTGGGAAAGATACGTATCGACCATTTAGTGCCATACGTCACCTTTCCAACTCTGGGCAAAGATCAAAATTTTTTCGGGTACCAGACCCAACAGGTGTTCCTAGAGTTAACATAAATGGCGTGCTATGTACCGACGCAAATGCGATTACCGTGACTTCGCTGAGCGCTATGCTAGAGTCTCTGCATCGGAGAATTACCCCCCAGCCTTTCGCACCCTCAAATGGCGAATGGAAAGTCCTGTTGTTTACTACACGCCATAGTGAATCTTATCACTCCATTTACAGAGTGGGAGTTCCTCAGTGCCATTGTACAATGGTCCGACACAGCTCCTGGACCAGATATGATCCAGTCAGATGATTAAACGTAACTTATCTGACAGACATATCTTCAACCACATCTGGTGCGATGGCGTCTTTCCAACGCAAAGGCGTGATAGCACCATCATTCTGGTGCTCAAACCCGGTAAATAGCCGCTTGATGTGGACAGCTGTCGGCCCATCAGCCTCACCATTGTTCGTAAGCTGCTGGAACGTTCGGTGTCTTGGGTTGGGTCCTGGAGTCTTGTGGCCTATTGACTCCATGTCAGAGTGGCTTCAGCAAGCCCTGCTCTACCACTGATCATCTTGTCCCTCAATTCTGCCATCCGAACAGCCGTTTGCAGACGTCAACACCCGGTTGCCGTCTTTTTTGATTTATGAAGAGCATACGGCACGACCTAGCGACATATCCTTGCCAGATTGTATGAGTGGGGTCTCTGGGCCCCCTCCCGATTTTTATCCAAAACTTCCGGTCGCTCCATACTTCAAAGTTGCTGCCTCCCATAGTTGCTGCCTCCCATAGTTGCTGCCTCCCATAGTTGCTGCCTCCCATAGTTGCTGCCTCCCATAGTTGCTGCCTCCCATAGTTGCTGCCTCCCATAGTTGCTGCCTCCCATAGTTGCTGCCTCCCATAGTTGCTGCCTCCCATAGTTGCTGCCTCCCATAGTTGCTGCCTCCCATAGTTGCTGCCTCCCATAGTTGCTGCCTCCCATAGTTGCTGCCTCCCATAGTTGCTGCCTCCCATAGTTGCTGCCTCCCATAGTTGCGCCCCCCCCATACCCAGGAGAATGGGGTAGTGTAGGGCTCTGTATTGAGTCTCTATTTTTAGTGGTTATTAATGGTCTAGCAGCAGCTGTAGGGCTGTTTGTCTCATTCTCTGTATGCAGACAACTTCTGCATTTCATGCTGTTCCACCAGGTCTGGTGTCCCCCCAGGGGATCCAAAACTCTTCTGTGGATACGTGCGTAGCGAGCACGGGACCCCGAGCTGATGTGGCCTTCCTTCCTTTCCGGGCTGCATACCTTCCCTTTCCGCTTCCTTCCCCATCGCCCATCTTCGCCACCCCCCCCCCCCTTCCCTTCACCTCTGGCTCTTTCTTTCCCTTCCTCTGGGGTTATGGTTTGTGCCTACGTCCGGAGACGGACGCTTGTACATATACTACATTCTTCGCCTTCCTTCCTTGCTTGTAAGTCTTCATCCTTCCTTTGTCCTTCTCTTTTCCTTACCTCTTCTCTCTACCTTCTCCGCTGCGGCGTTTGAGACCCCTCTTCTTTCCTTTCCCTTTCTCTTTCTTCCTCCCTGTGCGTGTCTGAAGGCCACCCCACGCACTTCCATGCGTAGCCGGTGACGGGGTAACGCGTAATTCCCCGCCCCGGGTAGACAGGTAGGACACGTACGTACCCCCTGGTAACGGCCAGGCCCAGGGAGGGGTGATTACCCGAGCTGATACCTTCCGAAAGTGCCGATTGGTCCCTCCGTCCGTTTGTCGGGAGGTGTGACCTGAGGTGTGAACAATCACCTAAGGCGGGAGTGCCCTCAGAGAGGGCCCCCACAAGGGAGGAGCGCGCCATCGGAGACGCCGGTAATCATGGGGGATTCTTCCGCAATGGTTTCCTCACCTTCCACTATGTCTGCTCACAAACGTAAGTTCACTGAGTCTCAACCAGTCAGTTCTTCCATCGTTGCCACAGTTCCTTGTTGTTTCTCGGTCTGACGAAGGTCACGACTTCTCCACGGTCAACCCTTTCATTATTCAGAAAGGTGTCGACGAAATTGCAGGTCCTGTAAAGTCTTGTTCCAGATTACGGAATGGCACCCTGTTGTTAGAAACAGTCAGTGCCCTCCAGGCACAAAAATTGCTGCGTACGTCACTACTACACACCTTCCCTGTCCGGGTGGAACCGCACCGTACCTTAAATTCCTCGCGTGGAGTCGTTTATACACGCTCCCTCGATGGACTGTCTGACGAAGAAATTCAGCACTACCTGTCTGACCAGGGCGTAACGGCTGTTCATAGGGTTATGAAAAGGGTTGACACGACCATCATTCCAACCCGCACTGTCTTCTTGACATTTGACAAAGTTCAACTACCATCGAAAATCAAAGCCGGCTATGAGAATTTCCGTTCGCCCTTACGTCCCGAACCCTACGCGTTGCTATCGGTGCCAGCGGTTCAATCACACGAGCCAGTCCTGTTCCAATCCGGCCAAATGTGTTACGTGTGGCAGGGATGCCCATGAGGGTGCTTGTCCACCTCCATCCCCTCGCTGCATCAACTGTATGGGTGACCACGCCGCTTCCTCTCGAGATAGTCCCGTTTTTAAGGACGAAAAACTCATCCAGGAAATTAGGGTGAAGGAAAAGGTGTCGAC
The DNA here is from genome assembly GCF_023898315.1 of Schistocerca nitens. Taxonomy (NCBI): domain Eukaryota; kingdom Metazoa; phylum Arthropoda; class Insecta; order Orthoptera; family Acrididae; genus Schistocerca; species Schistocerca nitens. Next base: position 616,128,039 of record NC_064620.1, on the reverse strand, counting down.
CTTTGCTGCTCGAAAATTATTCGCCAGTCGACAGCCCACAGTGCCTCAGAAAGGAAACTACAGCACTGTCCTTGCTTCTCCTCGGCCAACAAAGGAGGCGGCCACGCAGACTTGCGACCTTACCTTTAGTGCCACGGTCGTCAGATCGGCCAGCGCAAAGATCGCCCGTTCAACCTCACCACTTTCGCCTGCCCACTCTCTGGCTCACCCTTTGTCGAGTTCTGCTAACTCTCGAGCCCAAAAGTCAGACACCAAGACTTCGGAAAAAGAGCATACTCGTGAAGAGTTTTTACGTACGGCAACTTCGCAACCATCGGTTCCTCCTTCCTCTAAACATCATACTTCCAAGAAGGCTACAAAGAAACCCAGTTCCTCTCCTTCTCCGCCAAGGCGTGTCCCATCTACAGCACCACCTGGCGGAAGTCTCCCTCGGCCGTCTTCTGTGTCGCCGAGGCGCACTGCTGGCGGCCGATCAACCGGCCGGTCGCTGGTGGCAGGAGCTGCTCCTGACCAACCTATGGATCAGGATCTTCTGCCTTCGGCTGACTGCCATTCCATGCTGTCGGTCGCAAGCTCAGAGCAGTCGTTGAGTTGACAGCGACCTTGGTCACATTCCTCCATTTTCTGTTCACCCTATGTCCATTATCCACTGGAATATCCGCGGTATTCGAGCCAATCGGGATGAATTGTCGATCCTCTTACAATCCTACTCGCCGGTCATCTTCTGTCTTCAGGAAACAAAGCTGCGTCCCCATGACCGCTTTGTTCTCCCTCATTTTCAGTCCGTCCGATAAGATCTCCCCTCTGTTGAAGGCACTCCAGCACATGGAGGACTCATGATTCTTCTCCATGAAACTGTCCATTATCACCCAATCCATTTAAACACTTCCTTCCAAGCTGTCGCCGTCCGTCTTTCCCTTTCCGGATACACGTTCTCTCTTTGTACTGTATACATTCCATCGTCCACACCAATGGCACGAGCTGATCTCCTTCATCTTCTTGGTCAGCTTCCACCTCCATATTTGCTGGTTGGGGACGTCAATGCCCACCACCCGCTTTGTCCACGTGGCTCACTATTGCTAGACGTCTTCCACCAAGCAGATCTAGTTTGCCTAAACACTGGGGTCCCTACGTTTTTGTCTGCTTCCACAGCACATTTATCTCATTTGGACCTTGCGGTCAGTACTGTTCCGCTAGCTCGCCGCTTCGAATGGTTCGCCCTTGATGATGCACACTAGAGTGACCACTTTCCATGTGTCCTTAGACTGCAGCCTCAACTGCCCTACATACGCCCGCGACGCTGGAAGTTTGCCCAAGCCGATTGGACACTTTTTTCGTCTCTAGCGACATTCGATGACCGTCACTTTCCCAGCGTCGACGATGAGGTGACACATATTACCGACGTTATTCTTACAGCTGCGGAGCATTCAATACGACGCACCTCCGAATTGCCCCGGCGCCCCCCAGTTCCTTGGTGGAACGAGGCATGCCGTGATGCACTACGTGAGCGGCGACGTGCTCTCCGCGTTTTCCGCCACCATCCTACTTTGGCCAACTGTATCCGCTATAAGCAGCTACGAGCGCGATGCCGTCGTGTCATCCGCGATAGCAAGAAGGCAAGCTGGAAATTCTTTATTAGCTCATTTAACACCTTCACTCCCTCCTCGGAAGTTTGGAGTCGGCTTCGACGGTTCTCGGGCGCGCCTAGTTTCTCCCCGGTCTCTGGGCTCACTGTCGCGCATGACACATTAGTGGACCCCGTCGCAATTTCTAACTCGTTGGGTCAGCACTTTGCCGAGATTTCGAGCTCTTCCAATTACCCGCCAGCGTTTCTCCCGAAGAAACGTGCAGCGGAAGTGCGACCTCTTGCTTTCTCCTCTCAAAATCGCGAAAGCTACAATACTGTTTTCTCCTTGCGGGAACTCCAACATGCACTCTCTTCTTCTCGCTCCTCCGCCCCAGGACCAGATGGTATCCACGTCCAAATGTTGCTGCATTTATCAACCCATAGTCTGCGTTACCTCCTTCGCCTTTATAATCGAATTTGGACCGACCGACGATACCTGTTGGAGGACAGGCATCCTCCGCACACTGTTCTCTTGGGGCTTTCGAGGCCGGCTGCCCCTTTTTCTTCGCGAAATTATGGCAGAGCGCACATTTAGGGTGTGGGTGAACACTACTCTCTCCCGCACTTTCTCCCAAGAAAGCGGGGTACCCCAGGGCTCCGTGCTGAGTGTTGTACTGTTTGCCATCGCTATAAATCCAATTATGGATTGTCTCCTTCCCGATGTCTCGGGCTCCCTCTTTGTGGATGATTTTGCGATCTACTACAGCTCTCAACGGACCAGCCTTCTTGAACGATGTCTTCAAGGATGTCTCGATCGCCTCCACTCTTGGAGCATCGAAACAGGCTTCCGTTTCTCTCCCAGTAAGACCGTTTGTGTTAATTTTTGGCGACGTAAGGAGTTTCTTCCGCCCTCCTTACATCTAGGACCTGTCAACCTTCCGTTTTCTTGGGTCTTACGTTTGACAGAAAACTGTGCTGGTCCTCCCACGTTTCCTATCTTTCGGCTCGCTGTCTGCGATCGCTTAACACCCTCCGTGTCCTGAATGGTACCTCCTGGGCAGCGGACCGAGTGGTCCTTCTCCGCCTCTATCGCGCCTTAGTGCGCTCGAAATTGGATTATGGAAGCATAGTCTACTCCTCTGCTCGGCCATCTATTCTTCGGCGTCTCGACTCTATCCACCACCGTGGATTACGTTTAGTGTCTGGAGCTTTTTACACTAGCCCTGTGGAAAGCCTTTATGCTGAGACTGCTGAACCTCCGTTGTCCAATCGGCGAGCGGTCCTTCTAAGTCGTTATGCTAGCCATCTGTCTTCCATGCCTGCTAATCCAGCCCATGCCCTTTTTTTCGACGCCTCCTTTGATGTAGGGTATGCTGGCCGCTCCTCCTCCCTACTACCCCCGGGAGTCCGCTTCCGTCAACTGCTCCATTCTCTTTCCTTCCGCTTTCCTAAAACCTTCTTGACAACTTGAGGTACAGCACCGCCTTGGCTCCGTCCCCGGATCTGCCTGCTCCGTGACCTTTGTCGATTTCCCAAGGATGGTACCCCTACACTTGTTTATCGTCGGGCATTTGCTGCTCTATGTGCACAAATGACGGACGCCACATTTATTTACACCGACGGCTCGAAAACATCGTTAGGTGTAGGGAGTGCCTATATTGTTGGCGACACCCCAAATCAATTTCGGCTTCCCGACCAGTGTTCGGTGTATACTGCGGAGCTTTACGCTGTTCTCCAGGCTGTCCACTACATCCGCCGCCATCGGCGGATACAGTACGTTATCTGCTCAGATTCTCTCAGCTCTCTCCTCAGTCTCCAAGCTCTTTACCCTGTGCACCCTCTGGTCCACCGCATTCAGGACTGTCTGCGCTTGCTCCATCTGGGGGGCGTCTCGGTGGCGTTCCTCTGGCTCCCGGGACATGCTGGTATCTGTGGGAATGAGGCGGCCGATATAGCGGCCAAGGCTGCAGTCTCTCTTCCTCGGCCAGCTATTCAGTCGCTTCCCTTCACCGATCTACGGAGCGGTTTATGTCGCAAAGTTGCTCATTTATGGCATGCGCATTGGTCAACACTTCCCAATAATAAATTGCGGGAAGTGAAAGCTCTTCCTTGCGCTTGGACTTCTTCCTCCCGAACGCGTCGTCGGGAGGAGGTAATTTTAACTCGTCTCCGGATAGGGCACTGTCTTTTTAGCCATCGACATCTTTTAAGCGGCGATCCTCCCCCACTCTGTCCCCACTGCTCTCAGCTGTGGACGGTAAGACACCTTTTAATTGAATGCCCCTATTTTAATCCGTTACGCGCCCGTCTACAGCTATCGCCTGATCTATCGTCGATTTTAGCAGATGACACGCGCTCAGCCGACCGCGTTCTCCAGTTTATTAGTGCTAGTGAAATGACGTCAGTCATTTGAAGCTTTTTTGGGGACAACCAATCCCTTTCTGTAGTGGATTTTTAAGCCTTCCTTCTGCTTTTAGTTTCTCCAATTTTATGACTTTGTTCACATTGCTGCTGATTTTGTTTCGGTTTTTTTTACTGTTTCCTAAGTCACAGGCTGGGCGCTAATGACCATAGCAGTTTTGCGCCCTAAAACCAAACAAAAAAAAAGTCTGGTGTTTTTGAGCAGCGCCTACAGGGAGCCATCCACAACGTGCAGTCAAGGGCTCTAGCCCATGGTTTCCAGTTTTCGGTCGCAAAGTCGTCTGTTATGCACTTCTGTCGGCGTCGTGCCGTTCATCCAGATCCAGAACCAGAACATTACCTTAATGTCGGTCCACTCACTGTAGTGGATAAATATCGATTCTTAGGACTGGTTTTTGATGCCCGATTGACTTGGCTTGCTCACCTTCGTCAGCTTAAGCGGAAATGCTGGCTGCACCTCAATTGGGGTGCAGATCACTCTATGCTGCTGCAGCTCTACAGAGCCCTTATTCAATCCCGCCTTGATGGGAGCCTGGCTTATGGTTCGGCGACGCCCTCATCGTTGCGTTTGCTTGACCCAGTGCAGCACTGTGGCTTTCGCCTAGTGACAGCTTTTAGGAGTACAGTGACCAGCATCCTTGCGGAGGCTGGAGTCCCTCCAGTGTGGGTTACGCGTGCACAACTGCTCGCCAGTTACATTGCACAAATTCGTAGTTCTCCTGCGTATCCAAATAACTGTCTCCTTTTCCCACCCACGGTGGTTCTTCTCCCACATCGGCGGCCCAGGTCAGGGCTTCCAATTGCAGTTCATGTCTGATACCTTCTTTCCGAACTGGAGTCCTTGCCTTTACCATCTATACTTCAGCTCCATTTAAGTACACCTCCATGGAGTACACCTAGGCCGCAGCTTCCCCTTGACCTTTCACATGGGCTTAAGGACTCTGTTGACCCCACAGCTCTATGTTGCTACTCGATTCTTGACATGTACAGAGGCAATGAATTTTTTTACACCGACGGCTACATGGATGATGCTCACACTGGCTTTGTGTATGTCCATGGAGGACATAATTAACAGCATTCCTTGCCTGATGGCTGCAGTGTTTCCATTGCCGAGATGCCCCCGAGGGGGACCACAACTCTTTTGTGGATACGTGCGTAGCGAGCACGGGACCCCGAGCTAATGTGGCCCTCCTTCCTTTCCGGGCTGCATACCTTCCTTTTCCGCATTCTTCCCTATCCCCAATCTTCGCCCCTTCCCCACCCCTCACCTCTGGCTCTTTCCTTCCCTTTCTCCCCCTCTGGGAGTATGGTTTGTGCCTACGTCTGGAGACGGACGCTCGTAAATGTAACGCATTCTTCGCCTTCTCTGCTTGTATGTCTTCATCCTTCCTTTGTCCTCTTTTCCTTACCTCTTCTCTTTACCCTTTTCTCCTCTGCGGCGTTTGAGACCCCTCTTCTTTCCTTTCCATTTCTTTGTTTTTCTCTTTCTTCGTCCCTGTGCGTGTCTGAAGGCCGACCCACGCATTTTCGTGCGTAGCCGGTGACGGGGTAACGCGTAATTCCCCGCCCCGGGTAGACAGCTAGGACACGTACGTAACGTCTTTCTGCTGAAGCTGCCGAATTAACATTGACCTACCGGCGCGACGTACTGCTTTGTCGGTATGCCCGCCGGCTGTTGTCAATGCCCGACCACCCCTCTTATCAGTCCTTCTTCGCCGATTCTCTCGACCGTCAGTATGGATTGTATGTGTCTGCCCTGCTGCCCTCTGGAGTCTGCTTTCGTCGCCTGCTTCGACAATTGGATTTTGCCCTCCCTACCACCTTCAGAGGGGGTGAGAGCCCGACACCACCGTGGCTCCAGGCTCCGGTTCATAACTATCTCGACCTCAGTTCGCTCCCGAAGGAGGGTACTCCGGCTGCAGTGTATTGCTCACGGTTTGTCGAACTTCGTGCTCGACTTGCCGGTCACACCTTTATTTACACCGATGGCTCCAAAACTGACGATGGTGTCGGCTGTGCCTTTGTCGTCAGGGCCGGCACCTTTAAATACCGGCTCCTCGACCAGTGTTCCAGCTTTACGGCCGAGCTTTTTGCTCCCAATCAGGCCGTTCAGTATGCCTGCCGCCACCGCCATTCATCGTATGTACTCTGTTCTGATTCCCTCAGTGCTCTTCAGAGCCTTGGAGCTCCATATCCGGTCCATCCCTTGGTGCAACGGATCCAGCAGTCCCTCCATTCTTCTGCTGCTGATGGCTCTCCTGTCAGCTTTCTGTGGGTTCCCGGCCATGTAGGAGTGCCTGGGAATGAGGCTGCTGATGCTGCAGCCAAGGCTGCAGTCCTTCTGCCTCGGCCAGCCTCCCATTGTGTCCCGTCCTCTGACATTAGTAGGGTTGTTTGTAAGAGGCTTGTGTCTTTGTGGTGGGATACTTGGTCATCACTTCAAGGAAACAAGCTCCGGGCAGTAAAACCGTTCCCAACTGCTTGGACAATCTCCTCCCAAACATCTCGGCGAGAGGAGGTCCTTCTGACCAGGTTGCGGATTGGGCATTGCCGGTTTAGCCATCGCTACCTGCTCTCCGGTGACCCAGCCCCGCAGTGCCCTTGTGGTCATGCATTAACAGTGCGCCATGTTTTATTGTGTCCCTGTTTTAGTCAATCTCGTGTTGTCCTGTCTCTGCCATCTACTTTACAGGATATTTTAGCTGATGACGCTCGAGCAGCTGCTCGTGTTCTTCGTTTCATTACTTTGACTGGCTTGTCCAAAGACATCTAACTCCTTCACGTATTTTATCTGCATCTTTGTAAGAACTTTCTGGTGTCTCTCCCCCCCCCCCCCCCCCTCTTTGAGTTTTAGTAGATTCTATGTGCTCTAACAATTGTGACTGTGCGCTAATGACCTCAGTAGTTGAGCGCCCTTAAACCCCAAACAAAAGAAAGGAAAAAAAAGATTGGGGGTATATTCAGCAAATAATTGTATTTTGTAAGCGCTAATCTGAGATGGAGGTTGGTCCAGGAGAGGAAATAGTAATGGAGCGCATGAAACGAGTGATGACGAAAAACCAACCCCTTCACTACTTTACATATATGTGGATCAATTTATAGCTCATTCTCTCTTCTGGGACTTTGGCAGACATTAACGTCGCATTTTATTCTATGTAAAGGTTACTTACTATAACTTCAACAAACTGTGGTGAGTAGGACGCAGTGCCTTGTTCGCTTTGCGACGAAATTTTATACTTCTGATGGGTTGCACAAAGTAGTCCAGCCACTAATCAGTATAACAGTAGGTTCCTCTCCCACTAGAGCTCCACTGACGGTGTTGGTAAGCATGAACAATGCCGACAGTGGCGGGTGTGGGAAGAGGATGGAAGGCGCTAATCTTGAGAATGCGGGTAGAAACCTGACCGGCGGTCAGAACTGCTGCCGCCACGTGTATGTACCTCCTGAATCTTATCGAATCGCAGTACCCGCTGTTATACTTGTTAAAAGACGCTTTTGACTAACACCGCTTCTCGATACCGACCAAAGTGACGTAAAAACGAGAAAATTCACCTCGTAGTCCCACAAACGTACTAATCCTCACCGCATAGTGTTCGTTCCTTGTTATTCATCTCTGAAGTTGATTCGATGCACATGTCAAATAGTCACTTTTCTCATGTTATCTTCATTTCAGCGTATCTGCTGCTTCCCACTTCACTGACCATCTCCTATGGAGCTAGGCCTACCCCCTTCATTTATCCATCATGCCTTAATCTACAAAAATCAGCAAGGATTCGTCTTAATGAGCCCATCATTCTTCGTGCTTCTAATATACTTGCGAAGTTTGCGTGTAGCGCACACAGGGAACCACTCTGTTATGGCTTAGCCGCCTGACAAGAGGATCCCACTTCAGATTCCCACCACCCCCAGCGGGGTTCGCCAGTCTTTGGCGGGTTCGTACTTGGCTACCACGGGTCCCCAGCCTCTGCAGCATCTATGCCCTTCTGTACTGCATGGCTATCCTCTTGCTATTCTTCCCCCCCCCCCTCCCTTGGGAAACATGTTACTACAGTATTTCTGGGATTGTTTAGCACTGTCTGCTGACGTAAGAAATCTCTCCACTGTTTTTCGCATCCCTTTTCCTTTCTTTGTTTCCCTTCTCTCGTTCCTCCATTCCGGCGTTTAAGGTTCCCTTTCTCTTCCTCCTCCCTGTGCCCTCCTGAAAGCAGGCACACGAGTCTGACGTGCGGTTGGTGACTGGGTAACGCGTAACCTCCAGCCCCAGGTAGACAGGTAGGGTTCACACGTACCCCCTGGTACAGACCAGGCCCAGGGAGGAGTTGCTACCTTCCCAGATTGCCGATTGGCCCCTCTGTCAGGTGTTTGGGAGGTGTGACCTGAGGTTTGATCGATCACCCCTTTGTGAAGGGGGCCGCCAGTTGGAAGGAACGCACCATCGGAGATGGTGGCAACTGTGGGGATTTTCCTGCAATGAGAATCACCTTCGCAGTCTAAGAAACGGAAACTGAATGAGAATACTGATTTGGAGACCTTTCCCACTGCACCATGGGACCTCGTGGTCTCAAATACTGAAGTTCAGTCCTTTGCCACGGTAAATACCTTTATTATTCCAAGGTGTTGATGAAATTGCTGGCCCTATGAACTCCTGCTCTCGTTTACAGAATGGCACCTTGCTTTGGAGACTACTTCCGATTCTCAAACGTAACTACTTGCATCCTCGCTTCTCCACAGCTACTATGTTCTGTCGAGGCCCATAGAACTTAGAATTCTTTCAATGGTGTTGTTTACCGTAGGCTTCTCCACCGTCTAACAGAGGCTGAAATCCAATCTTGCCTCTGTGATCAGGGTGTCATTGCGTCCATCAGGTGATGAAAAAGGCACATTGCCTTTAGTGCTCACCCGCACTGTCACCTTTGACAGTGGTGACTGTGTAAAAGATCAAAGCAAGCCTTAAAATTATCAGACTGACCATACATTCCGAACAGAATGCTTTGGCACACGTTTATCGTTTCAATTACACCCAGCCAAATGTGAAACCTGTGGCAAGGATGTGCACAAGTGCGTTTGTCCACCACATTCTCCCCACTGTATCAACTGCAATGGCAGCCATACAACCTCCTCTCGGGATTGTCCTGTGTATCTTGATGCCGCCTCCTCATTTTAACTAGGCTGCATATTGGGCATAGTCTTTTTAGCCATTATAATTTAAGTGGCGCTACCCCACCACTTGATACACATTGAGCTGAAGTTTTGTCTGCCACTTCATGACTGGATGTAGATTTTTCTAACCGTTTACGTTCCCACTTGGGTTATAAGCCATTTTAGCAAATGGCGCGCGAACTGTCGGCCGTGTTTTTTCCGCCAAAGCAATAAGGCGAATGCAATCTAATCTTTTGGTTTGGATCTCCGTTTCTGTATGGTCTTGTTTAGCCCTTTCTCCACGTCCCTGGTTTTAGCTGTCTCCTCGTGTCAATTGGGATTCATGTATAGGCGTTTTTAACTCCTCTGTCTCCGTGTTCTATAGTTTTGACTTGGGCTCTTATGACCCCAGTTGCATTTTGCGCCCTAAAGCAAAACTAAACCAAAATTCCGATACCTGAGCTGCTGCCTCTCCATGATGCCTAAGAGATGTTGCTAGTCATTATGTATCATCGGAACTACTGGCAACAACTACAGTGCCAGATGGCCGGTGGTGTGGCTCGGTGACGCCCGTGGGGACAGCCCATAATCAGTGGGTCGTTTCAGGGCGAATGATTTGCGTATGAAAAGTATTAAGCTGCAAAACTGTGGCAGTTCTCCAACGGCCGTCTCTTCGAGTGGTAGCCGACCGTTGAATGCTTTCTGTAACCCTGCAGCCTTCTCTTCCCTGGCTACACCCTTGGACTACGGCCAGGCTTGCTGTCTTCAGATGAAACACTTCCTCCATTGCCTGGTCTGCAGTAAGACTGGCGGAGACAACTTCGCTACTATCGTTATTTTTTGTGGAAAATATGGAATAGAAATTCGGCAGAGTGGAGTATCCAGGAAGTAGTAGAGTTTTCTGTCGACGGAAACGTCTGAAGTCCTTCGTGCTTGTGACCATCTTGGTGACATTCTGGTGCCCATTACTCATCAGTCTTTGAATATGGTTCTGGGACTAATTTTTCATAGAGACCTCATCCTTCAAACTGATGAACTCTGGGCCAAACCGGAACGAAGGGATATTAATTTTGTTTCGTGTGTTCAGAAAAAGTTCTCCTATACTGGCGCCTTTATTTTGGTATTTGACGGAGATATCTGCCCACCGATGGTAGAGGTTATCAGTATGGTATGGAGCCGTAAATCCCGCCAAGCACTCGGTGTTGTCGGTGCTTGCATTTAGAGCCCGTGTCGTCGCGTTGTATGGCGCCCTCTCTGCACTGAATGTGGACACCCTCTCCATGTGGTATAGCGGTTAATAAAAAGGAAATAGAGAAGAAAAGAAAAGAAAAAGGTTGAAAATGTGGGAAGAACTGGTGAATAAAAAGGGGGTTTAAAATCGTTAATGACCGAGAAAAAGGGAAAGAATGAAATGCAAATCGGACTTCGTATTACAGAAAAGTTATCGGACTTCGTGATTCGGAAAAGCTATTGTTGGGGTGGTCCTTATGGCGTTTCTGAACAAAATTCAAACCAATTTCCACGACAAAAATTATTTGAAGGAGAACAGAGAATAACAAAATGTGATTAACAGGGGGAAAGGGCGTAGATAAGAGTTCATCCTTTACCATGTTAACATGTCTTCTTTCGTGCGGCGTCCAAGTCTTCAAAAATCTCCTACTTCATTTCTGCGTGAAAAGTCGTAGCTGCTCTGAAATCTTGCAATCGTCCAGGAATCACTAATGTATACAAATCAAAATCGTCTTGATATTAAATGCAATGCATTTTGTGTTGCTGCTTCCATCTTCCAAATTTCATACCAACTTCCACAATACGTCTGCACATCAATGAGTTTTCTCGTCTTAATCCGACCAAGACTAGCTAATAAGTAAGTTAAGCTTCAGCTCTCAAGAGACAAAAGACTGATAGAAAACAAAAAAGGTTACAATTCTAGTACCTTCATTTTCTTATATATTTTCTCTGCCGTCGACAGCTCATACCGCTGCCACGGTATAATTTATACCCGAGGGAACGAGTGTAGTGCGGCGAAATTCAGTCCCGCTACAGTGGGGAGCCCATGTGTTCCACCGCCAATGTGTTAATTTCCGCGAGAGTCACTCCCCAAGCTCTCCTGAATGGACGATTCATCTAAATGTACGTGATTACTCTGCTACTCACAATTAAGTACCCGGCAGAAGGTTCAATGAACCACCTTCATGCTCCCTCTTACCGTTACTCTCGAACGGACCACGGGAAAAACGAGCACTTAAATTTTTCTGTGCGAACCCTGATTTATTTCATAGTTTTCATTTCTCCCTTTGTAGGTGGGTGCCAAGAATGTTTCCGCAATCGGAGGAGAAAACTGGTGATTGAAATTTCATGAGAAGATCCCGTCGCAATGAAAAACGCTTTTGTTTTAATGATCGCCACTCCACTTATTGGCACTGACTCTCACCTCCTATTTGCGATAATACAAAACGAGCTGCTGCCTTTGTACTTCCTCGGTATCAGTCAGTCTCACCTGATGCGGACCCCACACCGCACAGCAATACTCCAGAATAGGGCGGACAAGCGTGGTGTAAGCAGCCTCTTTAGTAGACGTGTTGCACCTTCTAAGTGTTCTGCCAATGAATCGCAGTCTTTGGTTTGCTCTTCGCACATTGTGATCGTTCTAATTTAGGTTATTTGTAATTGTAATCCTTAAGTATTTAGTTGAATTTACAGCCTTCAGGTTTGACTTACTTCATAATCGAAATTTAGTAGATTTCTTTTAGTACTCATTTGAATAACTTCAACATTCCTTTATGCAGGGACAATTGTCACTTTTCTTATGTCTCACATAAATCATTTTGGCATTCGTTCTGGTCATCTAATGACTTTACGAGACTGTAAATGACACCATCATCTGCAAACAACCAAACACGGCTGACATTGTCTCCTATATCGTTAACACAGATCAGGAACAATAGAGGCCCTATAAAACTTCCTTGGGAACGCCGGATATTACTTTTGTTTTACTCGATGACTTTGACAGGAAATCACGAATCCAGTTGCACAACAGAGGAGAGATTCCATATACACCTAGTTTGATTAGAGCACGCTTGTCAGGAATTGATTAAAGCCTTCTGGAAATAAATATGGAATGAATTTGACATCCCCTGTCGATAGCACTCATTAATTCAGGAGTATAAAGAGCTAGTTCTTTCGCAAGAACGATATTTTCTGAATCTGTACTGTGTGTCAATAAAAAGTTTCTTTCGAGGTACTTCATAATGTTCGAATACAGCATGTGTGTTTATCAGAAGGAAAAGATGATGCAGGAGTAAAAGTCCCTTGAGTGCTCAGCCCACACTGAGGCTCTTCAGACGTATGGCGGACTTCACCCCATGACGATGGCATCCAACTTTGCCTCTGTTAAGTCATTTCCCCTTCCCCTTCCTCTCCTTAGCCCAGGCCCACCTCCCCTCCTCTCCTTCCCCCCTGCAGCTCCCCCACTCTCCTTCCTGTCAGTGTCGTCATTCTTCGGGGTCCGCAGGTGATGGGGCTCCCTCCTGGGACTTTGCACTGGTGTCTCCCAGGCTGGATGCCTGCTGCCACAACTCGACTGTTGGACCCAGTCTGTGCAGCCCAAGATTGCCTGCTCCGTTCTCGATCTTGTAGAATCCTCCTTTATACTCTGCCCTCATTCTATAAGTATTATTACTGTCATTATTTCCAGGACAAGACCCAGTGTCCCTGGAGGTGCTATCGCCACTTGTGCAACCTGAGTCTGACCTCTTGGTTATGGATGTTACCCCATCCAAGTTGATGAATGGCAGATCAGTAGTTTGGTAGGCTCCAGCCCATCCACATTCTGTGCAGCTCAGTCATGGGCTGACTCTTGGGGGCTACCACCCTGACTAAAGTTCGTGCAATCTAAGAGACTCCCACCAAGTGGTGTTCTCCCCCCCCCCCCCCCAACTCTCCTGCTGGGAATCTACCATCCTCTGCCAGCTTCATGTATTGGCTGTACAAGTTTGATGCACGGTTTTTTACTCTGCAATAAATTGCCCCCCCCCCTGCCTTCGCAGTTGTGGGGTGGGGGGCTTAAAGGGATCCATATTTTACTGTACTGTCCCCAACTTTTGACACTTCAAACTAAATAATCCTTCCCACCTTCCTTGTCCTGGGTGTTAGTGGACGACAGGTGCATGATTACATCTGTCCTCAGTTTTCTTAACGAAAGTGGTTTGTCCCTACAGGTTTAAGTACCTGAATTGCCTCTCTGGATTTGGTGTCCCTCGATTAGCTTTGGCGTTTATGGAAACCTTGGCCTTATGTTCACACCAGCTGGGTTCTCCTTCCCACGTTTTGTCTGGTCTTCAGTGCTGTTTTGTTTCCCTTTTTCTTGCCTTCTGCTGGTGGTGTCTCGATTGTATTGTGATGTGTGGTATGGTGTGGGGATGCAGAAGGATCGGTGACTGTGCTGGTGTCCCATTGTACATAGTGTTTTTAGGCGCAGCTGCTCCTGCCCTCCCCCTTCGCCTTCTTTCTCCTCCTGTTCATTGTCTTCTGCCCCAATGTTGCTTTTACCTCTTTGTTTACCCATTTTCCCTGCCCCTTGACTGGACAGTGCAGTTTGTTGTTCCTCTCTTGGTTTCTGCCACCTTAGATCATGGAACAGACGACCTCACTGTTTGGTCCCTTCTAATCTTATTTGTGATTCCCTATGTCCACATTTCAAACGCACTCAAAGCACTGCTCCATGCACAAAATTTTCAGAGCTTTCTGTGTATCTCCATGTTAAAATTTTTGGATGTTGGGTGTTCTGTAGCCTTTTGCCTAAAGCCAGTGTGACAGCTATTTAGTTTCTTAGGTTTATATATTTTATTTCAGTGATTAATTTGTCGTATCTACAAGTTAAACGTTCATATCAAATTTTACAATGGGCCTTAAACCATCTGCCTCAATGAAGGCTTACGTAGCGACCATCCTACGCATGCATGCATGCGTAGGATGGTCGCTACGTAAGCCTTCATTGAGGCAGATGCATGTTCGGCGTTTAAAGGTGATGTCCTGACAGTCTTCTTCCCTTGGTATGTGGTAGACAGTGCTCCAGTGCTTGTACCTCTTGACATCCTAGCTCTGGTCGCTAGTCACTTGTCTGATGCACATTCCTTATTTGGTATGTGCACAGGTTTAACATTAAAATGTTGTTCCTTCTGAATCTCTCGATGTGGTGGTGTGATTTCCTGACTTCCTGGGTTGGCATCAAGTGATGAGGAGACACTTGTCCTGGAACTGGTGTGGAGAAAATTCTCACAGCAAGAATGGCGTCTGCTGATGTGGTGAGTTTTCCTCAGGTTGTCATAACAATTATCCTCTCAGCATATCAGGCCAACATATTGTTGGTTTCTGATGTTGCTGGTGGTAAAGTTCCAGGATGAGCCAATTGAAAGTTCGACCCAATTACTCGTAGATGGCGCAAGCAGAGATTGTCCTCGAGTTGCAGGATGTCTTTCTTCCTGCAGCAGAGGGGTTGACACTCCGGAGGCACAGCAGCACCAGTCAGTGGCCTTCACCACACCATGGCTATGTACTCAAGCACTGGTCTGAGTAGTGTCAGAGTGTGGAAAATGCTATGGTAGGGAGGTAGTGATGACTGAGGATTAAGAGGATACAGGGACCTTAGATGCCCTACTGCTCTGCTTCTGATATCCCTTACATGCTGGGCCCAGGTGAGCCTCTGCTCAAGGATCATCCTGAAGTATCTCTTTGTCCACAGGATGGGACTTTCAATGTTAACTGGAGGCAGATCTGGAGGCATCATCAAACTGAAGACTACTGGTTGGCCCTTAGTGGCGTTGGATTTGTCGCCCCTACGTCGGTAATGCTCGCAGTGCGTCACACCCGAATTTTAGGCGGCGTCCCATTGCCTGGACGATTGGGCTGTGGTCGAAAAGCGCTGTATCGTCAGCGTAAAGCTCCATTTCAGGGTGAACCACCTGCAGTGCGTTGGCAGTGTACAGGGAGTGCAAGAAGGAGCTGAAAATAGAACCCTGCAGCATCCCTGAGTGTCTTAGCGGATCTGAACGTCCCTCCATCTGCCCTCACATTGAAGATACTGCCAGTGAGGTAGTACCAAAGGACTCCATGTGATATGGTATCCTGAATACAGAGTTTTAACATGAGGCTGTCGTGCCACATGGAGTCAAATGCCCTAGACGCCTCAAAGCACCCCATGAGGTAATCCCTTGGTTGCAGCAACTGGCTCCACCTGCCACAATCGTTGGTGAAAAGTGCCGGCCACTGTGAAATCTAAACTGTTCATGTTGTACGATACTTCTTCGAGTGACATATTGCTTCAGCATCTCCATGTACAGCCTCTCAAACAGCTTAGAGAGGGTTAGGAGCAGGCTGATGGGTTTGAAGCTGGCTGCCTGATGTGGGATAGCCACCACTTGCACATGTTTCCATGTGGATGGACAGACCTTTGATTGAAGTATGGGAAGATGTTGGTTAGTGGGTGATAGATCCCTGGTGGAAGGTTCTTCAGTAGGTGGTTGTTGACCCCATCACTACCTCCTGTGCACCTGTGATTAGAGACTGGATTTTCATGGCTGCTTTCCCTCTGACTGGTTGGTTTTCTGTCCAGAAAGGTGGGCAGCTGATCTTTCACCTGAAAGATGATTCTCTTCCACAATGTCGGTCAGCGGTGTGAGGTTAGCAGAGAATGTCGGCCAGGACTGTGTGGGTGGAGGAAAATCGACTTGTATCCACAGTTCATCTTTGAGCTGGTCCGACATCAGATAGGCTACTGATGTTACACCGTTTCACGTCCAGAACAGCTAGTGTAAATCTTGTGGGGGTAGTGGTCACAGTTGGTCGTACGTATTTTTTAAAGGCTTAATTGTGTTAAGTGTGCAGCGCATTTCTCAATTCGTTCTGCAGGAGACGAGCCAAGGCATGGAGCCTGAACTGGCAGAGCTGCCGAGTGCCCCTCAGCAGGAGGCGGACGTGGCTGTGCCGCAGCGCAGCTCCTCGGCTCCGTCGCTGCGCTCCCAGGAAGGGGCCCTGCTGCCCCCGCTGGACTCGCCGCCTCCAGGCGGAGCCGCCGCCGCCGCCGCCGCCGCCGCCGCCGGCCACCAGCCGCAGCCGGGCCCGAGGCGCAGCCCCCCTGCGTCCGACTCCAACACGGAGTCGGACGACACGAACGGACTGCCCTACCAACTGCTCTCCCGCCGCAGCAGTCTGGTGACGGTGAGCAGCCTGAGCCAGTACACCCACTCGTCGGATCAAATGGAGACCTCGAATGAGCAGACGTGCAGCAGCGAGGACGCGTTCGTCGGTGCCAGCAGCAGTCAGTCACCAATGGTGAGTTCGCTCTGCAGTTCCGTCACAACTGTCTAGCATGACAGTGTTGCTCACACCTCAATCAGATAAAAATTTCTAATAATACATCACGAACTGCTGTTGTAGCAAGGCATAAAGTTAAAATTAAATGCTACCAAATAAGGTGGCTGTAATTCTACACAGATAATCCCCATAGTTTTGCTCCAAAATATTTTCCTGAAAGTCTTAAGACAAAACGGTTTCTGGAAGTCTGACAGTAATGCACAACATGCTGGAGTATTATTTACTGGGTGATCAAAAAGTCAGTATAAATTTGAAAACTTAATAAACCACGGGATAATGTACATAGAGGTAAAAATTGACACACACGCTTGAAATGACATGGGGTTTTATTAGAATAAAAAAGTTCACAAAATGTCAGATGGCGCTGGACAGCAAAAAGTCAGTGACTGTGGATGACAATCGTGTATAAAAGGAGCTGTAATGGGAGAGAATCAGATGCTCCAGCAGTCGCAGCATGTTGACGTTACCTGAAAAGGCGCTTTTAGTGAAGCTGTATTATCAGAATGGGGAATGTGCTAGTTCAGCGTTACGATCCTATCCCCATAGGAAGGGGTAAAAGTCCGTCCACAAATGCAGCTGTGGCGAGAATGATTTAGAAGTTCGAAGCCACGGGTTGTGTAGACGATAACCCCGTAGTGGCCGACCGAGTACAAGGCCTAATGCTGCTGAGACAGTTCAGGAAGAAATGGAGACTGTAGCGGGTTCGTCTATGCACGGGAAAGTCAGCGCTCGTGCAGTCGCACGTCGCGCCGGCATTCCATACACTACTGTTTCGTTGTCACTTAGGCGTACCCTCCGATGCTATCCGTACAAAATCCATCGGCATCATGAACTGTTACCTGGCGATATAGTGAGGTGGAGGGCATTTGCGGTGTGGGCGTTTCAACGTTTCAAAAGATGGCTAAAGGTGACGATTGGTTGAGTAACGTGTCGTTGACCGACGAAGCTCATTTCACGCTCCGAGGGTCTGTCAACGCCCACAACTGCAGAATTTGGGCTACCGAAAATCCTAAAACTGTCGTGGAAAGTCCATTGTACGACGAGAGTCAAGATATGGGTTGGATTTACCTCATCTACCGTTATCGGGCCTTTTTTCTTCGAGAAAATGCGTGATTCCGGTTTTGTAACTGCTACTGGGAAGGGTGAGAGGTACGCCGATATGTTACAGAATCGCATCATCTCCAGCCTGGCTGATGAACACCTGCTGGAATGTACAATGTTTATGCAGGATGGTGCTCCACCCCATATTGCTAGACGCGTGAAAGATCTCTTGCGCACGTCGTTTGGTGATGATCGTGTGGTCAACCGCCACTTTCTTCATGCTTGGCCTCCCAGGTCCCCAGACTTCAGTCCGTACGATTATTGGCTTTGGGGTTACCTGAAGTCGCAACACAGACATCTCTAGGGATGCTGAAAGAAAACATCCGACGCCAATGCCTCACCATAACTCCGGACATGCTTTACAGTGCTGTTCACAACATTATTCCTCGACTACAGCTAGTGTAGAGGAATGATAGTGGACATATTGAGCATTTCCTGTAAAGATCATCTTTGCTTTCTTACTTTGTTATGCTAATTATTGCTATTCTGATCAGATGAAGCGCCATCAGTCGGACATTTTTTGAATATATATATATATATATATATATATATATATATATATATATATATATATATATATATATATATAATTTGGTTCTAATAAAACGCCATGTTGTTCCAAGCATGTGTGTAAATTTTTACCCCTCTATGTACATTATTCCGTAATTTATGCAGTTTTGAGATTTACACTGACGTTTTGATCACCCGGTGTATAGTAACCGGCCTAAGCTGTCAGTCGCAGCATATACTAGATCTGTTCAAAATAGACAGTACGCCTCCATTTTGTTTCTGATCAAGTCGTTTCCTTACCCATCCCTCCTTCCTTTCACCACAGCTTGTCCCAGGGGCTCGAAAAGCCTCGGTTTTTGTCTCCAGTCGTCGTAGTCACTGTGCCACTGGCCCCAGATGACAAAGCTGTCAAGGACCACGTGGTTGTTGCTGTGCAGGACATTTACACGATTAAAAAACACGCACACAGGCGTCGTTTGGCAGGCTGACAATACCATCAGCCCAATACAGGAAAGCCCTGCAGTGATCGGCAAGTTGCGATGGGGGCAGGACTGTGATCTGGAAGCTGTTAGTGACAAACCGGCCTGTAGGCGGCGGTCGTGAGATCGCCGTTTTACTCGAGGAGGCTGTAGAGTAACTCGTGTGCTGCACCTATGACTGATCGGGCCTCTTCAGGATCCCCTCTGCTCACCTCACATAGGGAGGGCGCTGGAAAAGGTGCCCTAAACAGTCAGCCTAACCGACCAACCAACAAACTACCTGACTGGATGGCCGCATCCAGAGGGTACACCATAAACGGCCGAAACAAGAACGAGAAACAAAACTTAGAAATTGCTGCCTGGAATGTTCGAACTCTTTCATACAAAAGTAACCTACCACAACGAAGAACAGCTATTGTGGCACCCGAACTAAAGAGAGATTACTTCGATATTGCTGCCCTCGGTGAAACAAGACTTTCAGGTGAAGGTAAACTAAAAGAACGAGGTGGAGGCTACACTTTTTACAGGAAAGGGAAAGATGAAAATAACCCTTGTATGTATTGCTGTCAGGATGAACTTTTCGCTGATAGATGAAATACCCTGTGGAATAAATGACCCTCCATCTCAAACTCGTGAACAACCAAACAGTTACTATAATAAGTGCATATGCACCAACCCTAGACTGAGGATGATAAAAATGTAGAGTTCTACAACCAACTACACGGACTCTTATATACTATTCCTTGATAATATAAAATTATTCTACTAGGTAATTTCAATGCACAAGTTCGCAGAGACGATACCCTATGGAATGGTATCAGTAAGGAGGTTCTAACAATACCACCACTTGCAAAGTAGGTTAGAAATCAGATTAATAATGTTGCTCACGCAGCATATGTTCGCTTTATCGGGAACAACAAAGTTATTGACTGTGGATGGTATTGTCAGAATGGAAATAATGAAGTCACTGTAAAAAAGTCATTAATTTTGGCACTTGCCTTGGATTCCCAAATAGATTTCGTCGAAGTTATGGCTCATCTTGTTGATTCTAGGGTGATTCCACTATGACAGCTAGTAGGTCCAGATCTGTATTTTAGTAATATTTGAAGACCTAACAAATGCGTTTTTCAGGAAATTCTTAATGATCACTCAATTCCAGATCAGAACAATGGTATGGTAGAAATAATTTTTGACCTGGTATTCACGATCCACATTTTTATTAAACTTCTTGCAACTTCACATATACTTGTCACATCATCAAGAAAACAGTTTTGTATGAATCTTCATATATTTAATTTCCACTTTAACCAAACACAAGACTTGACTGGTCTTTTACAAAGCGAAATACCAACTTAACTTTTGCAAGGTGAAACAGACTGCTCTGTGCGCATTCGCGCCAAAACGATTAGAAGTAAGTCAAAGATTATGACAGCCTCACAGAAATGAATACACGCAAGAACCATATCACTGTAATATATCGATACATCGGAGTACCTATATATTAATAAAACCAAATGTGAATATTGTCACAAAAATGTCTGCTACTTCGCAGAAAAGTAGTAAGATATTACTGGTATCGAAGACTGGGGTTGGAGTGCCGTAATGGTCACGTAAATAAAGAACCATTACAAGGTCATTTGCAATGACATCTCCAATGGAACCCTTCTGCCAGGGGCTGGGTTTTTTCTTGTCCTCAACACTCCATCATTCGTAAAAGTGGTCTGTGTACTGACTGGAAATTTGTACAGGCGCTGATGCCAGCGCAGTTGAGCGCCCTACAAACCAATCATGATCATGTGATGAAATGTCAGTTCGGAAGTGATGTATCACGTTTAATGGCAGATAGCAAAATGTTCACGATGAAGATGGCTCGGGCCAGCCATCGGTCCTGACTGACGGACTCAAAGCAAGGACTAAAACAAAAATCTAAGACCGGCGTTTCACAATTAATGGACTACAGCCGCCTATTATCAAACACTTTGAATTCGCCGCGCCATCCAGAACAAGCGGCGCGAAATGCCAACAGGTATTGTCCCTCACGATAATCCACGACCGCCTGCAAAGGGAGTCGCACAGTGACTTGCTTCAGGGCTTGCAGTGGGAAATGCTTAAGCATCCGCCATACAATCACCAAATTGAAAAAAAAGTTGAGCGGAAAACGCTACGGAAGCTATGATGAACTTAAACAAGCCGTTAATCAGGCTGGCAACTGAATATGCAGACGACATAGCAAAGCTGGTAAAACCGTACAAGTGCCTAATTGTGAAATATGATTGAGCAGAAAAGTAGCTAGAGTATCAAACTGTACGTCAAATAGTTTAATTACATTAAATAAAATTTCTAAACGAAAAAAGTTCTTTGCTTTCCGGGTGGCCCTCGTAATTGCACATGCATTGTATTACTGAAGTGTTGAGAGTTTAATAGCGGCTGTCATGAATTTGCTGCGCCAGTTGGAAATTCGTTTCCTCCTCGGCCATCTCCTCACGCCTCTGAACTGCCCGTTGTAGAGGTCGCAGCTCGTCCGCAGTGCGTGTGCGGCTCCTCAGACCTGCTGCGCCACCCTTGAGTGGCGGAGAGCGCGCGCCTCAGAGTGAGGCGTCTCCTAGTCGTCAAAGGTAGCGAAGGTCTGATCGGGGTTGCCTTTTTAGATTAAAATATGATTTTTCTTAGAGAAAATACTGATACTACATGAAGTTAATTACGACGCAGTACTGATTTTTTTTCGACACATCTGCTGGTGAAATGTCGCGATGACCCAAACCTTGCGCTTCCTGCATTCATTCACAAATGCTTGAAGGAAAGGAAAATGTAGTAGTCAGGAAACTTGAAAGTAAAAAATATATAGATGACGTATTCTCACCAGTGATTATATTTTTTTCTTTGATACGGAACATACTGCAATTGTCATCACAAAATGGCTGTCTCACGTCCACCAAATTACTTCTTAATTCGGCAGAGGGCAAAGAACGGAGAAATATATTAGCATTATTTTAGTATCGAGCTAATGAATCAGTGGAGTGAGAACGATTTTCCTATGCACAGTGGCATGCAATATCTTACTTACATATACTCAGACTCGCACACGGCGAAATGTACTTATCAAGTTATGATACAGCCGGCCACAGCAACTTTTCAAGGTATGCTGTACAGGGCACTGCCTGCAGAGAAAAGTAGCTGCGTCACTTCCAGGCCGGTGAACAGTTAGTGTTGAGCGAGGTTAGAGCCCACAGTGCTATGCGTTTTTGGACCAGTTGCCACATCAGTTTGTCGCGGTGCCGCGCGGGGTAGCCGTGCGGTCTACGGCGCGTTACCGCATTCGCGCAGCTGCCCCCATTGGAGGTTTGAGTGCACCCATGGGCGTGTGTGTGAGGGCGTGTGTGTTGTCCTCAGGGTAAGTTAGATTAAGTAGTGTGTAAGCCTAGGGACTGATGCTCTCAGAAGTTTGGTCCCATAGAACTTACCACAAATTTCCAAAATTAATCGCTGTGCTGGTGGTACGAAGAGAGTGGAATGAAACAGCAAGACTTTCTCTACCTGTTTTCGACTAGCAATAACTAGCCTTGCATTTACTTGTAGAACGTTACTAGTTTGGTTGAAAACGACCGTAAACATGTTTAATGAAACGGACGAGGCTCCTCCAGCGTTATCAAAGAGCGCAAGGATGGAGCTGTGAATTTAGATGGAGATATGCAACAGTTCATCTGTAATTTTAAAGTTGAGCTACAAATGATCGTCAGTTCGGAAAGGTCAACACTAGTTTGAACCAACTCACTGTAAACTCGCTGTAGTTGGAAGGAAAAAATAGTGGCACGAATTGGGATAAACAATGCGTAAACCTTGTTGATATTAATCTACATCTACACAGATACTCTCCAGATCACATTTAAGTGCATGGCTATACTTGATGAGTATAGCAATATACTTCGAAATAAGTAAGATTAGATATTAAATTACTTTAACGCAAAAATAGCTACTTACCAAGCAGAAATTTTCATCGAAAAACCTACGTAGAACTATTACCTCGGATTAACGTATACGTTCTTGCATCTGGGCATGCATTTATCGTTAACTTCATCTACCAAATGTTTACTAATGTCTCCATAACGATTTAAAGCAACGACGCTAAAAGCAGTTTCAAACGACAGACGAGATGATAAAATTTGTTACAGGCTTGTAGCATTTGATAGAAGCAAAACTGACAGCTAATTAATGAGTAATAACAAACTTGTAACAGTTTGGAAATTGTAATAATTAAAACTACTGGTAAAACTATAAGTTCTTAAGGTATTTATATCACCTTTTTAGACAATGTAGAGGATTCTGTTAAGCTTTGGTTGTGAGCTCGCAGTTTTTGGTATTGTTTGCTGTGTTACTGTTTCTCAGTTGCTTTTGGATGCGGTTTGTTTCCTTTCCTCCACACTCTATTTCCTGTTTTAGAGGAAACTGTTGAATAGTGGGTGCTTTTCCACGCTTTGAGTACACTGGAGCAGGGGTGGGTCGGTTGTGGTGTAAGACTACCTCCACGAATCGCGTTCAGTGCCCTGGGGGACATATTTTTCTCCTGTTTTTATTGTTGGCAGCCAGACGTCCATTAAATTTCTAGGAATTCCACTTCTACTGTCTTGAGAGCAAACTAGCAGACACTTAGCTTTGTAGCTGCCTCGGCCCTTCTTCCAGCTGGCAGGGGCTGGATGCGGGGTGGAGCTTTGCTCGCCATTGGATAAGCCCGGAAGACACTCGGTCTGCACTGACCTACGTGCCAGTGCGATCCATTCGCTTCTGCATAAATTCGTCAGCTTTGGCATCAGTATTGCCTTAAAGTGCCTCGGTCTCGCTGCTCCTACATACTTCTATCAGAACACCTACTCCGTGGACGTCACTAATTCCGCTAGACTGCCCCTGTATCGAGAGACCTAGGACAATCAGATAATAAGTGTATCATTAGTCATTAAAAATTGAGTACACGATGGCAATCTGGTACTCGTGTGCAATCAAGAGTTCATTAAATCGTGACACAGGAAATGGTCATGCTATAAAGTGGAGCCACTGCTAGTCAGATTTAATATTTGTACGTTACCACTTTCAAGCAATATTTTTGTTGTGTTGTAAGTCATTTTGCAAGTCCTACGTAGCAAAGTGTTGAAAATTAATTTCTAACAATTGAATTACGTGAGTGTTCCACAGCTTTGTTACCATCTCTCGTCATGAGATGTTGTTACTTTTTTCCACAACAGTTATTGTACACTCCTGGAAATGGAAAAAAGAACACATTGACACCGGTGTGTCGGACCCACCATACTTGCTCCGGACACTGCGAGAGGGCTGTACAAGCAATGATCACACGCACGGCACAGTGGACACACCAGGAACCGCGGTGTTGGCCGTCGAATGGCGCTAGCTGCGCAGCATTTGTGCACCGCCGCCGTCAGTGTCAGCCAGTTTGCCGTGGCATACGGAGCTCCATCGCAGTCTTTAACACTGGTAGCATGCCGCGACAGCGTGGACGTGAACCGTATGTGCAGTTGACGGACTTTGAGCGAGGGCGTATAGTGGGCATGCGGGAGGCCGGGTGAACGTACCGCCGAATTGCTCAACACGTGGGGCGTGAGGTCTCCACAGTACATCGATGTTGTCGCCAGTGGTCGGCGGAAGGTGCACGTGCCCGTCGACCTGGGACCGGACCGCAGCGACGCACGGATGCACGCCAAGACCGTAGGATCCTACGCAGTGCCGTAGGGGACCGCACCGCCACTTCCCAGCAAATTAGGGACACTGTTGCTCCTGGGGTATCGGCGAGGACCATTTGCAACCGTCTCCATGAAGCTGGGCTACGTTCCCGCACACCGTTAGGCCGTCTTCCGCTCACGCCCCAACATCGTGCAGCCCGCCTCCAGTGGTGTCGCGACAGGCGTGAATGGAGGGACGAATGGAGACGTGTCGTCTTCAGCGATGAGAGTCGCTTCTGCCTTGGTGCCAATGATGATCGTATGCGTGTTTGGCGCCGTGCAGGTGAGCGCCACAATCAGGACTGCATACGACCGAGGCACACAGGGCCAACACCCGGCATCATGGTGTGGGGAGCGATCTCCTACACTGGCCGTACACCACTGGTGATCGTCGAGGGGACACTGAATAGTGCACGGTACATCCAAACCGTCATCGAACCCATCGTTCTACCATTCCTAGACCGGCAAGGGAACTTGCTGTTCCAACAGGACAATGCACGTCCGCATGTATCCCGTGCCACCCAACGTGCTCTAGAAGGTGTAAGTCAACTACCCTGGCCAGCAAGATCTCCGGATCTGTCCCCCATTGAGCATGTTTGGGACTGGATGAAGCGTCGTCTCACGCGGTCTGCACGTCCAGCACGAACGCTGGTCCAACTGAGGCGCCAGGTGGTAATGGCATGGCAAGCCGTTCCACAGGACTACATCCAGCATCTCTACGATCGTCTCCATGGGAGAATAGCAGCCTGCATTGCTGCGAAAGGTGGATATACACTGTACTAGTGCCGACATTGTGCATGCTCTGTTGCCTGTGTCTGTGCCTGTGGTTCTGTCAGTGTGATCATGTGATGTATCTGACCCCAGGAATGTGTCCAAGTTTCCCCTTCCTGGGACAATGACTTCACGGTGTTCTTATTTCAATTTCCAGGTGTGTATAAATTGAATATAAATGTTCTGCTGTCAGATCTCTAGCGATGACACGATTTGGCGGTGCTGCCCTCAGTAGCCTTGGCTGAAACTGGGTTGGCCTGACATGTAAGTTGTCACACTGTAGAGGTTGCATGCACCTTCACCAGCTCGCGGCATGTCTGTGCTTGCTAAAGTAGTGTCGTATGAAGGAGAGTTCAGTTAGTTTACACATCACCGCTTTAATTGTACTACTTTAATTACACAACCTGTCCTATACCGCAATATAAACAGTTGTAATTTGTTCAGGCTCTTAACAAAATGTAATGGAGGATTAACGTTACATACATTAGATTTGTCCATGCTCTGTGAGTGATTGGTTGAGGTCTAAGACTTACATTCACAAACCACTATCAACTGAACAGGTTTAGTCAGCAAGCTGCCATCATCAGGTGCATGAAAGTTAGGCGCCAGATGGCAACACGTCGTTAGAGTGAACGACGTGAAATAAACGTAACTGAAGCTGAAAGTTTAGTTTTACAGATTAACTCTACTAACAGAACTGCTACAGAAGTGTTCCCGGGACGGTCTCATCGCTGCCCACACGCCGCCCTGCGCCACCCACCCAGTCACTACCCACGGTCTAGACCTGGCGAGTCTCTTTAAAAACTGTTTTCTCTTTGCCCTAGGAAAGCGGCGCGGAGCTGGAGGGACTGCCTGCCTCAGCTGCTCAGTCTGTCGCGCTGGAGAAGGCTGGTAAGTGTCTGCGTGAAGCTGACCTCACCGTGGCTTCAGCCCGCCTCTTGTACACGATCGACTGTCTTCTCTCACGCGACTGCTCGAGGCAGTGCCTCTGGCGTTTGTCTGCACCGAGACTGGTTTGTTTAGCTGTGATTTTGCTTTACAGTTGACTGCCAAAATTGGGTGTCACGTGGGAGCTGTCTGCTGTGCAGTACGGAACCTGAACGGCGAACGCGAGGTTATCAACAATTTTTTTAGGAAAAAGACGAAATATAGTAACAATGCAGGAATAAGCTATGTTAATATGCAGTTAATGACAAAAGCAAAATTCATGGTGGACGTTCTTGTCAAAGGTGGTCTAGTGGGTTCATTACCGCCCTGAGAACAAGAACAGGAGAAGTCATAGAAACTAACCAGAACAGACATTCGATAGAAAAAATATGTGCTTGCAAACACACAAATTTCTAGATTTACTTTTGTGTTCTATTTGCTTGCTTATAGTAGGTGCCAAGTAACCTAGAAAGTAATATTAGTTGTCAAATAATTCTGACTTTTTGCACTATTGAAATGACTTAAGACATGTTTACCTTTGTGTCCTTATGTAAAATGTAGGCTTTTCGTCTGGAACTATTGTAGAACACTAGTAGAAAAAATGCCAGGACCCGAAAAGAAAGAAAACATCACTTACCAAGAAGGTAGGAAAGAACAAAATCTGTTTCTACAACAGGTTGACTTCAAATGTCAGGAGAAGTTGCCACACATTCTGGTGTCGCGGTTCGTAGATTTACATGCATGCACGGAAGTCTTATGCACTATGACTAGTCTTTCACGAAAAAGCTGCTCGTGTAAAACGGGCTGCTGACTAGGTTGATTTCTACGGCAGAGGCATGCAAGAATATGTAGACAAAGCAATCGCTCTGTGTTGTTGCATAGATCTAAAAGGGCTCTTTTAACCTCCGATCGGTTGCGAAATTAAGGCCACAGTGAAAATCGGGTAGAGCGTAGTATAGAAGCAGCGCTGTCTAGTACACATCTATTGCGTCATGTCACAAATTCTGTTTCTGAGTGCACAGTGAACACGAGAGGATGCCTAGAAAGTGTTTCCCATCAAGCATGAAAACCTGCTGGGTGTTTGGCCTCATTTCCTGGAGCGGACATAGTGTCACCCAGCTTCTTCCTAATTGTCGGCCTCGCACTGAAGGTGCAACAAAGATGAACTGTTGGGTGTGATTACAACATTTTGGTACACACAGCGAGCGGCAGATCAGAGTAGGAAATTGGCGGAAATGAGGTGGGTGACTCCTGACAAGGGTACTGGAAAGTTGGAACCGTGCTACAACAAATACGTAAGTTAGTGTTCTTCAGTCCTTTGCCACCTGACAATTCCAGTGGTATCAGCAAGCCTAATCACTTTTCTCTTGTCTCTGAGCTTAAATTTCCTCTGAAAACTTGTTTGGCTTCCTTTACTGCTTACACAAGGTACAACCTGCACAAGATTGGGGTATGCTACAACCCTTTCTCACAGCTTTATTATGTTCTTAGATTCATATAACTAAAGTCTAGTTTCTACTCCTGCCAGCTTCAGTATTCAAATAGCGTATTCCAGTGACATTGTCGAAAGATTTCTCTAATGACAAACGTAGTTGTCTTTTAGTAACCTATTTCCTAAACAGCAGTAGCCTCTATACTGACTCACGTGGGGTCACTTTTCTCAAGAGCGCAAGTCGACCTTACCTGAGGTCGATTTCTTTTTCCATTCTTTTGTAAATTCCTCAGTATTTATTTAGCAAGTTTGAGTATTAACTCAACCGATGACTGGGTAGCATTCACACCTGTCAGCACGTACCTTCGTTAAGTCTTACCCAGTTGGCCTCATTAAGGGAGAGCCACTTACCGTTATCAAACTTCATTGTGTTAATCTTAGGCTTCCCAGGATCTGCTTTTCGCCGCCTTCCTCTGGCCACTACTCCTGCATTAGCCACTTGACGGATGAAGGGACTGATGACCTTGCAATTTAGTCCCTTCAACTCAAACTAAGCAACCAACCTTACCCACCTGGGAACCTTGTTCCAGGCACCAGTGGGCTGGAGCGAGGGATCTCGCCGGATGAAGCTTCTCCAGAAGAGCAGGAGGAGCCCCCACGAAAGAAGTTTGCGTCGCTGGCGCACTTCCTGCAGCAGGGAGACGGCGCGAGCACCTCCAGCCAGCAGCAGGAGGGGGAGGGGGGACATCCACTGCCGGACGGCTCCAGGAAGAGGTAACAGCAAGGCACAGTCTGCGTTCCGTACTGCAACTGTACGGGCGCTGTAGCCGTAGATCGTAGGATAATTAGCCGTGCCACACGTAGGCTGTACTTCACAATTATTAATTAGTAAACTTTACTTACGAATGTGATAGTGTCGTGGAACAGATCTCACGGAAAACATTACTAATACTTCAAACATTACAAAAGCGAACAATGCTGGTAAAATTTCTTGCAAGAAACATTGGTCTCATCAATATTAGAATTAATACTATGCAGATTTTTAGGCCTCTGAAACCCTGGCGCGTAGCTGTGCCAACTTGCCACACCATGGACAAAGGATCTGCTCGGTGTCGTTGTGGGTTCCTTGAGATTGTTTCCGCAGTTTCCCAGGTGCACAATGTTAGAAAAGTGTGTACTTAGGTGACTTACTTGCTCAATCCACTTTGTTCCTCCTAGATTTCGGATGTCCTGATAGTCCTCTCCAGTTCTCAGCCAAAACTAATGATTTCTTTTGCTGCTTTACGGAATTGGCTTGATTCCTTATTCAGTGTTCTCTTTACGACACTGACATAAGTCAATAGCATTACGAGGTCTTAAATATCACGCAACCAATATGCCAAAAAGAAGCAAAATATATGGCTTTAGGTAGATACTTCTGTTGCGAAGTTGGCTCATGGCTAAAAAAAATTTAGATTTATCTACATTAAAGTCCGTTGCAACGTCTGAAAGCAATCTACATATCTGAAGACACTGATGGAATAACATATATTTATGAACTCTAATGAAGTCTGGTATTGCAAAGTGTCATTTTACGATATGGAAAATTTGTTCCTTAACGTTTACAAGCTTAGTGATGTTTAATTTGTTTGACACTTCCTGAAGATAGAGAATGGTGGGTACTCGAAACACATGCAGCGCACTGTATGTTGGCGACTGCTGACGTTCCTTATTACCTTACTGATACTCATTGTCCAGGTTTTTCTCTTCTCTTGGAATCTGCCTAGCCTGTATTTGCAGGTAAAACACTGATCTGTTAGTTTTCTTGACCCCGCTCTCGTCGACGGTGTAAAATGTATTTGTTGTAAACATACCAGGATCTGCTCGCCACGGTGCTCGCAACTCTGTGGCGGGCTCTTGCTTGGCTACCATGGGCCCCAGCCTTCGCAGAATTTTCTCCCTTCCGTGCTACGTGTCCATTCTCTTGCTATTTTTCCCCTCTCTTGGAACATGTCTGGGGTATTACTGGGAATGTTCTGTATTGCTCTGTATTGTTTCTGAGATAAGTCACACCTTCGTTTTTCGCTCCCTTTCTGTGTTTCCCTTCTCTCGTTTCTCCACTTAGGCGTTTCAGGATCCTCTTTCCTCTTCTTCCACCCTGTGCACTCCTGAAGGCCAGCCTAAGCCTCTGACACATAACAGGGGACTGGGTAACGAGCAATTCCCAGCCCCGGGTCGACAGGTAGGGTTCGCACATACCCCCTGGTACAGGCCAGACCCAGGGAGGGGTGAGTGCCTGAGCTGCAGCCTTCCCAAATTGCCGATGGATTCACCTGGGAGGTGTTTGGCAGGTGTTTGGCAGGTGTTTGGCAGGTGTTTGGCAGGTGTTTGGCAGGTGTTTGGCAGGTGTTTGGCAGGTGTTTGGCAGGTGTTTGGCAGGTGTTTGGCAGGTGTTTGGCAGGTGTTTGGCAGGTGTTTGGCAGGTGTTTGGCAGGTGTTTGGCAGGTGTTTGGCAGGTGTTTGGCAGGTGTTTGGCAGGTGTTTGGCAGGTGTTTGGCAGGTGTTTGGCAGGTGTTTGGCAGGTGTTTGGCAGGTGTTTGGCAGGTGTTTGGCAGGTGTTTGGCAGGTGTTTGGCAGGTGTTTGGCAGGTGTTTGGCAGGTGTTTGGCAGGTGTTTGGCAGGTGTTTGGCAGGTGTTTGGCAGGTGTTTGGCAGGTGTTTGGCAGGTGTTTGGCAGGTGTTTGGCAGGTGTTTGGCAGGTGTTTGGCAGGTGTTTGGCAGGTGTTTGGCAGGTGTTTGGCAGGTGTTTGGCAGGTGTTTGGCAGGTGTTTGGCAGGTGTTTGGCAGGTGTTTGGCAGGTGTTTGGCAGGTGTTTGGCAGGTGTTTGGCAGGTGTTTGGCAGGTGTTTGGCAGGTGTTTGGCAGGTGTTTGGCAGGTGTTTGGCAGGTGTTTGGCAGGTGTTTGGCAGGTGTTTGGCAGGTGTTTGGCAGGTGTTTGGCAGGTGTTTGGCAGGTGTTTGGCAGGTGTTTGGCAGGTGTTTGGCAGGTGTTTGGCAGGTGTTTGGCAGGTGTTTGGCAGGTGTTTGGCAGGTGTTTGGCAGGTGTTTGGCAGGTGTTTGGCAGGTGTTTGGCAGGTGTTTGGCAGGTGTTTGGCAGGTGTTTGGCAGGTGTTTGGCAGGTGTTTGGCAGGTGTTTGGCAGGTGTTTGGCAGGTGTTTGGCAGGTGTTTGGCAGGTGTTTGGCAGGTGTTTGGCAGGTGTTTGGCAGGTGTTTGGCAGGTGTTTGGCAGGTGTTTGGCAGGTGTTTGGCAGGTGTTTGGCAGGTGTTTGGCAGGTGTTTGGCAGGTGTTTGGCAGGTGTTTGGCAGGTGTTTGGCAGGTGTTTGGCAGGTGTTTGGCAGGTGTTTGGCAGGTGTTTGGCAGGTGTTTGGCAGGTGTTTGGCAGGTGTTTGGCAGGTGTTTGGCAGGTGTTTGGCAGGTGTTTGGCAGGTGTTTGGCAGGTGTTTGGCAGGTGTTTGGCAGGTGTTTGGCAGGTGTTTGGCAGGTGTTTGGCAGGTGTTTGGCAGGTGTTTGGCAGGTGTTTGGCAGGTGTTTGGCAGGTGTTTGGCAGGTGTTTGGCAGGTGTTTGGCAGGTGTTTGGCAGGTGTTTGGCAGGTGTTTGGCAGGTGTTTGGCAGGTGTTTGGCAGGTGTTTGGCAGGTGTTTGGCAGGTGTTTGGCAGGTGTTTGGCAGGTGTTTGGCAGGTGTTTGGCAGGTGTTTGGCAGGTGTTTGGCAGGTGTTTGGCAGGTGTTTGGCAGGTGTTTGGCAGGTGTTTGGCAGGTGTTTGGCAGGTGTTTGGCAGGTGTTTGGCAGGTGTTTGGCAGGTGTTTGGCAGGTGTTTGGCAGGTGTTTGGCAGGTGTTTGGCAGGTGTTTGGCAGGTGTTTGGCAGGTGTTTGGCAGGTGTTTGGCAGGTGTTTGGCAGGTGTTTGGCAGGTGTTTGGCAGGTGTTTGGCAGGTGTTTGGCAGGTGTTTGGCAGGTGTTTGGCAGGTGTTTGGCAGGTGTTTGGCAGGTGTTTGGCAGGTGTTTGGCAGGTGTTTGGCAGGTGTTTGGCAGGTGTTTGGCAGGTGTTTGGCAGGTGTTTGGCAGGTGTTTGGCAGGTGTTTGGCAGGTGTTTGGCAGGTGTTTGGCAGGTGTTTGGCAGGTGTTTGGCAGGTGTTTGGCAGGTGTTTGGCAGGTGTTTGGCAGGTGTTTGGCAGGTGTTTGGCAGGTGTTTGGCAGGTGTTTGGCAGGTGTTTGGCAGGTGTTTGGCAGGTGTTTGGCAGGTGTTTGGCAGGTGTTTGGCAGGTGTTTGGCAGGTGTTTGGCAGGTGTTTGGCAGGTGTTTGGCAGGTGTTTGGCAGGTGTTTGGCAGGTGTTTGGCAGGTGTTTGGCAGGTGTTTGGCAGGTGTTTGGCAGGTGTTTGGCAGGTGTTTGGCAGGTGTTTGGCAGGTGTTTGGCAGGTGTTTGGCAGGTGTTTGGCAGGTGTTTGGCAGGTGTTTGGCAGGTGTTTGGCAGGTGTTTGGCAGGTGTTTGGCAGGTGTTTGGCAGGTGTTTGGCAGGTGTTTGGCAGGTGTTTGGCAGGTGTTTGGCAGGTGTTTGGCAGGTGTTTGGCAGGTGTTTGGCAGGTGTTTGGCAGGTGTTTGGCAGGTGTTTGGCAGGTGTTTGGCAGGTGTTTGGCAGGTGTTTGGCAGGTGTTTGGCAGGTGTTTGGCAGGTGTTTGGCAGGTGTTTGGCAGGTGTTTGGCAGGTGTTTGGCAGGTGTTTGGCAGGTGTTTGGCAGGTGTTTGGCAGGTGTTTGGCAGGTGTTTGGCAGGTGTTTGGCAGGTGTTTGGCAGGTGTTTGGCAGGTGTTTGGCAGGTGTTTGGCAGGTGTTTGGCAGGTGTTTGGCAGGTGTTTGGCAGGTGTTTGGCAGGTGTTTGGCAGGTGTTTGGCAGGTGTTTGGCAGGTGTTTGGCAGGTGTTTGGCAGGTGTTTGGCAGGTGTTTGGCAGGTGTTTGGCAGGTGTTTGGCAGGTGTTTGGCAGGTGTTTGGCAGGTGTTTGGCAGGTGTTTGGCAGGTGTTTGGCAGGTGTTTGGCAGGTGTTTGGCAGGTGTTTGGCAGGTGTTTGGCAGGTGTTTGGCAGGTGTTTGGCAGGTGTTTGGCAGGTGTTTGGCAGGTGTTTGGCAGGTGTTTGGCAGGTGTTTGGCAGGTGTTTGGCAGGTGTTTGGCAGGTGTTTGGCAGGTGTTTGGCAGGTGTTTGGCAGGTGTTTGGCAGGTGTTTGGCAGGTGTTTGGCAGGTGTTTGGCAGGTGTTTGGCAGGTGTTTGGCAGGTGTTTGGCAGGTGTTTGGCAGGTGTTTGGCAGGTGTTTGGCAGGTGTTTGGCAGGTGTTTGGCAGGTGTTTGGCAGGTGTTTGGCAGGTGTTTGGCAGGTGTTTGGCAGGTGTTTGGCAGGTGTTTGGCAGGTGTTTGGCAGGTGTTTGGCAGGTGTTTGGCAGGTGTTTGGCAGGTGTTTGGCAGGTGTTTGGCAGGTGTTTGGCAGGTGTTTGGCAGGTGTTTGGCAGGTGTTTGGCAGGTGTTTGGCAGGTGTTTGGCAGGTGTTTGGCAGGTGTTTGGCAGGTGTTTGGCAGGTGTTTGGCAGGTGTTTGGCAGGTGTTTGGCAGGTGTTTGGCAGGTGTTTGGCAGGTGTTTGGCAGGTGTTTGGCAGGTGTTTGGCAGGTGTTTGGCAGGTGTTTGGCAGGTGTTTGGCAGGTGTTTGGCAGGTGTTTGGCAGGTGTTTGGCAGGTGTTTGGCAGGTGTTTGGCAGGTGTTTGGCAGGTGTTTGGCAGGTGTTTGGCAGGTGTTTGGCAGGTGTTTGGCAGGTGTTTGGCAGGTGTTTGGCAGGTGTTTGGCAGGTGTTTGGCAGGTGTTTGGCAGGTGTTTGGCAGGTGTTTGGCAGGTGTTTGGCAGGTGTTTGGCAGGTGTTTGGCAGGTGTTTGGCAGGTGTTTGGCAGGTGTTTGGCAGGTGTTTGGCAGGTGTTTGGCAGGTGTTTGGCAGGTGTTTGGCAGGTGTTTGGCAGGTGTTTGGCAGGTGTTTGGCAGGTGTTTGGCAGGTGTTTGGCAGGTGTTTGGCAGGTGTTTGGCAGGTGTTTGGCAGGTGTTTGGCAGGTGTTTGGCAGGTGTTTGGCAGGTGTTTGGCAGGTGTTTGGCAGGTGTTTGGCAGGTGTTTGGCAGGTGTTTGGCAGGTGTTTGGCAGGTGTTTGGCAGGTGTTTGGCAGGTGTTTGGCAGGTGTTTGGCAGGTGTTTGGCAGGTGTTTGGCAGGTGTTTGGCAGGTGTTTGGCAGGTGTTTGGCAGGTGTTTGGCAGGTGTTTGGCAGGTGTTTGGCAGGTGTTTGGCAGGTGTTTGGCAGGTGTTTGGCAGGTGTTTGGCAGGTGTTTGGCAGGTGTTTGGCAGGTGTTTGGCAGGTGTTTGGCAGGTGTTTGGCAGGTGTTTGGCAGGTGTTTGGCAGGTGTTTGGCAGGTGTTTGGCAGGTGTTTGGCAGGTGTTTGGCAGGTGTTTGGCAGGTGTTTGGCAGGTGTTTGGCAGGTGTTTGGCAGGTGTTTGGCAGGTGTTTGGCAGGTGTTTGGCAGGTGTTTGGCAGGTGTTTGGCAGGTGTTTGGCAGGTGTTTGGCAGGTGTTTGGCAGGTGTTTGGCAGGTGTTTGGCAGGTGTTTGGCAGGTGTTTGGCAGGTGTTTGGCAGGTGTTTGGCAGGTGTTTGGCAGGTGTTTGGCAGGTGTTTGGCAGGTGTTTGGCAGGTGTTTGGCAGGTGTTTGGCAGGTGTTTGGCAGGTGTTTGGCAGGTGTTTGGCAGGTGTTTGGCAGGTGTTTGGCAGGTGTTTGGCAGGTGTTTGGCAGGTGTTTGGCAGGTGTTTGGCAGGTGTTTGGCAGGTGTTTGGCAGGTGTTTGGCAGGTGTTTGGCAGGTGTTTGGCAGGTGTTTGGCAGGTGTTTGGCAGGTGTTTGGCAGGTGTTTGGCAGGTGTTTGGCAGGTGTTTGGCAGGTGTTTGGCAGGTGTTTGGCAGGTGTTTGGCAGGTGTTTGGCAGGTGTTTGGCAGGTGTTTGGCAGGTGTTTGGCAGGTGTTTGGCAGGTGTTTGGCAGGTGTTTGGCAGGTGTTTGGCAGGTGTTTGGCAGGTGTTTGGCAGGTGTTTGGCAGGTGTTTGGCAGGTGTTTGGCAGGTGTTTGGCAGGTGTTTGGCAGGTGTTTGGCAGGTGTTTGGCAGGTGTTTGGCAGGTGTTTGGCAGGTGTTTGGCAGGTGTTTGGCAGGTGTTTGGCAGGTGTTTGGCAGGTGTTTGGCAGGTGTTTGGCAGGTGTTTGGCAGGTGTTTGGCAGGTGTTTGGCAGGTGTTTGGCAGGTGTTTGGCAGGTGTTTGGCAGGTGTTTGGCAGGTGTTTGGCAGGTGTTTGGCAGGTGTTTGGCAGGTGTTTGGCAGGTGTTTGGCAGGTGTTTGGCAGGTGTTTGGCAGGTGTTTGGCAGGTGTTTGGCAGGTGTTTGGCAGGTGTTTGGCAGGTGTTTGGCAGGTGTTTGGCAGGTGTTTGGCAGGTGTTTGGCAGGTGTTTGGCAGGTGTTTGGCAGGTGTTTGGCAGGTGTTTGGCAGGTGTTTGGCAGGTGTTTGGCAGGTGTTTGGCAGGTGTTTGGCAGGTGTTTGGCAGGTGTTTGGCAGGTGTTTGGCAGGTGTTTGGCAGGTGTTTGGCAGGTGTTTGGCAGGTGTTTGGCAGGTGTTTGGCAGGTGTTTGGCAGGTGTTTGGCAGGTGTTTGGCAGGTGTTTGGCAGGTGTTTGGCAGGTGTTTGGCAGGTGTTTGGCAGGTGTTTGGCAGGTGTTTGGCAGGTGTTTGGCAGGTGTTTGGCAGGTGTTTGGCAGGTGTTTGGCAGGTGTTTGGCAGGTGTTTGGCAGGTGTTTGGCAGGTGTTTGGCAGGTGTTTGGCAGGTGTTTGGCAGGTGTTTGGCAGGTGTTTGGCAGGTGTTTGGCAGGTGTTTGGCAGGTGTTTGGCAGGTGTTTGGCAGGTGTTTGGCAGGTGTTTGGCAGGTGTTTGGCAGGTGTTTGGCAGGTGTTTGGCAGGTGTTTGGCAGGTGTTTGGCAGGTGTTTGGCAGGTGTTTGGCAGGTGTTTGGCAGGTGTTTGGCAGGTGTTTGGCAGGTGTTTGGCAGGTGTTTGGCAGGTGTTTGGCAGGTGTTTGGCAGGTGTTTGGCAGGTGTTTGGCAGGTGTTTGGCAGGTGTTTGGCAGGTGTTTGGCAGGTGTTTGGCAGGTGTTTGGCAGGTGTTTGGCAGGTGTTTGGCAGGTGTTTGGCAGGTGTTTGGCAGGTGTTTGGCAGGTGTTTGGCAGGTGTTTGGCAGGTGTTTGGCAGGTGTTTGGCAGGTGTTTGGCAGGTGTTTGGCAGGTGTTTGGCAGGTGTTTGGCAGGTGTTTGGCAGGTGTTTGGCAGGTGTTTGGCAGGTGTTTGGCAGGTGTTTGGCAGGTGTTTGGCAGGTGTTTGGCAGGTGTTTGGCAGGTGTTTGGCAGGTGTTTGGCAGGTGTTTGGCAGGTGTTTGGCAGGTGTTTGGCAGGTGTTTGGCAGGTGTTTGGCAGGTGTTTGGCAGGTGTTTGGCAGGTGTTTGGCAGGTGTTTGGCAGGTGTTTGGCAGGTGTTTGGCAGGTGTTTGGCAGGTGTTTGGCAGGTGTTTGGCAGGTGTTTGGCAGGTGTTTGGCAGGTGTTTGGCAGGTGTTTGGCAGGTGTTTGGCAGGTGTTTGGCAGGTGTTTGGCAGGTGTTTGGCAGGTGTTTGGCAGGTGTTTGGCAGGTGTTTGGCAGGTGTTTGGCAGGTGTTTGGCAGGTGTTTGGCAGGTGTTTGGCAGGTGTTTGGCAGGTGTTTGGCAGGTGTTTGGCAGGTGTTTGGCAGGTGTTTGGCAGGTGTTTGGCAGGTGTTTGGCAGGTGTTTGGCAGGTGTTTGGCAGGTGTTTGGCAGGTGTTTGGCAGGTGTTTGGCAGGTGTTTGGCAGGTGTTTGGCAGGTGTTTGGCAGGTGTTTGGCAGGTGTTTGGCAGGTGTTTGGCAGGTGTTTGGCAGGTGTTTGGCAGGTGTTTGGCAGGTGTTTGGCAGGTGTTTGGCAGGTGTTTGGCAGGTGTTTGGCAGGTGTTTGGCAGGTGTTTGGCAGGTGTTTGGCAGGTGTTTGGCAGGTGTTTGGCAGGTGTTTGGCAGGTGTTTGGCAGGTGTTTGGCAGGTGTTTGGCAGGTGTTTGGCAGGTGTTTGGCAGGTGTTTGGCAGGTGTTTGGCAGGTGTTTGGCAGGTGTTTGGCAGGTGTTTGGCAGGTGTTTGGCAGGTGTTTGGCAGGTGTTTGGCAGGTGTTTGGCAGGTGTTTGGCAGGTGTTTGGCAGGTGTTTGGCAGGTGTTTGGCAGGTGTTTGGCAGGTGTTTGGCAGGTGTTTGGCAGGTGTTTGGCAGGTGTTTGGCAGGTGTTTGGCAGGTGTTTGGCAGGTGTTTGGCAGGTGTTTGGCAGGTGTTTGGCAGGTGTTTGGCAGGTGTTTGGCAGGTGTTTGGCAGGTGTTTGGCAGGTGTTTGGCAGGTGTTTGGCAGGTGTTTGGCAGGTGTTTGGCAGGTGTTTGGCAGGTGTTTGGCAGGTGTTTGGCAGGTGTTTGGCAGGTGTTTGGCAGGTGTTTGGCAGGTGTTTGGCAGGTGTTTGGCAGGTGTTTGGCAGGTGTTTGGCAGGTGTTTGGCAGGTGTTTGGCAGGTGTTTGGCAGGTGTTTGGCAGGTGTTTGGCAGGTGTTTGGCAGGTGTTTGGCAGGTGTTTGGCAGGTGTTTGGCAGGTGTTTGGCAGGTGTTTGGCAGGTGTTTGGCAGGTGTTTGGCAGGTGTTTGGCAGGTGTTTGGCAGGTGTTTGGCAGGTGTTTGGCAGGTGTTTGGCAGGTGTTTGGCAGGTGTTTGGCAGGTGTTTGGCAGGTGTTTGGCAGGTGTTTGGCAGGTGTTTGGCAGGTGTTTGGCAGGTGTTTGGCAGGTGTTTGGCAGGTGTTTGGCAGGTGTTTGGCAGGTGTTTGGCAGGTGTTTGGCAGGTGTTTGGCAGGTGTTTGGCAGGTGTTTGGCAGGTGTTTGGCAGGTGTTTGGCAGGTGTTTGGCAGGTGTTTGGCAGGTGTTTGGCAGGTGTTTGGCAGGTGTTTGGCAGGTGTTTGGCAGGTGTTTGGCAGGTGTTTGGCAGGTGTTTGGCAGGTGTTTGGCAGGTGTTTGGCAGGTGTTTGGCAGGTGTTTGGCAGGTGTTTGGCAGGTGTTTGGCAGGTGTTTGGCAGGTGTTTGGCAGGTGTTTGGCAGGTGTTTGGCAGGTGTTTGGCAGGTGTTTGGCAGGTGTTTGGCAGGTGTTTGGCAGGTGTTTGGCAGGTGTTTGGCAGGTGTTTGGCAGGTGTTTGGCAGGTGTTTGGCAGGTGTTTGGCAGGTGTTTGGCAGGTGTTTGGCAGGTGTTTGGCAGGTGTTTGGCAGGTGTTTGGCAGGTGTTTGGCAGGTGTTTGGCAGGTGTTTGGCAGGTGTTTGGCAGGTGTTTGGCAGGTGTTTGGCAGGTGTTTGGCAGGTGTGTTGGCAGGTGTTTGGCAGGTGTTTGGCAGGTGTTTGGCAGGTGTTTGGCAGGTGTTTGGCAGGTGTTTGGCAGGTGTTTGGCAGGTGTTTGGCAGGTGTTTGGCAGGTGTTTGGCAGGTGTTTGGCAGGTGTTTGGCAGGTGTTTGGCAGGTGTTTGGCAGGTGTTTGGCAGGTGTTTGGCAGGTGTTTGGCAGGTGTTTGGCAGGTGTTTGGCAGGTGTTTGGCAGGTGTTTGGCAGGTGTTTGGCAGGTGTTTGGCAGGTGTTTGGCAGGTGTTTGGCAGGTGTTTGGCAGGTGTTTGGCAGGTGTTTGGCAGGTGTTTGGCAGGTGTTTGGCAGGTGTTTGGCAGGTGTTTGGCAGGTGTTTGGCAGGTGTTTGGCAGGTGTTTGGCAGGTGTTTGGCAGGTGTTTGGCAGGTGTTTGGCAGGTGTTTGGCAGGTGTTTGGCAGGTGTTTGGCAGGTGTTTGGCAGGTGTTTGGCAGGTGTTTGGCAGGTGTTTGGCAGGTGTTTGGCAGGTGTTTGGCAGGTGTTTGGCAGGTGTTTGGCAGGTGTTTGGCAGGTGTTTGGCAGGTGTTTGGCAGGTGTTTGGCAGGTGTTTGGCAGGTGTTTGGCAGGTGTTTGGCAGGTGTTTGGCAGGTGTTTGGCAGGTGTTTGGCAGGTGTTTGGCAGGTGTTTGGCAGGTGTTTGGCAGGTGTTTGGCAGGTGTTTGGCAGGTGTTTGGCAGGTGTTTGGCAGGTGTTTGGCAGGTGTTTGGCAGGTGTTTGGCAGGTGTTTGGCAGGTGTTTGGCAGGTGTTTGGCAGGTGTTTGGCAGGTGTTTGGCAGGTGTTTGGCAGGTGTTTGGCAGGTGTTTGGCAGGTGTTTGGCAGGTGTTTGGCAGGTGTTTGGCAGGTGTTTGGCAGGTGTTTGGCAGGTGTTTGGCAGGTGTTTGGCAGGTGTTTGGCAGGTGTTTGGCAGGTGTTTGGCAGGTGTTTGGCAGGTGTTTGGCAGGTGTTTGGCAGGTGTTTGGCAGGTGTTTGGCAGGTGTTTGGCAGGTGTTTGGCAGGTGTTTGGCAGGTGTTTGGCAGGTGTTTGGCAGGTGTTTGGCAGGTGTTTGGCAGGTGTTTGGCAGGTGTTTGGCAGGTGTTTGGCAGGTGTTTGGCAGGTGTTTGGCAGGTGTTTGGCAGGTGTTTGGCAGGTGTTTGGCAGGTGTTTGGCAGGTGTTTGGCAGGTGTTTGGCAGGTGTTTGGCAGGTGTTTGGCAGGTGTTTGGCAGGTGTTTGGCAGGTGTTTGGCAGGTGTTTGGCAGGTGTTTGGCAGGTGTTTGGCAGGTGTTTGGCAGGTGTTTGGCAGGTGTTTGGCAGGTGTTTGGCAGGTGTTTGGCAGGTGTTTGGCAGGTGTTTGGCAGGTGTTTGGCAGGTGTTTGGCAGGTGTTTGGCAGGTGTTTGGCAGGTGTTTGGCAGGTGGGCAGGTGTTTGGCAGGTGTTTGGCAGGTGTTTGGCAGGTGTTTGGC
This sequence comes from Schistocerca nitens, assembly GCF_023898315.1. NCBI lineage: Eukaryota > Metazoa > Arthropoda > Insecta > Orthoptera > Acrididae > Schistocerca > Schistocerca nitens. Next base: position 616,088,597 of record NC_064620.1, on the reverse strand, counting down.
AGGTGTTTGGCAGGTGTTTGGCAGGTGTTTGGCAGGTGTTTGGCAGGTGTTTGGCAGGTGTTTGGCAGGTGTTTGGCAGGTGTTTGGCAGGTGTTTGGCAGGTGTTTGGCAGGTGTTTGGCAGGTGTTTGGCAGGTGTTTGGCAGGTGTTTGGCAGGTGTTTGGCAGGTGTTTGGCAGGTGTTTGGCAGGTGTTTGGCAGGTGTTTGGCAGGTGTTTGGCAGGTGTTTGGCAGGTGTTTGGCAGGTGTTTGGCAGGTGTTTGGCAGGTGTTTGGCAGGTGTTTGGCAGGTGTTTGGCAGGTGTTTGGCAGGTGTTTGGCAGGTGTTTGGCAGGTGTTTGGCAGGTGTTTGGCAGGTGTTTGGCAGGTGTTTGGCAGGTGTTTGGCAGGTGTTTGGCAGGTGTTTGGCAGGTGTTTGGCAGGTGTTTGGCAGGTGTTTGGCAGGTGTTTGGCAGGTGTTTGGCAGGTGTTTGGCAGGTGTTTGGCAGGTGTTTGGCAGGTGTTTGGCAGGTGTTTGGCAGGTGTTTGGCAGGTGTTTGGCAGGTGTTTGGCAGGTGTTTGGCAGGTGTTTGGCAGGTGTTTGGCAGGTGTTTGGCAGGTGTTTGGCAGGTGTTTGGCAGGTGTTTGGCAGGTGTTTGGCAGGTGTTTGGCAGGTGTTTGGCAGGTGTTTGGCAGGTGTTTGGCAGGTGTTTGGCAGGTGTTTGGCAGGTGTTTGGCAGGTGTTTGGCAGGTGTTTGGCAGGTGTTTGGCAGGTGTTTGGCAGGTGTTTGGCAGGTGTTTGGCAGGTGTTTGGCAGGTGTTTGGCAGGTGTTTGGCAGGTGTTTGGCAGGTGTTTGGCAGGTGTTTGGCAGGTGTTTGGCAGGTGTTTGGCAGGTGTTTGGCAGGTGTTTGGCAGGTGTTTGGCAGGTGTTTGGCAGGTGTTTGGCAGGTGTTTGGCAGGTGTTTGGCAGGTGTTTGGCAGGTGTTTGGCAGGTGTTTGGCAGGTGTTTGGCAGGTGTTTGGCAGGTGTTTGGCAGGTGTTTGGCAGGTGTGTTGGCAGGTGTTTGGCAGGTGTTTGGCAGGTGTTTGGCAGGTGTTTGGCAGGTGTTTGGCAGGTGTTTGGCAGGTGTTTGGCAGGTGTTTGGCAGGTGTTTGGCAGGTGTTTGGCAGGTGTTTGGCAGGTGTTTGGCAGGTGTTTGGCAGGTGTTTGGCAGGTGTTTGGCAGGTGTTTGGCAGGTGTTTGGCAGGTGTTTGGCAGGTGTTTGGCAGGTGTTTGGCAGGTGTTTGGCAGGTGTTTGGCAGGTGTTTGGCAGGTGTTTGGCAGGTGTTTGGCAGGTGTTTGGCAGGTGTTTGGCAGGTGTTTGGCAGGTGTTTGGCAGGTGTTGGCAGGTGTTTGGCAGGTGTTTGGCAGGTGTTTGGCAGGTGTTTGGCAGGTGTTTGGCAGGTGTTTGGCAGGTGTTTGGCAGGTGTTTGGCAGGTGTTTGGCAGGTGTTTGGCAGGTGTTTGGCAGGTGTTTGGCAGGTGTTTGGCAGGTGTTTGGCAGGTGTTTGGCAGGTGTTTGGCAGGTGTTTGGCAGGTGTTTGGCAGGTGTTTGGCAGGTGTTTGGCAGGTGTTTGGCAGGTGTTTGGCAGGTGTTTGGCAGGTGTTTGGCAGGTGTTTGGCAGGTGTTTGGCAGGTGTTTGGCAGGTGTTTGGCAGGTGTTTGGCAGGTGTTTGGCAGGTGTTTGGCAGGTGTTTGGCAGGTGTTTGGCAGGTGTTTGGCAGGTGTTTGGCAGGTGTTTGGCAGGTGTTTGGCAGGTGTTTGGCAGGTGTTTGGCAGGTGTTTGGCAGGTGTTTGGCAGGTGTTTGGCAGGTGTTTGGCAGGTGTTTGGCAGGTGTTTGGCAGGTGTTTGGCAGGTGTTTGGCAGGTGTTTGGCAGGTGTTTGGCAGGTGTTTGGCAGGTGTTTGGCAGGTGTTTGGCAGGTGTTTGGCAGGTGTTTGGCAGGTGTTTGGCAGGTGTTTGGCAGGTGTTTGGCAGGTGTTTGGCAGGTGTTTGGCAGGTGTTTGGCAGGTGTTTGGCAGGTGTTTGGCAGGTGTTTGGCAGGTGTTTGGCAGGTGTTTGGCAGGTGTTTGGCAGGTGTTTGGCAGGTGTTTGGCAGGTGTTTGGCAGGTGTTTGGCAGGTGTTTGGCAGGTGTTTGGCAGGTGTTTGGCAGGTGTTTGGCAGGTGTTTGGCAGGTGTTTGGCAGGTGTTTGGCAGGTGTTTGGCAGGTGTTTGGCAGGTGTTTGGCAGGTGTTTGGCAGGTGTTTGGCAGGTGTTTGGCAGGTGTTTGGCAGGTGTTTGGCAGGTGTTTGGCAGGTGTTTGGCAGGTGTTTGGCAGGTGTTTGGCAGGTGTTTGGCAGGTGTTTGGCAGGTGTTTGGCAGGTGTTTGGCAGGTGTTTGGCAGGTGTTTGGCAGGTGTTTGGCAGGTGTTTGGCAGGTGTTTGGCAGGTGTTTGGCAGGTGTTTGGCAGGTGTTTGGCAGGTGTTTGGCAGGTGTTTGGCAGGTGTTTGGCAGGTGTTTGGCAGGTGTTTGGCAGGTGTTTGGCAGGTGTTTGGCAGGTGTTTGGCAGGTGTTTGGCAGGTGTTTGGCAGGTGTTTGGCAGGTGTTTGGCAGGTGTTTGGCAGGTGTTTGGCAGGTGTTTGGCAGGTGTTTGGCAGGTGTTTGGCAGGTGTTTGGCAGGTGTTTGGCAGGTGTTTGGCAGGTGTTTGGCAGGTGTTTGGCAGGTGTTTGGCAGGTGTTTGGCAGGTGTTTGGCAGGTGTTTGGCAGGTGTTTGGCAGGTGTTTGGCAGGTGTTTGGCAGGTGTTTGGCAGGTGTTTGGCAGGTGTTTGGCAGGTGTTTGGCAGGTGTTTGGCAGGTGTTTGGCAGGTGTTTGGCAGGTGTTTGGCAGGTGTTTGGCAGGTGTTTGGCAGGTGTTTGGCAGGTGTTTGGCAGGTGTTTGGCAGGTGTTTGGCAGGTGTTTGGCAGGTGTTTGGCAGGTGTTTGGCAGGTGTTTGGCAGGTGTTTGGCAGGTGTTTGGCAGGTGTTTGGCAGGTGTTTGGCAGGTGTTTGGCAGGTGTTTGGCAGGTGTTTGGCAGGTGTTTGGCAGGTGTTTGGCAGGTGTTTGGCAGGTGTTTGGCAGGTGTTTGGCAGGTGTTTGGCAGGTGTTTGGCAGGTGTTTGGCAGGTGTTTGGCAGGTGTTTGGCAGGTGTTTGGCAGGTGTTTGGCAGGTGTTTGGCAGGTGTTTGGCAGGTGTTTGGCAGGTGTTTGGCAGGTGTTTGGCAGGTGTTTGGCAGGTGTTTGGCAGGTGTTTGGCAGGTGTTTGGCAGGTGTTTGGCAGGTGTTTGGCAGGTGTTTGGCAGGTGTTTGGCAGGTGTTTGGCAGGTGTTTGGCAGGTGTTTGGCAGGTGTTTGGCAGGTGTTTGGCAGGTGTTTGGCAGGTGTTTGGCAGGTGTTTGGCAGGTGTTTGGCAGGTGTTTGGCAGGTGTTTGGCAGGTGTTTGGCAGGTGTTTGGCAGGTGTTTGGCAGGTGTTTGGCAGGTGTTTGGCAGGTGTTTGGCAGGTGTTTGGCAGGTGTTTGGCAGGTGTTTGGCAGGTGTTTGGCAGGTGTTTGGCAGGTGTTTGGCAGGTGTTTGGCAGGTGTTTGGCAGGTGTTTGGCAGGTGTTTGGCAGGTGTTTGGCAGGTGTTTGGCAGGTGTTTGGCAGGTGTTTGGCAGGTGTTTGGCAGGTGTTTGGCAGGTGTTTGGCAGGTGTTTGGCAGGTGTTTGGCAGGTGTTTGGCAGGTGTTTGGCAGGTGTTTGGCAGGTGTTTGGCAGGTGTTTGGCAGGTGTTTGGCAGGTGTTTGGCAGGTGTTTGGCAGGTGTTTGGCAGGTGTTTGGCAGGTGTTTGGCAGGTGTTTGGCAGGTGTTTGGCAGGTGTTTGGCAGGTGTTTGGCAGGTGTTTGGCAGGTGTTTGGCAGGTGTTTGGCAGGTGTTTGGCAGGTGTTTGGCAGGTGTTTGGCAGGTGTTTGGCAGGTGTTTGGCAGGTGTTTGGCAGGTGTTTGGCAGGTGTTTGGCAGGTGTTTGGCAGGTGTTTGGCAGGTGTTTGGCAGGTGTTTGGCAGGTGTTTGGCAGGTGTTTGGCAGGTGTTTGGCAGGTGTTTGGCAGGTGTTTGGCAGGTGTTTGGCAGGTGTTTGGCAGGTGTTTGGCAGGTGTTTGGCAGGTGTTTGGCAGGTGTTTGGCAGGTGTTTGGCAGGTGTTTGGCAGGTGTTTGGCAGGTGTTTGGCAGGTGTTTGGCAGGTGTTTGGCAGGTGTTTGGCAGGTGTTTGGCAGGTGTTTGGCAGGTGTTTGGCAGGTGTTTGGCAGGTGTTTGGCAGGTGTTTGGCAGGTGTTTGGCAGGTGTTTGGCAGGTGTTTGGCAGGTGTTTGGCAGGTGTTTGGCAGGTGTTTGGCAGGTGTTTGGCAGGTGTTTGGCAGGTGTTTGGCAGGTGTTTGGCAGGTGTTTGGCAGGTGTTTGGCAGGTGTTTGGCAGGTGTTTGGCAGGTGTTTGGCAGGTGTTTGGCAGGTGTTTGGCAGGTGTTTGGCAGGTGTTTGGCAGGTGTTTGGCAGGTGTTTGGCAGGTGTTTGGCAGGTGTTTGGCAGGTGTTTGGCAGGTGTTTGGCAGGTGTTTGGCAGGTGTTTGGCAGGTGTTTGGCAGGTGTTTGGCAGGTGTTTGGCAGGTGTTTGGCAGGTGTTTGGCAGGTGTTTGGCAGGTGTTTGGCAGGTGTTTGGCAGGTGTTTGGCAGGTGTTTGGCAGGTGTTTGGCAGGTGTTTGGCAGGTGTTTGGCAGGTGTTTGGCAGGTGTTTGGCAGGTGTTTGGCAGGTGTTTGGCAGGTGTTTGGCAGGTGTTTGGCAGGTGTTTGGCAGGTGTTTGGCAGGTGTTTGGCAGGTGTTTGGCAGGTGTTTGGCAGGTGTTTGGCAGGTGTTTGGCAGGTGTTTGGCAGGTGTTTGGCAGGTGTTTGGCAGGTGTTTGGCAGGTGTTTGGCAGGTGTTTGGCAGGTGTTTGGCAGGTGTTTGGCAGGTGTTTGGCAGGTGTTTGGCAGGTGTTTGGCAGGTGTTTGGCAGGTGTTTGGCAGGTGTTTGGCAGGTGTTTGGCAGGTGTTTGGCAGGTGTTTGGCAGGTGTTTGGCAGGTGTTTGGCAGGTGTTTGGCAGGTGTTTGGCAGGTGTTTGGCAGGTGTTTGGCAGGTGTTTGGCAGGTGTTTGGCAGGTGTTTGGCAGGTGTTTGGCAGGTGTTTGGCAGGTGTTTGGCAGGTGTTTGGCAGGTGTTTGGCAGGTGTTTGGCAGGTGTTTGGCAGGTGTTTGGCAGGTGTTTGGCAGGTGTTTGGCAGGTGTTTGGCAGGTGTTTGGCAGGTGTTTGGCAGGTGTTTGGCAGGTGTTTGGCAGGTGTTTGGCAGGTGTTTGGCAGGTGTTTGGCAGGTGTTTGGCAGGTGTTTGGCAGGTGTTTGGCAGGTGTTTGGCAGGTGTTTGGCAGGTGTTTGGCAGGTGTTTGGCAGGTGTTTGGCAGGTGTTTGGCAGGTGTTTGGCAGGTGTTTGGCAGGTGTTTGGCAGGTGTTTGGCAGGTGTTTGGCAGGTGTTTGGCAGGTGTTTGGCAGGTGTTTGGCAGGTGTTTGGCAGGTGTTTGGCAGGTGTTTGGCAGGTGTTTGGCAGGTGTTTGGCAGGTGTTTGGCAGGTGTTTGGCAGGTGTTTGGCAGGTGTTTGGCAGGTGTTTGGCAGGTGTTTGGCAGGTGTTTGGCAGGTGTTTGGCAGGTGTTTGGCAGGTGTTTGGCAGGTGTTTGGCAGGTGTTTGGCAGGTGTTTGGCAGGTGTTTGGCAGGTGTTTGGCAGGTGTTTGGCAGGTGTTTGGCAGGTGTTTGGCAGGTGTTTGGCAGGTGTTTGGCAGGTGTTTGGCAGGTGTTTGGCAGGTGTTTGGCAGGTGTTTGGCAGGTGTTTGGCAGGTGTTTGGCAGGTGTTTGGCAGGTGTTTGGCAGGTGTTTGGCAGGTGTTTGGCAGGTGTTTGGCAGGTGTTTGGCAGGTGTTTGGCAGGTGTTTGGCAGGTGTTTGGCAGGTGTTTGGCAGGTGTTTGGCAGGTGTTTGGCAGGTGTTTGGCAGGTGTTTGGCAGGTGTTTGGCAGGTGTTTGGCAGGTGTTTGGCAGGTGTTTGGCAGGTGTTTGGCAGGTGTTTGGCAGGTGTTTGGCAGGTGTTTGGCAGGTGTTTGGCAGGTGTTTGGCAGGTGTTTGGCAGGTGTTTGGCAGGTGTTTGGCAGGTGTTTGGCAGGTGTTTGGCAGGTGTTTGGCAGGTGTTTGGCAGGTGTTTGGCAGGTGTTTGGCAGGTGTTTGGCAGGTGTTTGGCAGGTGTTTGGCAGGTGTTTGGCAGGTGTTTGGCAGGTGTTTGGCAGGTGTTTGGCAGGTGTTTGGCAGGTGTTTGGCAGGTGTTTGGCAGGTGTTTGGCAGGTGTTTGGCAGGTGTTTGGCAGGTGTTTGGCAGGTGTTTGGCAGGTGTTTGGCAGGTGTTTGGCAGGTGTTTGGCAGGTGTTTGGCAGGTGTTTGGCAGGTGTTTGGCAGGTGTTTGGCAGGTGTTTGGCAGGTGTTTGGCAGGTGTTTGGCAGGTGTTTGGCAGGTGTTTGGCAGGTGTTTGGCAGGTGTTTGGCAGGTGTTTGGCAGGTGTTTGGCAGGTGTTTGGCAGGTGTTTGGCAGGTGTTTGGCAGGTGTTTGGCAGGTGTTTGGCAGGTGTTTGGCAGGTGTTTGGCAGGTGTTTGGCAGGTGTTTGGCAGGTGTTTGGCAGGTGTTTGGCAGGTGTTTGGCAGGTGTTTGGCAGGTGTTTGGCAGGTGTTTGGCAGGTGTTTGGCAGGTGTTTGGCAGGTGTTTGGCAGGTGTTTGGCAGGTGTTTGGCAGGTGTTTGGCAGGTGTTTGGCAGGTGTTTGGCAGGTGTTTGGCAGGTGTTTGGCAGGTGTTTGGCAGGTGTTTGGCAGGTGTTTGGCAGGTGTTTGGCAGGTGTTTGGCAGGTGTTTGGCAGGTGTTTGGCAGGTGTTTGGCAGGTGTTTGGCAGGTGTTTGGCAGGTGTTTGGCAGGTGTTTGGCAGGTGTTTGGCAGGTGTTTGGCAGGTGTTTGGCAGGTGTTTGGCAGGTGTTTGGCAGGTGTTTGGCAGGTGTTTGGCAGGTGTTTGGCAGGTGTTTGGCAGGTGTTTGGCAGGTGTTTGGCAGGTGTTTGGCAGGTGTTTGGCAGGTGTTTGGCAGGTGTTTGGCAGGTGTTTGGCAGGTGTTTGGCAGGTGTTTGGCAGGTGTTTGGCAGGTGTTTGGCAGGTGTTTGGCAGGTGTTTGGCAGGTGTTTGGCAGGTGTTTGGCAGGTGTTTGGCAGGTGTTTGGCAGGTGTTTGGCAGGTGTTTGGCAGGTGTTTGGCAGGTGTTTGGCAGGTGTTTGGCAGGTGTTTGGCAGGTGTTTGGCAGGTGTTTGGCAGGTGTTTGGCAGGTGTTTGGCAGGTGTTTGGCAGGTGTTTGGCAGGTGTTTGGCAGGTGTTTGGCAGGTGTTTGGCAGGTGTTTGGCAGGTGTTTGGCAGGTGTTTGGCAGGTGTTTGGCAGGTGTTTGGCAGGTGTTTGGCAGGTGTTTGGCAGGTGTTTGGCAGGTGTTTGGCAGGTGTTTGGCAGGTGTTTGGCAGGTGTTTGGCAGGTGTTTGGCAGGTGTTTGGCAGGTGTTTGGCAGGTGTTTGGCAGGTGTTTGGCAGGTGTTTGGCAGGTGTTTGGCAGGTGTTTGGCAGGTGTTTGGCAGGTGTTTGGCAGGTGTTTGGCAGGTGTTTGGCAGGTGTTTGGCAGGTGTTTGGCAGGTGTTTGGCAGGTGTTTGGCAGGTGTTTGGCAGGTGTTTGGCAGGTGTTTGGCAGGTGTTTGGCAGGTGTTTGGCAGGTGTTTGGCAGGTGTTTGGCAGGTGTTTGGCAGGTGTTTGGCAGGTGTTTGGCAGGTGTTTGGCAGGTGTTTGGCAGGTGTTTGGCAGGTGTTTGGCAGGTGTTTGGCAGGTGTTTGGCAGGTGTTTGGCAGGTGTTTGGCAGGTGTTTGGCAGGTGTTTGGCAGGTGTTTGGCAGGTGTTTGGCAGGTGTTTGGCAGGTGTTTGGCAGGTGTTTGGCAGGTGTTTGGCAGGTGTTTGGCAGGTGTTTGGCAGGTGTTTGGCAGGTGTTTGGCAGGTGTTTGGCAGGTGTTTGGCAGGTGTTTGGCAGGTGTTTGGCAGGTGTTTGGCAGGTGTTTGGCAGGTGTTTGGCAGGTGTTTGGCAGGTGTTTGGCAGGTGTTTGGCAGGTGTTTGGCAGGTGTTTGGCAGGTGTTTGGCAGGTGTTTGGCAGGTGTTTGGCAGGTGTTTGGCAGGTGTTTGGCAGGTGTTTGGCAGGTGTTTGGCAGGTGTTTGGCAGGTGTTTGGCAGGTGTTTGGCAGGTGTTTGGCAGGTGTTTGGCAGGTGTTTGGCAGGTGTTTGGCAGGTGTTTGGCAGGTGTTTGGCAGGTGTTTGGCAGGTGTTTGGCAGGTGTTTGGCAGGTGTTTGGCAGGTGTTTGGCAGGTGTTTGGCAGGTGTTTGGCAGGTGTTTGGCAGGTGTTTGGCAGGTGTTTGGCAGGTGTTTGGCAGGTGTTTGGCAGGTGTTTGGCAGGTGTTTGGCAGGTGTTTGGCAGGTGTTTGGCAGGTGTTTGGCAGGTGTTTGGCAGGTGTTTGGCAGGTGTTTGGCAGGTGTTTGGCAGGTGTTTGGCAGGTGTTTGGCAGGTGTTTGGCAGGTGTTTGGCAGGTGTTTGGCAGGTGTTTGGCAGGTGTTTGGCAGGTGTTTGGCAGGTGTTTGGCAGGTGTTTGGCAGGTGTTTGGCAGGTGTTTGGCAGGTGTTTGGCAGGTGTTTGGCAGGTGTTTGGCAGGTGTTTGGCAGGTGTTTGGCAGGTGTTTGGCAGGTGTTTGGCAGGTGTTTGGCAGGTGTTTGGCAGGTGTTTGGCAGGTGTTTGGCAGGTGTTTGGCAGGTGTTTGGCAGGTGTTTGGCAGGTGTTTGGCAGGTGTTTGGCAGGTGTTTGGCAGGTGTTTGGCAGGTGTTTGGCAGGTGTTTGGCAGGTGTTTGGCAGGTGTTTGGCAGGTGTTTGGCAGGTGTTTGGCAGGTGTTTGGCAGGTGTTTGGCAGGTGTTTGGCAGGTGTTTGGCAGGTGTTTGGCAGGTGTTTGGCAGGTGTTTGGCAGGTGTTTGGCAGGTGTTTGGCAGGTGTTTGGCAGGTGTTTGGCAGGTGTTTGGCAGGTGTTTGGCAGGTGTTTGGCAGGTGTTTGGCAGGTGTTTGGCAGGTGTTTGGCAGGTGTTTGGCAGGTGTTTGGCAGGTGTTTGGCAGGTGTTTGGCAGGTGTTTGGCAGGTGTTTGGCAGGTGTTTGGCAGGTGTTTGGCAGGTGTTTGGCAGGTGTTTGGCAGGTGTTTGGCAGGTGTTTGGCAGGTGTTTGGCAGGTGTTTGGCAGGTGTTTGGCAGGTGTTTGGCAGGTGTTTGGCAGGTGTTTGGCAGGTGTTTGGCAGGTGTTTGGCAGGTGTTTGGCAGGTGTTTGGCAGGTGTTTGGCAGGTGTTTGGCAGGTGTTTGGCAGGTGTTTGGCAGGTGTTTGGCAGGTGTTTGGCAGGTGTTTGGCAGGTGTTTGGCAGGTGTTTGGCAGGTGTTTGGCAGGTGTTTGGCAGGTGTTTGGCAGGTGTTTGGCAGGTGTTTGGCAGGTGTTTGGCAGGTGTTTGGCAGGTGTTTGGCAGGTGTTTGGCAGGTGTTTGGCAGGTGTTTGGCAGGTGTTTGGCAGGTGTTTGGCAGGTGTTTGGCAGGTGTTTGGCAGGTGTTTGGCAGGTGTTTGGCAGGTGTTTGGCAGGTGTTTGGCAGGTGTTTGGCAGGTGTTTGGCAGGTGTTTGGCAGGTGTTTGGCAGGTGTTTGGCAGGTGTTTGGCAGGTGTTTGGCAGGTGTTTGGCAGGTGTTTGGCAGGTGTTTGGCAGGTGTTTGGCAGGTGTTTGGCAGGTGTTTGGCAGGTGTTTGGCAGGTGTTTGGCAGGTGTTTGGCAGGTGTTTGGCAGGTGTTTGGCAGGTGTTTGGCAGGTGTTTGGCAGGTGTTTGGCAGGTGTTTGGCAGGTGTTTGGCAGGTGTTTGGCAGGTGTTTGGCAGGTGTTTGGCAGGTGTTTGGCAGGTGTTTGGCAGGTGTTTGGCAGGTGTTTGGCAGGTGTTTGGCAGGTGTTTGGCAGGTGTTTGGCAGGTGTTTGGCAGGTGTTTGGCAGGTGTTTGGCAGGTGTTTGGCAGGTGTTTGGCAGGTGTTTGGCAGGTGTTTGGCAGGTGTTTGGCAGGTGTTTGGCAGGTGTTTGGCAGGTGTTTGGCAGGTGTTTGGCAGGTGTTTGGCAGGTGTTTGGCAGGTGTTTGGCAGGTGTTTGGCAGGTGTTTGGCAGGTGTTTGGCAGGTGTTTGGCAGGTGTTTGGCAGGTGTTTGGCAGGTGTTTGGCAGGTGTTTGGCAGGTGTTTGGCAGGTGTTTGGCAGGTGTTTGGCAGGTGTTTGGCAGGTGTTTGGCAGGTGTTTGGCAGGTGTTTGGCAGGTGTTTGGCAGGTGTTTGGCAGGTGTTTGGCAGGTGTTTGGCAGGTGTTTGGCAGGTGTTTGGCAGGTGTTTGGCAGGTGTTTGGCAGGTGTTTGGCAGGTGTTTGGCAGGTGTTTGGCAGGTGTTTGGCAGGTGTTTGGCAGGTGTTTGGCAGGTGTTTGGCAGGTGTTTGGCAGGTGTTTGGCAGGTGTTTGGCAGGTGTTTGGCAGGTGTTTGGCAGGTGTTTGGCAGGTGTTTGGCAGGTGTTTGGCAGGTGTTTGGCAGGTGTTTGGCAGGTGTTTGGCAGGTGTTTGGCAGGTGTTTGGCAGGTGTTTGGCAGGTGTTTGGCAGGTGTTTGGCAGGTGTTTGGCAGGTGTTTGGCAGGTGTTTGGCAGGTGTTTGGCAGGTGTTTGGCAGGTGTTTGGCAGGTGTTTGGCAGGTGTTTGGCAGGTGTTTGGCAGGTGTTTGGCAGGTGTTTGGCAGGTGTTTGGCAGGTGTTTGGCAGGTGTTTGGCAGGTGTTTGGCAGGTGTTTGGCAGGTGTTTGGCAGGTGTTTGGCAGGTGTTTGGCAGGTGTTTGGCAGGTGTTTGGCAGGTGTTTGGCAGGTGTTTGGCAGGTGTTTGGCAGGTGTTTGGCAGGTGTTTGGCAGGTGTTTGGCAGGTGTTTGGCAGGTGTTTGGCAGGTGTTTGGCAGGTGTTTGGCAGGTGTTTGGCAGGTGTTTGGCAGGTGTTTGGCAGGTGTTTGGCAGGTGTTTGGCAGGTGTTTGGCAGGTGTTTGGCAGGTGTTTGGCAGGTGTTTGGCAGGTGTTTGGCAGGTGTTTGGCAGGTGTTTGGCAGGTGTTTGGCAGGTGTTTGGCAGGTGTTTGGCAGGTGTTTGGCAGGTGTTTGGCAGGTGTTTGGCAGGTGTTTGGCAGGTGTTTGGCAGGTGTTTGGCAGGTGTCTCAAATCACCTAAGGTGGGTTTACCTCAATATGAAGGGGCCCACCAGTATGAAGGAGTATGCCAGTCCTGTGGCATTTTCTCGCAATGATCTAATAGTCTTCCAACTCAACTTCTACAAAATGTAAATGCAAGGAGGCTAATGATCCAAAGACCCTATCCACTGCACCATGGTTCCTCGTGGTCTCACGTACTGAAGATGGAGTCCTTCACCATGGTAAATCTGTTCATTATTCAGAAAGGTGTAAATCCAATTGTTGGCCCTGTGAAATCCTGTTCTCATCTACAGAACGGCCCATTGCTTTCAGAGGCCACTTCTGATTTTCAAGCACAACTACTGTTTGCTGCCTCACGTCTCCACAGTTAGCCTGTTATGTACAGGCCCACAGAACTTTGAATTCTTCCTGTGGTGTAATTTACCAGGCTGCTTGATAGTCTAATAGAGGCCAAAATACAATCTTACCTCTCAGATCAGGGTGTCATTGCCATTAATCATGTAATGAAAGTTACATTCTTCCTTAGTGCCCGCCTGCACTCTCACCTTCGATAGAGATAAAAGCGGACTATGACATTACCACTATCCAGCCATAGATTATGAACCCAATGCGCTGCTACCAGTGTCATCGTTTTAACCAGTCTTGTCAACATCCAGCCAAATGCCACCTGTGCTAGGGGTGTGCACAAGGTCAATTCTCCACATCCTTCTCCCACTGTATAAACTGCAGTGGCGGCAATGCCACCTCATCTCGGGAGTGTCCAGTGTATCTTAATGAGTAGGCTGTAAAATAGATCAGAGTAAAGGAAAAGGTGCCTTATCCAGTTGCTCACAAGTTACTGGCTAGTCGCAAACCCTGTGTTCTCCCGACTGGTACCTATAGTTCTGTTATTGCCGGCCGCGGTGGTCTAGTGGTTCTAGGCGCGCAGTCCGGAACCGCGGGACTGCTACGGTCGCAGGTTCGAATCCTGCCTCGGGCCTGGATGTGTGTGATGTCCTTAGGTTAGTTAGGTTTAAGTAGTTCTAAGTTCTAGGGGACTGATGACCACAGAAGTTAAGTCCCATAGTGCTCAGAGCCATTTTGAACCTCATGACTGCTTTGAGCGTCCACATCTCTTAACGATTCGTTTTGACCTTGCCCCTGAGGTTGGCATCCCCCCCTCACATGGGCATCATGCTGTGCATAGGGGATGACATTAATAGTTAACTCAGTTCGCTGACTACCAATCTTAAAGTTGTGGCAGTTAACCTTTCCCTTCCCCACCTGACTTTTCTGTATGTACTATAGATGTCCCATCATTTGGTATCACCAGGGGAGACTTCTTTCAGATTATTGGGCAGTTACCTTCCTCATTTTTGCTGCTTGGTGACTTGAATGCATGTCATCCACTTCGGGGTCCTCCCAGGATCTGTCAGAGATGCCCTCTTCTGTCTTAACACTGGAGCTCCCACATTCCTTTCAGACTCGTCGCAAACCTATTCACATTGGACCTATCCTTCTGCAGTGCCCAGCGTGCCCATCGTCGACTGGTCGGTTCTTTCTGGCACTTACTGGAGCGACTTCCCTTGTGCTCTCTCTGTTGACTCCTACCCCATTCGCTTTCACGCCTAAGTGGCAGCTTCCTAGGGCTAACTGATAACCTTGCTCCTTCATGACGACCCTCGAAGAAAGATTCCCCAGTTGTGATGACCATGTGGAATATCTCACAAACGGCGTCCTTACTGCTGCAGAACATTCCCTATACCACACTTCCTCTCTACCACGTCATGTCCCTGTCCCTTGGTAGACTGAGGCATGCTGCGAGGCAATTCGCTCACAGAGACGTGCTCTCAGCATTTTTAACCGCCACCCTACGCTGGCAAACTGCGTTCAAAGTGTCGTCGCGTTATTTGGGATAGCAAGAGCTAGCCGGATTTCATTCACTAGTTCTTTTAACAGTTCCACTCCTTCCACTGTCTTGTGGGCCAGCTCCAATGGCTCTCTGGAACAAAGATCCATACTCCCATTTCTGGCCTGACAGGAGCTGATGGTGTCATCGTGGACCCTGTTCCTATCTCACACTGTGGGCCATACTTTTGCTCAAACTTAGAGCTCTTCTCACTATCATGCTGCTTTCCTCCATTGGAAACGAGCGGAGGCGGCTCGGGCGATACTTCCCTTCCCCAAATCGTGAGTGCTACAATGCTGCCTCCACCGTGAAGGGGCTAGATCATGCTCTGTTTATCCCGATCCACCGCCCCAGGGTCAGACGCCATCCACATTCAGATGTTGCAGCACCTCTCCTGTGGGCAAGCACTTCTTGTTCAACACATACAACCGCATCTGGGTTGAGGGCACATTTACTGGACGCTGGCGTGAAGCAAGTCATACCCATACCTGAGCCTGGTAAGGACAAAAACATTCCTTCCAGCTACCGCCCCCATCTCTCATACCAGCTGCGTTTGCAAGGTGATTGAATGTATGATTCATGCATGGCTGGTGTGGTGGCTCGTTTACTCACGAATGCACAGTGTGGATTTAGTATGGCGTTCTGCAGTTGACCATCTCATTACTTTGTCCACCCATGTCATGAATGGTTTTCTGTGGATATCCCAGACTAGCAGTTTGTTTAGATTTGGAGAAGGCCTAAGACCACTGCTGGAGAAATGGTATCCTCTGTACTGTCTACATGTGGGGCATCCATGGGTGCCTGTCCTATTTTTTTCAGGCATTTTTACAAGACAGTTTTTTCAAGGTGAATGTGGGTTTTGGTTTGTCATAGATTATCAAGGAAAATGATGTGAATCAGAGTTCCATCCTGAGCGTCTTCCTCTTTGCTATCGCCATTAACCCTATAATGCCCCACAGGAGGCCATCTCTGGCTCTTTCTGTAGACGATTTTGCCATCTATTGCAGTTCTACACGGACCAGTCTTACCGAGGGCCTCTTCAGTGCTGTCCTGACCGTATTTTCGACTGGAGCATCGACAATGGCTTTCGCTTTCCCCTGATAAAACCGTCTGTTACCCCTGCGGGTCCAGGGGTAAGAACAGGCCTGAGGTATTCCTGCCTGTCGTAAGAGGCGACTGAAGTTTCACACGTTTCGGCCTGTGTGATGGTCCCCTGTAGGGTTTGTAATTTTCCCAAAGAGTGAGCCTATTGGGAAGGGCGCCTTCCACAGTACATCATGTCAATCATGTGCTGAGACCTATTGCATGCTTCGTTGGCATGGATATGCCGGGGTGTTTCATTCCCACAACTGATGGGCGAGGTCACCCTCATAGGTGCATATTTTTCCATCAACTGTGCAGTATAGATTTCTATGCTGACGATAATGGACTTGATTGGTTGCACCTGATATCAAGCACAGTAGCCAGTCTGTTGTGGGGCTGCCATGTACCCTATTGGTTGTAGCCCCCTGTCCACATGGGGATCACTCTGCTGATGGCTACGCCGTGAACTCCCCACGTATGCCCATCCCCCTGAGGCATTGGGATGCCTGGCAATGGCCAGCCTGCCAGGTGGCCTTTGCTGCAGCTGGGTGAGGCCCATGGGGAGGGCACCTGGTCAGAGTGCGTGGCATCAGGATGGATGACATGTGATGAAGCGTAGTACATCATCTCTTGCTGGTGGTCAAATAGTAGTATCTAATGTTCACGGGCTCAATTCAGTGCACAGAAGTAAGACTCCAAATCGTTACCCTTCCTGGCCACACCTTGGGAAGAATGTCAGGCTAGCGATGGCAGTGGCTCTTATTCGCCACAGTACTCTTGTATGTTAGAGAGCTGATGGGAATCTTTCAAGACGATGAAGCCCCAGTTTTTTGTTGAGCATTTAGAGGCAGGGTGACATATGAAATACGTACCTTCTTTTAAAGTCAGACGGTGAGCTGTGCGCCAATTCAGAATGGCGAGGTGTACATTTAGTCTGGCGTATCCACCGGGGTCAAATGGATAATCAGGTTGCCACCGTTGCTTTCACCTTGGCCCTTAGAGGGTGATAAATTGCCCGAGAAGTCAAGGTGATGGTCTACTGCTGTGATGTAAAACCATATATTCCTGTCCCAATGCTGTGCTTAAAGCACTGGAAGTTCGGTCATATATCTTCCCCTTGTACTTCCAGCGCCACATGTCGAGAATGTGGACGCCAATCACATCCCATTAATCCATGTGCCCCACCTCCCATCTTTCGAGAGGGACGATCTCCAATCGATCATTTACTTCGCTTGGAATCCGCAGTTCGGCAGGCTTTTTCCCAGCGCCGCCATTTGGTTGCAGTGTTTTTTGACCTTCGCAAGGCCTATGACACGGCCTGGCGCTATCACATCTTACTAACCCTTCATCAGTGGGGTCTTCGGGGCCCACTCCCGAATTTTATCCGCCAGTTCCTGATCCATCGGTCATTCAGAGTTAGAGTTGGTACTGCTTTTAGTTCTCCACGGACCCAGGAGACGGGCATCCCACAGGGTTCTGTCTTGAGCGTCCTTCTTTTCCTCATTGCTATCAATGGACTTGTGGCCTCTGTCGGTCCCTTGGTCGCCCCTGCCCTGTATGTGGATGATTTCTGCATTTGGGTTAGTTCCTCCTCGATGGCATCTGCAGAACGGCAGCTCCAGGTGGCTATACGGCGTGCCTCTGCATGGACCCTCTCACACGGGTTTCAATTCTCTCCTTTAAAATCGCGGGTGGTCCACTTCTGTCGCCGTACTACGGTCCACCCTGATCCAGAGCTCTATCTCGCTGCACAACGATTGCCTGTGGTTTCACAGTTTCGTTTCCTGGGTCTTCTTTTCGACAAGCTCACTTGGTTGCCCCATATCAGACTCCTGAAGGTAGGATGTTTACGTAAACTCAATGTCCTTCGCTTCCTTGCCCACTCCTCTTGGGGTGCGGACCGTTCCCTCCTCCTCCGTCTTTATCGTGCTCTAGTTCTGTCTCGTTTGGACTATGGTTGTCAAGTTTATGGTTCAGCTGCTCCTTCCACACTGCACGTGCTGGATCCAGTCCACCATCGTGGTATCCGTTTGGCCACTGGTGCCTTCCCTACTAGCCCTGTTGATAGTCTCCTGGTTGAAGCTGGGATCCCACCCCTTTCTGTTCGGCGGTCCCTGCTTCTGGTGTCTTATGCCCTCACTATCCGTTCTTCTCCCTCTCATCCTTCCTATTCTATCCTGTTCCCAGACCATGGACGTCGCCCACCCGACTCCCGCCCTCGGGCGGGTTTACCGGTTGGGCTGCGCCTTGCGTCTCTTTACCGTGATTTTCAACTTCCTTCTTTGTCCTGTCTTCCTCGCTCCCTCCCCTCCACCCCTCCTTGGTTAGTTCCTCGGCCTCGAATTCGGATGGATCTCCGCCGCGGTCCGAAAGATTCCATCCCCCCGGTGGTGTTTCGTTCCTTTTTCCGCAAAATTTTATGGGAGTTTCGGGATGCTGTTGTTTTTTACACTGATGGCTCTAAATCTGCTGATCATGTTGGGTATGCCTTCACGTCCTCTGTTGGAACGGAAAATCATCTGCTGCCACCTACATGTGGGGTGTTTACTGCGGAATTGATGGCAATTTCCCGGGCCCTTACCTTTATTAAACAATCCCAACACAACCGCGTTTTGTTATGTACGGACTCGATGAGTGGCCTTCTTGCTATTGACCGGTGTTTTTCGCGCCATCCCTTGGTCTCTGCCATCCATGACCATCTCGCTGATATTCACCGTGCTGCTTGTTCCATTGACTTCCTATGGGTCCCTGGCCATGTGGGTATCCCGGGAAATGAGCTCGCTGATCGTTTGGCTGGGGGAGCAGTTACTTACCCCCCGTTTCCTGTAACCCCTCCTGCAGCGGATTTACGGCTTCACATCAAATCCCACTTCGCGCAGTCATGGGCCAATTCTTGGGAGGCTACTCCACTGTCTAATAAACTTCGTGCAATTAAGGTGACACCAGGCCCATGGCGTTCTTCCTTTCGCCTCTCCCGAAAGGACTCGACCACACTGTGTCGTCTCCGCATTGGTCATACCAGGCTGACCCATGGTTTTCTTTTGCGTGATGAGCCACCCCCGCTATGTGGTTGTGGAGCCTTCCAGTCAGTGGCCCACATTTTGGTTGAATGCCCCCTTCTTTTGGCTCTGCGTACTAAGTACAGACTCCCCCACACTTTACCTTTGATGTTGGCTGACGATTCGCGGATGGTCTCTCTGGTTCTCGGTTTCCTCCGGGAGAGTGGTTTTTATTCTCAGTTTTAAGGTTTTTAATCTCTCTGGTGTTGGGGCAGGGCGGTGAGTGTTTGGGTGTCTCCCACTGTAGGCAGTGTTTAGAGATTCCCGATTCACCTCCCTGACCGGAATCCTCTTTTCTTCCCCTTTTACTCTTTTTACCCTTTTTTAAGGCTTGGTTAGTCTTTTTATTCCCATACGTATTTTCTGCATTATAGCAGTTGTACCTTTTAAGTCACAGGTGGTCTTGCCTATGCTGCTTCAGCATAGTGTTGGGTTCGTTCTCTTGCCGACTTCCCTCATTTGTTTTTACCAATGACAACGTGACTGCCCTTTACGTTTTTTCCCTTTTTCCGTTTTATTGTTCTGACTTTTCTGAGATGTCCCGTTAGCAGAATGGAGTATATTTGAAACAAGGGACTGATGACCTCGCTGTTTGGTCCCTTAAACCTCAAACAACCAACCAACCAACCCACCTCCCATCAGTGTCAGTTGTGGAGAGCATCATTCACTTTGCTTGCCCCCCCCCCAGGGGATCCACAAATCTTTTGTGGATACGTGCGTAGCGAGCACGGGACCCCATGTGGCCTTCCTTCCTTTCCGGTCTGCATACCTTCCCTTTCCGCATCCTTCCCCATCCCCCATCTTCGCCACCTCCCCCCCTTCACCTCTGGCTCTTTTTTTCCCTTTCTCTGGGGGTTATGGTTTGTGCCTACGTCCGGAGACGGACGCTTGTACATATACTACATTCTTCGCCTTCCTTCCTTCCTTGCTTGTAAGTCTTCATTCTTCCTTTGTCCTTCTCTTTCCCTTACCTCTTCTCTCTACCTTCTCCGCTGCGGCGTTTGAGACCTCTCTTCTTTCCTTTCCCTTTCTCTTTCTTCCTCCCTGTGCGTGTCTGAAGGCCAACCCACGCACTTCCATGCGTAGCCGGTGACGGGGTAACGCGTAATTCCCCGCCCCGGGTAGACAGGTAGGACACGTACGCACCCCCTGGTAACGGCCAGGCCCAGGGAGGGGTGATTACCCGAGCTGATACCTTCCGAAAGTGCCGATTGGTCCCTCCGTCCGTTTGTCGGGAGGTGTGACCTGAGGTGTGAACAATCGCCTAAGGCGGCAATGCCCTCAGAGAGGGCCCCCACAAGGGAGGAGCGCGCCATCGGAGACGCCGGTAATCATGGGGATTCTTCCGCAATGGTTTCCTCACCTTCCACCATGTCTGCTCACAAACGTAAGTTCACCGAGTCTCAGCCACAGTCAGTTCTTCCATCGTTGCCACAGTTCCTTGTTGTTTCTCGGTCTGACGAAGGTCACGACTTCTCCACGGTCAACCCTTTCATTATTCAGAAAGGTGTCGACGCAATTGCAGGTCCTGTAAAGTCTTGTTCCAGATTACGGAATGGCACCCTGTTGTTAGAAACAGTCAGTGCCCTCCAGGCACAAAAATTGCTGCGTACGTCACTACTACACACCTTCCCTGTCCGGGTGGAACCGCACCGTACCTTAAATTCCTCGCGTGGATTCGTTTATACACGCTCCCTCGATGGACTGTCTGACGAAGAAATTCAGCACTACCTGTCTGACCAGGGCGTAACGGCTGTTCATAGGGCTATGAAAAGGGTTGACACGACCATCATTCCAACCCGCACTGTCTTCTTGACATTTGACAAAGTTCAACTACCATCGAAAATCAAAGCCGGCTATGAAATAATTTCCGTTCGCCCTTACGTCCCGAACCCTACGCGTTGCTATCGGTGCCAGCGGTTCAATCACACCAGCCAGTCCTGTTCCAATCCGGCCAAATGTGTTACGTGTGGCAGGGATGCCCATGAGGGTGCTTGTCCACCTCCATCCCCTCGCTGCATCAACTGTATGGGTGACCACGCCGCTTCCTCTCGAGATTGCCCCGTTTTTAAGGACGAAAAACTCATCCAGGAAATTAGGGTGAAGGAAAAGGTGTCGACCTTTGCTGCTCGAAAATTATTCGCCAGTCGACAGCCCACCGTGCCTCAGAAAGGAAACTACAGCACTGGCCTTGCTTCTCCTCGGCCAACAAAGGAGGCGGCCACGCAGACTTGCGACCTCACCTTTAGTGCCACGGTCGTCAGATCGGCCAGCGCAAAGATCGCCCGTTGAACCTTACCACTTTCGCCTGCCCACTCTCTGGCTCACCCTTTGTCGAGTTCTGCTAAATCTCGAGCCCAAAAGTCAGACACCAAGACTTCGAAAAAAGAGCATACTCGTGAAGAGTTTTTACGTACGGCCACTTCCCAACCATCGGTTCCTCCTTCCTCTAAACATCATACTTCCAAGAAGGCTACAAAGAAACCCAGTTCCTCTCCTTCTCCGCCAAGGCGTGTCGCAACTACAGCACCACCTGGCGGAAGTCGCCCTCGGCCGTCTTCTGTGTCGCCGAGGCGCACTGCTGGCGGCCGATCAACCGGCCTGTCGCTGGTGGCAGGAGCTGCTCCTGACCAACCTATGGATCAGGATCTTCTGCCTTCGGCTGACTGCCATTCCATGCTGTCGGTCGCAAGCTCAGAGCAGTCGTTGACAGCGACCTTGGTCACATTCCTTCATTTTCTGTTCACCCTATGTCCATTATCCACTGGAATATCCGCGGTATTCGAGCCAATCGGGATGAAATGTCGATCCGCTTACAATCCTACTCGCCGGTCGTCTTCTGTCTTCAGGAAACAAAGCTGCGTCCCCATGACCGCTTTGTTCTCCCTCATTTTCAGTCCGTCCGATATGATCTCCCCTCCGTTGAAGGCACTCCAGCACACGGAGGACTCATGCTTCTTCTCCATGAAACTGTCCATTATCACCCAATCCATTTAAACACTTCCTTCCAAGCTGTCGCCGTCCGTCTTTCCCTTTCCGGATACACGTTCTCTCTTTGTACTGTATACATTCCATTGTCCACACCAATGGCACGAGCTGATCTCCTTCATCTTCTTGGTCAGCTTCCACCTCCATATTTGCTGGTTGGGGACTTGAATGCCCACCACCCGCTTTGGGGCTCTCCACATCCTTGTCCACGTGGCTCACTGTTGTTAGACGTCTTCCACCAAGCAGATCTTGTTTGCCTCAACAATGGGGTCCCTACGTTTTTGTCTGCCTCCACGGCACATTTATCTCATTTGGACCTTGCGGTCGGTACTGTTCCGCTAGCTCGCCGCTTCGAATGGTTCGCCCTTGATGATACACGCTCGAGTAACCACTTTCCATGTGTCCTTAGACTGCAGTCTCTACGGCCATATATGCGCCCGCGACGCTGGAAGTTTGCTCAAGCCGATTGGACACTTTTTTCGTCTCTAGCGACATTCGATGACCGTCACTTTCCCAGCGTCGACGATGAGGTCACACATATTACTGACGTTATTCTTACAGCTGCGGAACATTCAATACGATGCACCTCCGAATTGCCCCGGCGCCCCCAAGTTCCTTGGTGGAACGAGGCATGCCGTGATGCACTACGTGAGCGGCGACGTGCTCTCCGCGTTTTCCGCCACCATCCTACTTTGGCCAACTGTATCCGCTATAAGCAGCTACGAGCGCGATGCCGTCGTGTCATCCGCGATAGCAAGAAGGCAAGCTGGAAATTCTTTATTAGCTCATTTAACACCTTCACTCTCTCCTCGGAAGTTTGGAGTCGGCTTCGACGTTTCCCAGGCGCGCCTAGTTTCTCCCCGGTCTCTGGGCTCACTGTCGCGCATGACACATTAGTGGACCCCGTCGCCATTTCTAACTCGTTGGGTCAGCACTTTGCCGAGATTTCGAGCTCTTCAAATTACCCGCCAGCGTTTCTCCCGAAGAAACGTGCAGCGGAAGTGCGATCTCTTGCTTTCTCCTCTCAAAATCGCGAAAGCTACAATACTGTTTTCTCCTTGCGGGAACTCCAACATGCACTCTCTTCTTCTCGCTCCTCCGCCCCAGGACCAGATGGTATCCACGTCCAAATGTTGCTGCATTTATCAACCCATAGTCTGCGTTACCTCCTTCGCCTTTATAATCGAATTTGGTCCTACAGTACTTTTCCCAGACGATGGCGGGAAGCTATCGTCGTTCCTGTTCCGAAACCTGGAAAGGACAAACATCTCCCCTCTAGCTATCGCCCCATTTCTCTCACGAGTAGTGTCTGTAAGTTTTTGGAGCGTATGGTGAATTACCGTTTAGCGTGGTGGCTTGAATCCCGCAGTCCTTTAACACCTGCCCAATGCGGATTCCGAAAGCATCGTTCTGCAGTTGACCATTTTGTTGCTCTCTCCACTTATATCATGAACAATTTTCTCCGGAAACGCCAAACGGTAGCAATATTTTTTGATCTGGAGAGAGCATACGATACCTGTTGGAGGACAGGCATCCTCCGCACACTGTTCTCTTGGGGCTTTCGAGGCCGGCTGCCCCTTTTTCTTCGCGAATTTATGGCAGAGCGCACATTTAGGGTGCGGGTGAACACTACCCTCTCCCGCACTTTCTCCCAAGAAAACGGGGTACCCCAGGGCTCCGTGCTGAGTGTTGTACTGTTTGCCATCGCTATAAATCCAATTATGGATTGTCTCCTTCCCGATGTCTCGGGCTCCCTCTTTGTGGATGATTTTGCGATCTACTACAGCTCTCAACGGACCAGCCTTCTTGAACGACGTCTTCAAGGATGTCTCGATCGCCTCCACTCTTGGAGCATCGAAACAGGCTTCCGTTTCTCTCCCAGTAAGACCGTTTGTGTTAATTTTTGGCGACGTAAGGAGTTTCTTCCGCCCTCCTTATATCTAGGACCTGTCAACCTTCCGTTTTCAGACGTCGCTAAATTCTTGGGTCTTATGTTTGATAGAAAACTGTGCTGGTCCTCCCACGTTTCCTATCTTTCGGCTCGCTGTCTGCGATCGCTTAACACCCTCCGTGTCCTGAATGGTACCTCCTGGGGAGCGGACCGAGTGGTCCTTCTCCGCGTCTATCGCGCCTTAGTGCGCTCGAAATTGGATTATGGAAGCATAGTCTACTCCTCTGCTCGGCCGTCTATTCTTCGGCATCTCGACTCTATCCACCACCGTGGATTACGTTTAGTGTCTGGAGCTTTTTACACTAGCCCTGTGGAAAGCCTTTATGCTGAGACTGCTGAACCTCCGCTGTCCAATCGGCGAGCAGTCCTTCTAAGTCGTTACGCTAGCCATCTATCTTCCATGCCTGCTAATCCGGCCCATAACCTTTTTTTCGACGCCTCCTTTGATGTAGGGTATGCAGGCCGCTCCTCCTCCCTACTACCCCCGGGAGTCCGCTTCCGTCAACTGCTCCATTCTCTATCCTTCCGCTTTCCTAAAACCTTCTTGACAACTTCGGGTACAGCACCGCCTTGGCTCCGTCCCCGGATCTGCCTGCTCCGTGACCTTTGTCGATATCCCAAGGATGGTACCCCTACACTTGTTTATCGTCGGGCATTTGCTGCTCTATGTGCACAAATGACGGACGCCACATTTATTTACACCGACGGCTCGAAAACATCGTTAGGTGCAGGGAGTGCCTATATTGTTGGCGACACCCCAACTCAATTTCGGCTTCCCGACCAGTGTTCGGTGTATACTGCGGAGCTTTACGCTGTTCTCCAGGCTGTCCACTACATCCGCCGCCATCGGCGGATACAGTACGTTATCTGCTCAGATTCTCTCAGCTCTCTCCTCAGTCTCCAAGCTCTTTACCCTGTGCACCCTCTGGTCCACCGGATTCAGGACTGTCTGCGCTTGCTCCATCTGGGGGGCGTCTCGGTGGCGTTCCTCTGGCTCCCGGGACACGCTGGTATCTGTGGGAATGAGGCGGCCGATATAGCGGCCAAGGCTGCAGTCTCTCTTCCTCGGCCAGCTATTCAATCGCTTCCCTTCACCGATCTACGGAGCGGTTTATGTCGCAAAATTGCTCATTTATGGCATGCGCATTGGTTAACACTTCCCAATAATAAATTGCGGGAAGTGAAAACTCTTCCTTGCGCTTGGACTTCTTCCTCCCGAACGCGTCGTCGGGAGGAGGTAATTTTAACTCGACTCCGGATAGGGCACTGTCTTTTTAGCCATCGACATCTTTTAAGCGGCGATCCTCCTCCACTCTGTCCCCACTGCTCTCAGCTGTGGACGGTAAGACACCTTTTAATTGAATGCCTCTATTTTAATCCGTTACGCGCCCGTCTACAGCTATCGCCTGATCTATCGTCGATTTTAGCAGATGACACGCGCTCAGCCGACCGCGTTCTCCAGTTTATTAGTGCTAGTGAAATGACGTCAGTCATTTGAAGCTTTTTTTGGGGACAACCAACCCCTTTCTGTAGTGGATTTTTAAGCCTTCCTTCTGTTTTTAGTTTCTCCAATTTTATGACTTTGTTCCCATTGCTGCTGAATTTCAGTTTCGGTTTTTTTTACTATTTCCCAAGTCACAGGCTGGGCACTAATGACCATAGCAGTTTTGCGCCCTAAAACAAAAAAAAACTTTGCTTGCCAGACCGCTGGATTTTCCAGGGGGAGACGAAAGTCATGGAGTAAAAGACCCTGGACCGACTGACCTACCTGAGGCTAAGAAGATATTTGAACACTGTACGCAAGACATCGTCTTACGCAGCCGCTACAACATGTCTAGCCCAATCAGCTCTGCCAACCCGGCACCTGTGAGCCAGAAGACTACACCAGCCCAATTGATGGTGGGGGCAGTTCCCTTCCTGTTGCTCCTGCACCACCTAGCTCAGGAGCAACACCCGCACAATCATCAGGGATGTCCATCTACACTTCTAAGCTGGAGAAGCAGAAGTCTTCTTCGGCTTCTCTCGCGGAAGGGGTCCCTTGGGTCACTCCCTTCCCACGTTTTTTGCTACTGGGAAAGATGACACCCACCAACCCAAAAGCAGCTGGTCATCCTCAGTCCGAGACTGAATCAGTGAAGTCCTCCCAGCCAAGAAAACCCAAGGAACAGAGAGAGAAATCCAAAAAGGATTCCAAGACCATGGGAATTGCGGTGGCACCCACACAACGTCTATCTACAAGCTCTGCATCTGTGGATGAGGTGGATATTGTGGCATCCACTGAAGGCCCAGATCTCGCCAGACCCAAAGACATCATGGGTATAGACTTTTCAGGCAATGAATCTGTGGCAACAAGTGACCCCGAGACGTAAACTGCCTCATTGAATGTTCCATGCCTTCAGTCTCACGTCATCCTCCGGTGGAACTGAGGCGGTTTTTTCCACCGCCTAGCTGAGTTACAGCAACTGTTAAGCTTTACACCTGCTATCTGCATTGCCCTCCATTGAACCTAGTTCCTGGCAATGCAGACCCCTGCCGTCCACGACTATAATGGATATTACAGGAACTGTGAAGACTAGAAAAGTGTCCGGTGAAGTTGGCGTTTGCGTCTAAACTCAGTCTGCAGTGACACTGTGCCCCCTTAATGCCCCCTCTTGAAGTTGTGGCTGTCAGAATGACGACGACGCAGGAACTGTCTGCAATGTAAATCTTCTTCCAGATGGTGCAATACCCCTGAATGAATGTTAGCTGCACTGATTGATGGGTTCCGTGAACCTTTCCTCCTTTTGGAAGATTTTAATGCCCATAACCCCTCGTGAGGTGGCACTGTGCTTACTGGCCAAGGCAGAGATGTCGAAATTATACTGTCTCAGTTCGACCTCTGCCCCTTAAATACTTCTATAACTGTTTGTTTACTTAGGCAGTACACGTAAGTTACTAAAATTGATGTCAGAGCCACAGTTCACATGTTCCGCTACTGCCGATTTCTTGTTTTAGCCGCTTGTGCCGTTCGTGTTCCTTAATGCGTCCAACAGTTCTTCCCGTTTCGCCTACATATACTTCGCTGCAGCCACATGTTACTTGATATACGCCTGCATTGTCTCTACAATCAGTTGCATCCGTTTTCCATCGGAAAAATCTTTTGTTCTGAGTAAAGAAATACACTCCTGGAAATGGAAAAAGGAACACATTGACACCGGTGTCAGACCCACCATACTTGCTCCGGACACTGCGAGAGGGCTGTACAAGCAATGATCACACGCACGGCACAGCGGACACACCAGGAACCGCGGTGTTGGCCGTCGAATGGCGCTAGCTGCGCAGCATTTGTGCACCGCCGCAGTCAGTGTCAGCCAGTTAGCCGTGGCATACGGAGCTCCATCGCAGTCTTTAACACTGGTAGCATGCCGCGACAGCGTGGACGTGAACCGTATATGCAGTTGACAGACTTTGAGCGAGGGCGTATAGTGGGCATGCGGGAGGCCGGGTGGACGTACCGCCGAATTGCTCAACACGTGGGGCGTGAGGTCTCCACAGTACATCGATGTTGTCGCCAGTGGTCGGCGGAAGGTGCACGTGCCCGTCGACCTGGGACCGGACCGCAGCGACGCACGGATGCACGCCAAGACCGTAGGATCCTACGCAGTGCCGTAGGGGACCGCACCGCCACTTCCCAGCATGTTAGGGACACTGTTGCTCCTGGGGTATCGGCGAGGACCATTCGCAACCGTCTCCATGAAGCTGGGCTACGGTCCCGCACACCGTTAGGCCGTCTTCCGCTCACGCCCCAACATCGTGCAGCCCGCCTCCAGTGGTGTCGCGACAGGCGTGAATGGAGGGACGAATGGAGACGTGTCGTCTTCAGCGATGAGTCGCTTCTGCCTTGGTGCCAATGATGGTCGTATGCGTGTTTGGCGCCGTGCAGGTGAGCGCCACAATCAGGACTGCATACGACCGAGGCACACAGGGCCAACACCCGGCATCATGGTGTGGGGAGCGATCTCCTACACTGGCCGTACACCACTGGTGATCGTCGAGGGGACACTGGATAGTGCACGGTACATCCAAACCGTCATCGAACCCATCGTTCTACCATTCCTAGACCGGCAAGGGAACTTGCTGTTCCAACAGGACAATGCACGTCCGCATGTATCCCATGCCACCCAACGTGCTCTAGAGGGTGTAAGTCAACTACCCTGGCCAGCAAGATCTCCGGATCTGTCCCCCATTGAGCATGTTTGGGACTGGATGAAGCGTCGTCTCACGCGGTCTGCACGTCCAGCACGAACGCTGGTCCAACTGAGGCGCCAGGTGGAAATGGCATGGCAAGCCGTTCCACAGGACTACATCCAGCATCTCTACGATCGTCTCCATGGGAGAATAGCAGCCTGCATTGCTGCGAAAGGTGGATATACACTGTACTAGTGCCGACATTGTGCATGCTCTGTTGCCTGTGTCTATGTGCCTGTGGTTCTGTCAGTGTGATCATGTGATGTATCTGACCCCAGGAATGTGTCAATAAAGTTTCCCCTTCCTGGGACAATGAATTCACGGTGTTCTTATTTCAATTTTCAGGAGTGTATGTCTGAATACCATTTTTCTTTAAAATTCTGCTTATGCGGACAGTGACCCCAGAAACGAACGGTAACCTGAGGAGTGAGAAGCCGGTTCCTCGTCATTCTTATTAGTGGTATAAATATTCAACTTAAAAGGCGTGTCGATTGAATAACTATTATACCCATTTGCCTTCAGTGTCCTCATTAAGAAATTCAACTCAGATTCAGAGATGTCATCGCTGATAGGGAAGGCACGTGAAGAGTGTTGAGTACTGCTTGCTTCTGGGCTGGTTGGTGGTGCGAAGTGGCATCTAAATACCTGTTGGTGTTAGTCGGCTTTCTGTACACTCTGTGACCTTGAGTGTTAACAGATCTTCTGTATACCAACATATATAGGGACGGGAGACAGACCTCACTCTCAACCTCAAAGGTAAATTTGATTTTGGGGTGAATCCCATTTAAGAAATTGGGGAACGCATGAAGTTCTCCTTCGCCGTGTGGTCAGAACAAATGTATCGTCCACATAGCGAAGCTAGCAAGAAGGCTTCAAAGGAGCACTACTTAACGCGTGTTGCTGAAAATATTCCATAAAAACATAAGCTCCAACTGGCGAAATGGATGAGACCATACCATGGCAGTCAGCCTGTTCGTAGAATTCACCATTGTATTTAAAATAGCTCGAGCGAAGGTATAATTCAGTTAAGTCACAAATATCTGGAGCAACATTCTCCCTTATGATCTCCATTGTAATCGGATACTGGGACGTTAGTAAATGACGTCACATCGAAGCTAACAAGAATGTCACCCGCAGATACCTTCAGTGTACGTACAATTTCTAAAAAAATGTTTCTGATCTTTTTATAAAGTATTTGTTTTACCAACTATATGTCTGTTTGCTAGATAAATAATTCGGCGAGTTAATTTCACTGACTACAGGCCTCAAAGGAACAGATTGTGTGTTTTCGGTAGTCCATACATTCTGGGTGAGACAGGTATTCGAGGTGTTAGACTCCAGACTGGACAGCTCTATTACCAAGAATCTATCAGGCTTCTCACTTTCCGAACGATTCTGTTCGTCGGATCGCTTTTTAACTTGAGATACACAGGATCAGCTAGTAGTTGTTCCATCTTCCTGTGATAATCCACAGCGTCCAAAACAGTAGCATTCCCACTATTCGATTTTGTTACAACGATATATTGCTTTTCGGAGGTTTCGATTTCCGTAGAACTCTCGACAAGTCTTCTTCGGCCTGCACCTTCGGAAGTCGAAACACGGATGCTTCGACGGCACTTAGGATTTCTTCAGCAGGTATTCTTTGGTGTAGTTCGGAAATTGACCTATGCCCAGAACTGAAACAGCTGCTTCGAGTACTTACGACGAAAGATTCACCGCTACTCGCTTCGGATCCACAGTAGCGTCTTCCTTCTGAACTTTAACCGCTAACGTCTCGAACTTTTTTGCTTCATAGCACTGAAATCCGAAAACATTGTTGAATAATCAAACGTTATTCTGTCCACTTTATCCCAATCCTGGGGTGAGAGTTGCCACCGGTGAAAAATGCACATCAATTAAAACGGATTTGCTGGATTCTTTCACGAAGAAGTGCTTGGCTGGCCCTTCGGTAGATTCTCCTGGCTTTCACTGTCTGCACATGATGGTTAATTCAAACGATTCTGGGAATATCATTATCACGGCACCGGGATATAAAGGCCAAATTGCTCAGTAATTTACTTCTTCTGTGAAGATTATCCATTCTGATGGTGATATAAACCTCTTGCCCATACAAGCGGTTTATGGAAGTCTGCAGACTTTCGTGGCCGTTGTCACTGAAGTTAGGCTGCGTCAGTTTCTTCTCCCCGCCATCAAGGCAGTAAATACACGGCTGCGGTGTGTGACCGGCATAAACAACGCGCTGCGAGTCACCTCGGCGGACAGTAATACTTTGGGTAAACATTCCCCCCCCCTCTTGCTCTGTCCGTTTAGAATGTAGCCTATGATGACGACCAACCAATAGTGGCAGCGGAAATTTCAACCAATAACCCTTCTCCAGCGTAAGTGTAGAATAGTGCCTTTCTATCCAATGATGGGCCACCAATGGCATCCACAGGAGATTAGCTAACAACGCCCCTCCTGCATCAGAGCAGGAAAATTGGCCTATGACTATGGACCACGAATGGTAGCTATCTGAATTTAACCAATACTGTCACTTCTCCAGCACGAACGCGTGAAAACTCCCCCTTTATAAGCGGACGTGACACTCGTCTGGCAGTGTTCTAGCACTAGTGGACACTAGATCATCCTGAGGAAGATGCCAGCAGAGGGGTCGAAACGTAGATCATTTTAGAAGAAACATTATGCGGCCTAGTAACCCAGAGGATTTTAACTTCATCATTCACCTTGCTTGCCAGATTGCAGGATTTTACAGGAAGAGGAAAATCATGGGATATAAGAACCTGGACCGACTGACCTACACTGAGGCTGAGAGGAAACTCGAGCACCTACATCCTGTGGCTGTGACCTCATACCACGCCGCTACAAGAACAGTTGTCGCCCATCAGTTCCTCGAATTCCTGTCGCCTCTCACAACTGGGAGACTGCACCTGCCCCTTGACGGTGGGGGCACTTTCCTCCCTGTTGCTCCCGCATCACCTACTTCGGGAGCAACACCCCAACCATTGGGGAATTGAGACCCCACTTCCGAGCCAGAGAAGTGTAATGATCTTCGGCTCACCTTGCTAGGAAGCTGTCCCTTGGATCACTCCCTTTCCAGGCTTCTGTTTGTGGGAAAGATGACATCCGTCAGTGGCTGAAGAGCCCCCAAGTCCTCCCAGCCAGGGAACCAAAGGAACAGTGTGAGAAATCGAAAGACTACTAAGAACAAGGAACTTGGGGTGGCACCCACACCACTGTTACCTATAAGATCTCTCTGAGGATACTGTGGAAATTCTGGCGTCTGTTGAGGACCTGGATCTCGGTGGACCCTCAGACACAACGGATGTAGACTGCTCAGGCAATAAATCGGTGTCAGCAGGTGACCTTGAGGCGTAAACTGCCTCCTTCAATGTTCCATGCCTTCAGTCTCGTGTCATCATCCTCCAGTGGAATTGCGGCAGTTCCTTCCACCGCCTGGCTGAGCTACGGCAACTGTTAAGTTTTATGCCTGCTTTCTGCATTGCCCTCCAGGAAACTGGACCCCTGCCCTCCTGAGCTATAATGGATATTGCACGAACTGTAGCGACTATAATAGTGTTGAGGTTGGATGGAGTTTGTGTTCATCTCCTAAACTTGATCTGTAGTGAAACTGTGCCCCTTCAAGCCCCCTCTTGAAGCTGATTGTCAGGATACAGACTATGGAGGAAATAACTGTCTGCAATGTATATCTTCCTACAGATGGTTCAGTACCCCTGAACGTATTAGCTGCACTGATCAACTCCCTTTCCTACTTTCGGGAGGTTTTAACGCCCATAACCCCTGGCAGGGTGACACTGTGCTTACTGGCAGAGGCAGAGATGTCGAAACTATACTGTCTGTTCTACCTCTGCCTCTGCCTCTTAAATACTGGGGCCGTCACACATTTCAGTGCAGCTCATGGTAGTTAATCGGCCATTGATTTATCCATTTGCAGCCCAGGACTTTCCCCATTTATCCACTGGAGAGCGCATGACGACCTGTTAGTGACCACTTCTCCATCTTCCTGTCACTGCCCCAGCGTTATGCCCATGGTCGCCTGCCCAGATGGGATTTAAACAAGGCGGACTGGGAAACTTCCCCTCTGATGTCCTGTTGACTCACCACCACATAGTAACATCGCTGTGATGGTTGAGCACCACAAATGTTTCTGCAGCAGAAAATGCGATTCCTCGCTCTTTAGGGTGCCCCCAGCAAGACAGTCCCATGGTGGTTGCCGGAAGTCCCTGAGGCAAATACTGATCGTGGGCAATCTGTACAGCGACATAAGCGACACCCTTCCCTAGAGCATCTGATGGCCTTTAAGTGGCTCCATGACCATGTACGCCAGTTTATAAAATGATGGAAACAGGAGTATTGGGAGAGGTCTGTGATGACCATTTGGTGCCATACGTCTCCTTACCTTCTTTTTGGGTGTACTGGACCCCCAACAGGTGTCCCTGGCGTTACCATCAATGCCGACGCAAACGCGATTGCCGAGCACTTTGCTGAGTACTATGCTCGAACCTCTGCATCAGAAAACTACCCCCCTCCCCCCCAGCCTTTTGCATCCATAATGGTGGATGGAAAGTCCTCTCGTTAACTACACGCCACAGTGAATCTTATAACTCCACATTTGCTGCGGAGGAGCCTCAGCGATCTTGCACATCACCCTGAAACAGCTCCTGGGCCATATTGGATCCACAGATGATGAAGCTTCTCTGGTCTGACGCCAAGAGACTTCTGCTCGTCATTTTAACCCAGATCTGGTGCGATGGCGTCTTTCCATCGCAATGCTGGGAGAGCACCACCATTCTGGTGCTCAAGCCTGGTGAAAACCCACTTCATGTGGATAACTATCGGCCCATTGGCCTCGCGAATGTACTTTGTAAGCTGCTGGAAGGTATGCTGTATTGATGGTTGGCTGGGTCCTGGAGTCACGTGGCCTACTGGCCCCATGTCAGGGTGGCATCCGCCAGGGTCGCTCTAACACAAATAATCTTGTCTCTCGCGTCTGCCATCTGAACAGCCTTTTCCAGACTCCAAATCCTTGTTGCCATCTTTGCTGATCCACGCAAAATGTATGACACCACCTGGCGACATATCCTTGCCTCATTATACAGTCTCAGAGGCCCGCTCCCGATTTTTATCCAGGGTTTCCTGTCGCTCCGTACTTTGTGTCGAAGTTAGTGCCTCCCATAGTTCCATCCATATCCAGGAGAATGGGGTCCGGCAGGGCTCTGTATTCTCTCTATCTTTAGTGACCATTAACGGTCTAGCAGCAAGTGTAGGGCAGTCCATCTCACCCTCTCTGTATGCAGAGGACTTCTGCATTTCATACTGCTCCACCGATATTATTGTTGTTGAGCGGCCCCTACAGGGAGCCATCCACAAAGCCCATCATGGGCTCTAACTCACAGTTTCCAGTTTTCAGCCGCGAAGTCGTGTGTTATGCACTTCTGTCGACGTCGTGCCGTTCAGCCAGAACCATAACTTTACCTTCATGACGATTCACTCACTGTAATTGACATCGATTCTTAGGACCACTTTTAGACACCCGGTTGGCTTGACTATCTCACTTTCGTCAGCTTAAGCAGAAGTGCTGGTAGCGCCTCAAAGCACTCCGCTGCCTGAGCTATGCGAATTGGGGTGCAGATAGCTCCACTTTGCTGCAGCTCTACAAAGCCCTTGCTCAATTCCGCATTGACTATGGGAGTCTGGTTTATGGCTCGGCGGCGCCCTCAACGTTGCGTTTACTCGACCCAGTACACCACTGTGGCGTTCGCCTAGCGACTGGAGCTTTTGGAACGAGTCCGGTTACTAGTATCCCAGTGGAGGGTGGAGTCACTCCACTGTGCGCTGCTGCTGGCCAGTTTGTTGCACACACTCGTAGTTCTCCTGAGCATCCGAATTACAGTTTCCTTTTTACACACACACACACACACACACACACACACACACACACACACACACACACACACACACACACACCTCCGTGATCTACATCTAGGCCGCGGCTTCGCCTGGATCTTTCGCATGATCTCCAAGGACTCAGTTACTCCGGCTGCTCCAGGCTGTCACTTCATCTCGATTCTTGACGTGATCCAGGGCTCTGAAGTGCTTTGCACTGCCGGCTCAATGGCTCACGGTAATATTGGCATTGCATTTGTCCACAGAGGCCATATTGAACAGCATTCCTTGCCTGATGGCTACAGTGTATTCACTGCAGAGCTGGTGGCTGTCTCGTGCGCTTCAGTATATCCGTTCATGGCCTGGGGAATCGTTTCTTCTGTGTACTGACTTCTTGAGCAGCCTACAAGCTATCGACCAGAGCTACACTCTCCATCGTTTGGTGTCCATCCAGGAGTCCGTCTATGATCTAGACTAGTCCCGGCGTTCAGTGGTGTTTGTGTGGCCC
Organism: Schistocerca nitens; assembly: GCF_023898315.1. Taxonomy (NCBI): domain Eukaryota; kingdom Metazoa; phylum Arthropoda; class Insecta; order Orthoptera; family Acrididae; genus Schistocerca; species Schistocerca nitens. The sequence goes on along the minus strand of NC_064620.1, from coordinate 616,055,581 downwards.
CAAGGACACGTCGGCATCGCAGGCAACGAGCTTCCCGACAGGCTACCCAGAAACCGCTTCTGGAGATGGGCATCTCTGAAACTGACCTGCGTTCTGGTTTACGTCGTAGGGTTTTTCGGCTTTGGGAGACGGAATAGCATAACAGTACACACAACAAACTGCATGTCACAAAGGACACTATGATCTGTGGAAGTCTTTCATGCAGGCCTCTCGCAGGGAATCGGTTGTCCTCTGCCGTATTCACATTGGCCACGTTTGGACGACCTACGGCCACCACCTGCGCTGTGAGGACACGCCTGAGTGTCGGTGCGGCGCCTGGTTGACAGTGGCCCATATTCTGGTGCACTGTCCCACTCTGACTGCCCAGCGACGAAATCTTGGGTTACTGGACTCGTTGCGGCTAATTTTATCTGACAACGCCGCATCGGCTTGGTTTTAAATTTTATTCCTGAGGTTGGGTTTTATCATTTGATCTAAATTTTAGCACATGTCCTTTGTCCCTCTGTGTCTTCCACCCTAGTGTTTCTAGGGTGGAGGTTTTAATGTGTTGCAGAGTGGGTGACTTCTTTTTTCTCATGATCAGCCAGCCATGGTAATCTGCTTTGCTTTTTAATCTCTTCATCCCGTTTCTTGCGTTTGTGTGGTTTTCATCTCCCGTTTTGTCCATTTACATGTTTGTTGCCCTTCATCGTTCTTGTGATTTTTCCTTTCATTCCGTTTTGAGTTGTCAGTCTAGTTTGTTTTCAGACTTGTCGCATTGTTTTATTCGGAGCAAGGAACAGGTGATCTCGTAGTTTGGTCCCTTACAACCCCCCCCCTCCCCCCCCCCCCCACACACACACTCTTATTACTAATTGGCTGCTGAAAGTTCGGATTCACATGACACAAATTTTTTGGTGAGATAGGCAAAAGTATGTGCGCAGTCTCGTACATGCCAAGAATTTGTCTGGTGATCTTCATACCTCATAATACATACTACAGAAATTTTTCTGTAAAGATCCTTTCTACAGTTGATACACAGCGCTCCTTTTCCGCCTTGTTTTCCAAAAGAAAGCTAATTTTGATGCCTTATTCTCAGGCTGAAACATTCATCTGTCTGTAGGCGCCGTTTATGGGAACAGCCGGTAGACTCCAGAAGCTAGAGTTGTTAGTTCGCTCGCACGACACTGGACAGGGCGGCCCCACGCTGCTGCTCACAGCAGGATCGTCACACCTCCAGACGGCTAACGCTGCTGGTAGCTTCTGCCTCAGACTTGAGGAAAGACACGCCGCCCTCTCCTTCCGCCCAGGAACTGAGGACTTACGCTGCCGACCTCTGACGAGCATGTGGACCGCTGTGCCTCGAAGGATGCAGTGACGTCGGGGATATTCCAGTGGTTTCCAGCTGCACGACACGTCTCGACAATGCTGCCGCTTAAGGCACCACCTTTACGCCTGTCAACTGAAGTCGGTGCAGATTTCGTTCCGCTCATTCTGTGCACCAGTCAGACGTTGTAAGCCATATGTTAGGAACGATGAGACAGCAGTTTCTCGTGCCACACGAGCTACCAACTGTCTCAACTAAGAATGTTGCTTATAGGACAAAGCCGAACAGTCGTAATGACCTTCACTAAAGATTTATGCAGCTTGTGGCATAATTCTATTCATATAGACGCGCTTCTCATAAATCGGCGACCAGTCAATGTATTTCAGATAGATTACTTCTGGTGAAAATTGCTTTGATCCTCATAACCCAAATTGTAAATCATAAGTCTGATTTGATGTCACTTAACACTTTTGGCCACTACTTAGACTGTTTTAAAACGATATCTCATTCTGTATCGATATTTATTTCTCGTCAGATTTCTTGATGTGACTGAACTTCTGTTGTGGTTTAATAACGTGTTTGTGAGTCTGAAGCAACCCTTGCTACCGATGGCATAATAGGTTTGTTGGGGCTACTATAAAAGCATTTCACTTATCTCCAGAATTCATTAATATTTAAACAACGAGCTATTACAGTATGTTGCCTTCTCATAATCTTACCTCTAACTTTTCAAGTTTAACGTGGAATCTGTAAGACGGTGGAAAACAGCATTTTTCACACAAGGCAAAAAATTTGATTAGGTTTGAGTGCGTGAGCACTAGCACTGGAATAGCAGCGTCAAGTGACAGGCAGTGCCGTGACGCCGCTTACTACAGACACCCACTGCCTGACCTAGCAGCAGACAGGAGGGATGTGGGAAGCGAAAGGGGATTCCAGGGGTTGGGAGGGTGTGTATTGGTATTAAAGTTATAACAAAATAGTCAGATTTACAAAGAACTTGCTGCCAAGTACCTTCTTAACGCAATAGTGGTCTCTGGCCTGGGTTCATGCAGATTAGGTTGGGAAGGGTGTTACAACAATCATACCTCTCCTGAGGCATGCTAGCACAAAACTGCTGTAACTAGTCCTACATATCCACGATAATGGTACTAGGACGAAGCCACATCAGAACTGGTCCCACACCGGACTTGCTGGAGGCAGATCTAGGGATCCTGCTGGCCATGGCAGTACCTCATAATCGACATTGTTCCTACACAAAACTGCCATGTGTGGACAGGCATTGCCCTGTTCGAAAATTTTATAATGGTAGTGTCGCATAAGGGGCATTTTGCAATCAGTATATTCAATCACTACCAGGCAGCACCGTGTGTGTGTGTGTGTGTACTGTGTGTGTGTGTGTGTGTGGACTGTGTGTGTGGACTGTGTGTGTGGACTGTGTGTGTGTGTGTGTGTGTGTGTGTGTGTGGACTGTGTGTGTGTGTGTGTGTGTGTGTGTGTGTGTGTGTGTGTGTGTGTGGACTGTGTGTGTGTGTGTGTGTGTGTGTGTGTGTGTGGACTGTGTGTGTGTGTGTGTGGACTGTGTGTGTGTGTGTGTGGACTGTGTGTGTGTGTGTGTGGACTGTGTGTGTGTGTGTGTGGACTGTGTGTGTGGACTGTGTGTGTGGACTGTGTGTGGACTGTGTGTGTGGACTGTGTGTGTGTGTGTGTGGACTGTGTGTGTGTGTGTGTGGACTGTGTGTGTGTGTGTGTGGACTGTGTGTGTGTGTGTGTGTGTGGACTGTGTGTGTGTGTGTGTGTGTGTGGACTGTGTGTGTGTGTGTGTGTGTGTGGACTGTGTGTGTGTGTGTGTGTGTGGACTGTGTGTGTGTGTGTGTGTGTGGACTGTGTGTGTGTGTGTGTGGACTGTGTGTGTGTGTGTGTGTGTGGACTGTGTGTGTGTGTGTGTGTGTGGACTGTGTGTGTGTGTGTGTGGACTGTGTGTGTGTGTGTGTGGACTGTGTGTGTGTGTGTGTGGACTGTGTGTGTGTGTGTGTGGACTGTGTGTGTGGACTGTGTGTGTGGACTGTGTGTGTGGACTGTGTGTGTGGACTGTGTGTGTGGACTGTGTGTGTGGACTGTGTGTGTGGACTGTGTGTGTGGACTGTGTGTGTGGACTGTGTGTGTGGACTGTGTGTGTGGACTGTGTGTGTGGACTGTGTGTGTGGACTGTGTGTGTGGACTGTGTGTGTGGACTGTGTGTGTGGACTGTGTGTGTGGACTGTGTGTGTGGACTGTGTGTGTGGACTGTGTGTGTGGACTGTGTGTGTGGACTGTGTGTGTGGACTGTGTGTGTGGACTGTGTGTGTGGACTGTGTGTGTGGACTGTGTGTGTGGACTGTGTGTGTGGACTGTGTGTGTGGACTGTGTGTGTGGACTGTGTGTGTGTGGACTGTGTGTGTGTGGACTGTGTGTGTGTGGACTGTGTGTGTGTGGACTGTGTGTGTGTGGACTGTGTGTGTGTGGACTGTGTGTGTGTGGACTGTGTGTGTGTGGACTGTGTGTGTGTGGACTGTGTGTGTGTGGACTGTGTGTGTGTGGACTGTGTGTGTGTGGACTGTGTGTGTGTGGACTGTGTGTGTGTGGACTGTGTGTGTGTGGACTGTGTGTGTGTGGACTGTGTGTGTGTGGACTGTGTGTGTGTGGACTGTGTGTGTGTGGACTGTGTGTGTGTGGACTGTGTGTGTGTGGACTGTGTGTGTGTGGACTGTGTGTGTGTGGACTGTGTGTGTGTGGACTGTGTGTGTGTGGACTGTGTGTGTGTGGACTGTGTGTGTGTGGACTGTGTGTGTGTGGACTGTGTGTGTGTGGACTGTGTGTGTGTGGACTGTGTGTGTGTGGACTGTGTGTGTGTGGACTGTGTGTGTGTGGACTGTGTGTGTGTGGACTGTGTGTGTGTGGACTGTGTGTGTGTGGACTGTGTGTGTGTGGACTGTGTGTGTGTGGACTGTGTGTGTGTGGACTGTGTGTGTGTGGACTGTGTGTGTGTGGACTGTGTGTGTGTGGACTGTGTGTGTGTGGACTGTGTGTGTGTGGACTGTGTGTGTGTGGACTGTGTGTGTGTGGACTGTGTGTGTGTGGACTGTGTGTGTGTGGACTGTGTGTGTGTGGACTGTGTGTGTGTGGACTGTGTGTGTGTGGACTGTGTGTGTGTGGACTGTGTGTGTGTGGACTGTGTGTGTGTGGACTGTGTGTGTGTGGACTGTGTGTGTGTGGACTGTGTGTGTGTGGACTGTGTGTGTGTGGACTGTGTGTGTGTGGACTGTGTGTGTGTGGACTGTGTGTGTGTGGACTGTGTGTGTGTGGACTGTGTGTGTGTGGACTGTGTGTGTGTGGACTGTGTGTGTGTGGACTGTGTGTGTGTGGACTGTGTGTGTGTGGACTGTGTGTGTGTGGACTGTGTGTGTGTGGACTGTGTGTGTGTGGACTGTGTGTGTGTGGACTGTGTGTGTGTGGACTGTGTGTGTGTGGACTGTGTGTGTGTGGACTGTGTGTGTGTGGACTGTGTGTGTGTGGACTGTGTGTGTGGACTGTGTGTGTGGACTGTGTGTGTGGACTGTGTGTGTGTGGACATCCCCAAGTCACTGCCTTAATCACTTATGGGCATACAGAACAGGAATTCATCGCTGAACACAATGCCAAATTACTCTGTAGTCAATGGCAGGTGGTAATGTGAAGAGGTTATCTGTGCTCTTGGTAGTGAGATGTGGTGGACTGGAACCTTGACTAAGGGCACACCTGTCGTCACGTCGACATGCAGTAAAACTCTGGACTAGTGTTACCTGTATGCTCCACAGATCTGGATACTGCAAGATTCGAGCAACTGGCCAAATGGATACCCCCTATGAAACATCAATTTCGCCTCGCCCCCCTTCCCCCTTAAAAAAGGAGCAGCTGTCTCCTCCAGTGATCAGTCAACATATGCAGCTGTTCATTTTTCTTATGTACACCATACTTCGGCTGGTAAACACGAGTAAACAGTGCACTGTGGTGGGAGCCCTGCCGCTCATAGAACTGCAGCTCTAATAGCGCACGTCCTATACACACCACCTCCAGGTGTGTAAGAATTTGCACCGACGTCAGAGCATGTTTTATGGGTGGTTCACTTTCTCAGGCAGTGTAACTGAGCGAGAACATATTAAGCACTTACCGTAAAGTCCGCAGTTTGCCATTAAAAAAAGGCAACATTAACTTCAGAAATTATATTCAGTGTACAAACTGAAGTGTCCTGCTGCTTCTGTAGTGTGCCACAAAGACTGAGGTAGTTTCGGTTCTCAGACGTCTAGAAAAAATTCCATCCAAATTTTTCGACTTCATGTAATTAAGCTACATCGCAATTTGGCATAACAAACATTGAGAACAATTTTTATAGTTGGTGTGCTACGCACAAAATATTTTTCATTTTGTGTGCCATTCTTTACCGAGAAACTGAAATGACATTTTTTTCGAATGTGTAAGCAATGTATCGAACGCCAAAAATCAGGCAGGGTATGAAATTCATCTCACTGAACATTCAATAGAACGCTACTGGCCATTGAAATTGCTACGCCACGAAGATGACGTGCTACAGACACGAAATTTAAGACACGAAATTTAACCGACAGGAAGATGATGCTGTGATATGCAAATCATTAGCTTTTCAGAGCATTCACACAAGGTTGGCGCCGGTGGCGACACCTAAAACGTGCTGACGTGAGGAAAGTTCCAAAGCGATTTCTCATATACAAACAGCAGTTGACCGGCGATGCCTGGTGATGCCTCGTGTATGGAGGAGAAATGCGTACCATCACGTTTCCGACTTTAATGAAGGTCGGATTGTCGCCTATCGCGATTGCGGTTTATCATATCGCGACATTGCTGCTCGTGTTGTTAGAGATCCAATGACTGTTAGCAGAATATGGAATCGATGGGTTCAGGAGGGTAATACGGAACGCCGTGCTGGATCCCAACGGCCTCGTATCATTAGCAGTTGAGATGACAGGCATCTTATCTGCATGGCTGTAACGGATCGTGCAGCCACCTCTCGATCCCTGAGTCGATAGATGGGGATGTTTTCAAGACAGCAACCATCTGCACGAACAGTTCGACGACGTTTGCAGCAGCATGGAGTATCAGCTCGGTGACCATGGCTGCGTTTACCTTGAGCGCCTGCGATGGTGTACTCAACGACGAATCTGGGTGCACGAATGGCAAAATGTCACTTTTTCGGATGAATCCAGGTTCTGTTTACAGCATCATGATGGTCGCATCCGTGTTTCACGACATCGCCGTGAACGCACATTGGAAGCGTGTATTCGTCTTCGCCATACTGGCGTATCACCCGGCGTGATGGTATGGGGTGCGATTGGTTACACGTCTCGGTCACGTCTTGTTCGCATTGACGGCACTTTGAGCAGTGGACGTTACATTTCAGATGTGTTACGACCCGTGGCTCTACCCTTCATTCGATCCCTGCGAAACCCTACATTTCAGCAGGATATGCACGACCGGATGCTGCAGGTCCTGCACTGGTCTTTCTGCATACAGAAAATGTTAGACTGCTGCCCTGGCCAGCACATTCTCAAGATCTCTCACTAATTGAAAACGTCTGGTCAAAGGTGGCCGACCAACTGGCTCGTCACATTACGCCAGTCACTAGTCTTGATGAACTGTGGTACCGTGTTGAAGCTGCATGGGCTGCTATACCTGTACACGCCATGCAATCTCCGTTTGACTCAATGCCCAAGCGCATGCTGATTTCTCAGGATCTATGCACTCAAATTGCGTGAAAATGTCAGTTGTAGTATATTTGTCCAATGAATACCCGATTATCATCTACATTTCTTCTCTATGTAGAACTTTTAATGGCTAGTAGTGTATTTAAAGCATAGTTCGAAAGAAATATAATTTGACATTTAAAAGATCCCCAGACATAAATCTTTTAACAATTTCAATGGAGTTAAGTTCTATCAATCAGCTGTAATGAACGCAGCTTGTCACAGTGAACACGTTAAGAAATACCACGTAAAGTGTGAGGATGTTCAGATGGACAAAGTATATCTCAGATCAGTTGAAATTCAGCAGTCCACGCCGACTGCAAAAGGATTTGCATAAAGTGGAATATGGAAAGTTTAATCTTTGTGCTTAACAGTAGTTGTTAGCAATTAAAGATAGCGGTTCCGTTACCCTTGCTGCAATGAATAAATCGTAAAATATGTACATGTTTGAATTATACGAAAATTGAAGTTTAGGTTGAGTCACCTTTCAACCTTTCATCAAGCATTTGTAGTGGATGTTAAACTTTTCATTTATTAGATGTTACATTGTTAACTGTTAAACTATCAAATACATTTAGGATAAGCCAGTTTCCCGACACAAAAGTGTGGTAGCTTTCTTTATAAATATGTAGTTTAATTTTGTGATTTTATAGTCTCCCTGTGCCAGATCAGAAAACACCTAGCCATTTTCTAACTTTCCCAGAAAAATATTAGACACCTTGCCAAAACGTTATAGCAGTTACGTGTACGATGGTCAGAAACAGCCTGAAACTTTTGTAAGACCCTTTGGAGTGCTCAGACATCAAGAAAAATTTACGTTCAACCATTCCAGAGTTAATTAGCAGTGAAACTGTATACTGAGGCCAGTGTGCGCGCAAATTAGAGGCTCGTCACAGCTGGTGTACTCAAACGTGTTGGTGATTCCGTTCCCCGAAACGGAACAAGTGACGGAAGAACTGGATATGGGACAGTAATATCAGACCCAAGCCAAAAGCTGAGCAGTGTGTTAAGCCATAATCGTTGCTATGAGAGCTGACACTAACTGCATAGTCATGGCGCTTGGATTAGTGCGCGCAGTTACGTCACTGGGTTACTTCGATGCTATGTTGTTGTTGTCTTCAGTCCTGTGACGGGTTTGATGGAGCTCTCCATGCTACTCTATGCTGTGTAAGGTTCTTCATTTCCTAGTACCTACTGCAGCTTACATCCTTCTGATTCTTAGTGTATTCTTCTCTTGGTCTCCCTCTACGAATTTTAGCCTCCACGCTGCCCTCCAATGCTAAATTTCTGATCCCCTGATGCTTCAGAACATGTCCTACCAACCGATCCCTTCTTGTCAAGTTGTGCCACAAACTCCTCTTCTCCCCAATTCTATTCAATACCTCCTTATTAGTTATGTGATCTACCCATCTAATCTTCAGAATTCTTCTGTAGCACCACATTTCGAAAGCTTCTATTCTCTTCTTGTCCAAACTATTTATCGTCCTTGTTTCACTTCCATACATGGCTACACTCCATACACTTTCAGAAAAGACTTCGTGACACTTAAATCTATACTCGATGTTAACAAATTTCTCTTCTTCAGAAACGCTTTCCTTGCCATTGCCAGTCTATATTCTATCACTCTCTACTTCGACCATCATCAGTTATTTTGCTCCCAAAGTAGCAAAACTCCTTTACTCCTTTACTACTTTGTGCCTCATTTCCTAATATAATTCCCTCAGCATCACCTGAATTAATTCGACTACATTCCATTATCCTTGTTTTGCTTTTGTTCATATTCATCTTATATCCTCCTTTCAAGACACTGTCCATTCCATTCAACTGCTCTTCCAAGTCCTTTGCTGCGTCTGACAGAATTACAATGTCATCGGCGAACCTCAAATTTTATTTCTTCTCCATGGATTTTAATGCCTACTCCGAATTTTTCTTTTGTTTCCTTTACTGCTTGCTCCATATACAAATTGAATAGCATCGGGGAGAGGCTACAACCCTGTCTCGCTCCCTTCCCAACTACTGCTTCCCTTTCGTGCCCCCTCGATTCTTAAAACTGCCATCTGGTTTCTGTACAAATTGTTAATAGCCTTTCGCTTGTATTTTACCCCTCCTACCTTCAGAATTTGAAAGAGTATTCCAGCCAACCTACAATGCTAGTTAACTTGAAAATGGCGCAACGTATGGAAATTCTTTTTTTTCTTCAGCTCTAAGCACGACCTACACTGTTAATTGCTTCTCAGACAGTTTCTGACTACCCTGTACGTATCCTGGTCATAGATACAATTCTCCACTTTGGCAGTGACGAGCCCGGTCTTCTGCACAGGGCCCACGCCGAGGAGAGCCTCTTGCAGGACGCAGTGAAGAAGCGCCTCCTGCAGACCGGGCGCCCGCTGCTGGGGCGGCAGCTGTCCACCCCGGAGAGCTGCTGCAGCCCGGCCAGCGAGGGGCAGGAGGGCACCGACGACGACGCCAGCTGGCGCGACGTGTCCGTCCAGGAGGAGTCCTCGGGGGACACGCGCGACGTGAGGGGCCGCCTCAAAGCGCTGAAGCTCGCCTCGCCCGCGCCGCCGCCGAGCGACGCGCAGCCCGAGCCGGCCTCCCCAGACATCGCCGGCGGCGACGCCGGGCCAGCCAGGTGGGTCCTGGGGGCGACACGGTCTGCCTACGGCCGGCGGTTGTACACTCAGCTTCATTTCTTATCATTTTCAATTTTTACACCGATCTTTGGAAGACTAAGCAACAAAAACACAAAAGATGTACAGTATACACAGACAACAATAACGCAAAATATAGGCACTGTGCCTGTCTACTTGAAAAGAAGTCAGTACTTCCAAACCACTACATCAGACGAATCAATAATGGATGCTATTCACACATGATCCACTAGCAAATCAAATGTCCCACAGTGGTACGTAAAATAAATCTAATTCAGTTTTAATAAACATATTCGGAACAGTGATTAAAATGTTTCTTTAAATATAGTTTTACAACAAAATTGAATTCTGTACTAGATGTGAAAATTACCGAGCTATCAGTTTAATAAGTCACAGCTCCAAAATACTAACGCGAATTCTTTAGACGAAAGGAAAAACTGGTAGAAGCCGAGCTCGGCAAAGATTACGTAGAAATGTTGGCGCAATACTGACCCTACAACTTATCTTAGAAGAAAGTTTAAGGAAAGGCAAACCTACATTTCTAGCATTTGTAGACTTACAGAAAGCTTTTGAAAATGTTGACTGGAATGCTCTCTCAAATTCTAAAGGTGGCAAGGGTAAAATCCAGGGAGCGAAAGACTATTTACAATTTGTACAGAAACCAGATGGCAGTTAAGAGTCAAGGGACATGAAAGGGAAGCAGTGGTTGCTATTCAATCTGTATATTGAGCAAGCAGTAAAGGAAACAAAAGAAAAATTCTGAGTCTGTTCTAAAATCCATGAAGAAATAAAAATTTTGAGGTTCGCCGATGACATTGTAATTCTGCCAGAGACAGCAAAGGACTTGGAAGAGCAGTTGAACGGAATGGACAGTGTCTTGAAAGGAGGGTACAAGATGAACATGTACAAAAGCAAAACGAGGATAATGGCATGTGGTCAAATTAAGTCGGGTGATGCTGAGGGAATTAGATTAGGAAATGACACTTAAAGTAGTAAAGGAGTTTTGCTATTTGGGGAGCAAAATAACTGATGATGGTTGACGTAGAGAGGATATAAAATGCAGACTGGCAATGGCAACGAAGGCGTTTCTGAAAACGAGAATTTTAACATAGTGTTGTCCGGAAGTCGTTTCTGAAAGTATTTGTATGGAGTGTAGCCATGTATGGAAGTCAAACATGGACGATAAATAGTTTAGACAAGAAGAGAATAGCTTTCTAAATCTGGTGCTACAGAAGAATGCTGAAGTTTAGATGGGTAGATCACATAAATAATGAAGTATTGAATAGAATGGGGGAGGAGTATGTGGCACAACTGGACTAGAAGAAGGGATCAGTTGGTAGGACATGTTCTGAGGCATCAAGGGATCACAAATTTAGTATTGGAGGGCAGCCGTCGACGGTAAAAATCGTAGGACACAGATGAATACACTAAGCAGATTCAAAAGGATGTAGGCTGCAGCAGGTACTGGGAGATGAAGCAGCTTGCACAGGATAGAGTAGCATGGAGAGCTGCATCAAACGTCTCAGGACTGAAGACCTCAACAACACCCAAAGCTACAATTTACAGTTCAACATGAAAATCAAAAACATGTTAACTATCTGGATCGCGTTATATCTAATAACAATGGCAAACATTGCTTCGCCATATACAGAAAACCTACAACTGCTGATATCATTAATGCTAGGTCATGTCATCCTAACAAATATAAAAACATTTTTAAGTCAATGATCCACCGGATGTTAAAATTACCCCTTGAAGAAAATGAAATTAAAAAACACACAACTATTCTAAAACAGAAACTTCCTGGCAGATTAAAACTGTGTGCCTGACCGAGACTCGAACTCGGGACCTTTGCGTTTCGCGGGCAAGTGCTCTACCATCTGTGCTACCGAAGCACGACCCACGCCCGGTACTCACAGCTCAGTTGGTAGAGCACTTGCCCGCGAAAGGCAAAGGTCCCGAGTTCGAGTCTCGGTCGGGCACACAGTTTTAATCTGCCAGGAAGTTTCATATCAGCGCACACCGCTGCAGAGTGAAAATCTCATTCTGGAAATATTCTAAAACAGATTGCGAAGACTAATTCTTTTGATGTGTCAAGTTGACATTATCTTTAATAAAATGGAACAGTCACTAAGTACACCACTAATAGGAGCTCATAAATACACATGGGGAACATACCAGATATGATCAGTAATCTAGTTAAGAATTCTGAAATAACAATAGCATTTGAAACTAAGAATACTTCGCAAAATAAATTAAGACATACCGTAGGTAAAGACGATACATTTCTCAGATCAGGGGTTTACAAGATCCAATGTGGTGATTGTAGAGAAATATACATTGGCCAAACAGGCCGAGCTATACTACACGATACAAAGAACGTACATCAGGTACCGCACGAACAAAATCAGTCTTTGGCCATCACATAACTTTTAATAAGCATGCTGAAGGGGCGGTACAACAGAATTCGCAGGTCCTTAATTACGCTAATAAAGGCTTATTATTAAATATTTTGGAGGAGATAGAGATATATGCCCATTATAGAGATGAACCGTCAGTCGTTCTCAATGAACAGTTAGATTTTCGTGAAAAACATTTTTATGATCTCTTTGGCGAAATTCTATGAACACACATGTGTACTCCTTTGTTCAGAAAGTCATAGTACCCTGTTGTATCCATGGCAGAAATGTACCTTAGGACACTACGTAAATATTTATATCACAATTTTAAACTTCCAACTAGAAATATTACGAAATATTACTCCATTTTTAATAAATCAGTTTTATGACATTTTAATAAAAGAGAGACTGAATCTAGCATAGATGTATACTTGCAGTCGAGTCACAACTCTCATATCGATATGATGCCGCAATGTCAGATACCTCCACAACATCGTTGACTTTGAAACCATTGTGGTAGTACCACCTTAGCCCATAGAGGGCACACGGACAATACATCTGTACAGTTATTTTCAAGCTTTTAATTGATATTTTATACAATATTTAAGTAATTCCATGGTTGTAAAGAGATATTATACATAACTATTTTTATGTTATTATTGTACTTTTTTTACGTTTTGACGATTATGTGAACTCATTTTTATACTGATTGGTTGATGTGAGGTGGAGGGAGAAGAGGTAGGCGGAGCATCTTCGTACTTTAGCGTATGCCCGTCACTTGCTGGCACCAGTTGACGTCACAGCAGCTGAGAAGAGTGCTCCACCTACCATCTTCGAAGGATGCCATGGGCGGGGCGGGGCGCGGCGCCCTGGTCAGAGTGGGTGGCATCAGGGTGGATGACACGTGATGAAGCATAGTACATTATCTGTTTCTGGTGGTCAAACACCAGCAGTCTCTAAGCAATCACGAGCTCAATTGAACACACAGAAGTAAGACCTCAAATCGTTCCCCTCCCTGGCGACACCACGGGAGGAACGTCAGGCTAAGGATGGAAGCGGATCTTATTCGCCCCAGTACCTTGTATGTTAGAGAGCTGATGGGGAATCCTTCATGTCCATGAAGCCTCGGTTCTTCGTGGAGCATTTGGAGGAAAAGTTTGGGGCTGGTGGAGGGCTTGTCCAAAATGCGCTCTGGGTCAGTTCTGATAAAAACAGCATCCTCTGCCCAGTCACGGGCATTACTCGATTGTGGCAAGTTGGGGGATGTTTCTGTTACAATAATGCCCCATAAGAGTTTAGATATGGTCCAGGGTAAGATATTTCACAGGGACCTTCTTTTGCAGTCCGACGATGAGCTGCACGCCAATTTATAGCTGCGAGGTAAACATTTCGTCCGGCGTGTCCACCAGGGTCCGAAGGATAATCAGGTCGCCACCGGTGCCTTCATCTTGGCCTTAGAGAATGATACATTGCCCGAGAAGGTCAAGGTGATGGTCCACCGCTCCGCCGTGAAGCCCTATATCCCTCCCCCGATGTGGTGCTGGAATTTCGGGTATATGTCTTCCTGCTGTACTTCCAGCGTAACATAAGATCACAGGCGTCCATCGCATCCCAATACTCAATGTGCCCCGCCTCCTATCTGTCAACTGTGGAGAGCACTATTCACCTTCCTCACCTGACTGCAGGATTAACCTGAAAGAAAGGAAAATCATAGAGTAAAAGACCCTCGACAGACTGACATATGCAGAGGCTAAGAGAGAATTTGTACACCTGCATCCTGTGCCTATGACGTCATCTTACGCCGCCGCTACAACAGTTCTGGCACCATCAGCTCCGCCAACCCAGGTCACCTTTGAGGCAGAAGCCTACACCTGCCCCCCTTGGTGGTGGGGGGGGGGGGGGGGGGGGGGGGCGGCGGCGGCGGCGGCGGCGGCGGCGGCGGCGGCGGCATCTCCCTCCCTGTTGCTCCCGCACCACCTACTTCGAGAGCAGCACCCCCCCCCCCCCCAAACCATCATGGACGTCCGTCCCCACTTCTAAGCTGGAGAAGCGTAAGTCGTCTTCAGCTTTTCTCGCTATGAAGGGGTTCCTTGGGTCACTCCCTTCCCAGGTTTCTTCTAGTGGAAAAGATGACGCTTGCCAGTGGCTGAGGGCCCAAAAGCAGCTGGTCGTATAGCTTCACACTCATCCTCAGTCCCAGAGACTGAGCCACTGAAGGCCTCCCAGCCAGGTAAACTCAAGGAGCAGCGAGAGAAATCCAAATAGAAAACCCTCCACCACTGCTACCTACAAGCTCTGTGGCTGAGGATTGGGTGGAGATTTTGGCATCTGCTGAGAACCTAGATCTCGCCCTCAGATACAATGCATATAGACTGCTCAGACAATAAATCGGTGGCAGCTGGTGACTGAGGCGTAAATTGCCTCACTGAATGTGTCATACCTTCCCAGTCTCACTATGTTATCCTCCAGTGGAATTGCGGCGGTTTTTTTTCCACCGCCTGGCTGAGCTACGGCAACTGTTAAGCTTTACACCTGCTGTCTGCATTGCCCTCAAAGAAAGCTGGTTCCCAGCAATGTGGACCCCCCCTGCTCTCAGTGGCTATAAGTGATATTACATGAACCGTAACGACTACAATGGAGTGTTAGTTGGAGTTCGCGTTTACGTCCTAAACTCGGTCTGTAGTGAAACTGTGCCAGTTCAAACCCCTCTTTTAACTGTGGCTGTCAGAATAAGAACGACACAGGAAATAACTGTCTGCGGTGCATATCTTCCTCCAGATAGTGCAGTGCCCCAGAATATATTAGCTGCACTGATCGATCAACTCCCTAAACCTTTCCTACTTCTGGGAGCTTTCAATGCCCATAACTCCTTGTGGGGTGGTGCCATGCTTACTGGCCGAGGCAGAGATGTCGAAACTTTACTGTCGCAATTAGACCTCTGCTTCTTAAATACTGAGGCCGACACACGTTTCAGTGTGGCTCCTGGTAGTTACTCGGCCATTGAATTAATGATTTGCAGCCCAAGACACCTCGCATCTATCCACTGGAGAGCACATGACGACCTGTGTGGTAGTGACCACTTCCCCAACTTCCCCAACTTCCTGTCTCTGCCCCAGTGTCAGGCACACGGACGCCTGCTCAGATGGGCTTTGAACAAGGTGGACTGGGGAACTTTCACCTCTGCTGTCACTGCTGAATCTCCCCCACACGGTAACACGGATATGATGGTTGAGCAGGTGACTAGCACAATTGTTTCTGCGGCAGAAAACGCGATCCCTCACTCTTCAGGGTGCCAGAGGCGTAAGGCAGTCCCTTGGTGGTCGCCAGAAGTCGCTGAAGCAATTAAGGAGCGTCGGCGAGCTCTACAGCGGCATAAGCGGCACACTTCCCTGAAGCACCTCATTGCCTTTAAACGGATCCATGTCTGTGTTCGCTACCTTATCAGACAATGGAAGGAGTGTTCGGAGACATGTGTCCACCATTGGTTGCCACACGTCTCCTTCCCAAGTCTGTAAAAGATCAGACTTCTTTTTGGGTGTACGAGACCAACAGCTGTCCTTGGTGTTACCACAAATGGCGAGTTATGTACCGACGCAAACGCGATTGCCGAGCACTTTGCTGAGCACTTTGTGCAAGCCTCTGCGTCAGAGAATTAACCCCCAGCCTTTCACACACTCAAATCCCCCCCCTGCGGGTCCAGGGATTAGAATTGGCGAGAGGTATTCCTGCCTGTCGTAAGAGGCGACTAAAATGAGTCCCTCCCCTCGAGGGTGTAGTTAGCGCCTGCGTCCGGAGACGGACCGTTCCACGACCTCTATTTGCGGTCATTTTGCTTTTTAACTTCTCGTTTCTTCCTTCCTTTGGTTGGTTCCTTTCTTTACTCTTCTCCACCTCAGTCTTCCTTACTCTTCCCTTGCATCTTCTCCTTGCCTTCTCATTGCCTTCTTCTCCTTGCCTTCTCTGGTCTCCGCCTCGGCTTTTGAGACAGTCTGTCCTCTCTCTCTCTCTCTCTCTCTCTCTCTTTCTTTCTCTCTCCTTTTTCCTCTTCTTCCTTCCTCCCTGTGCGCGCCTGAAGGCCGACCCACGCGTTCGTACGCGTAGCCGGTGACGGGGTAACGCGTAATTCCCCGCCCTGGGTAGACATGTAAGGCACGCATGCACCCCCTGGTAAAGGCCAGGCCCAGGGAGGGGTGATTGCCTGAGCTGATACCTTCTGACCATGCCGATTGGTCCCTCCGTCTGTTTCTCGGGAGGTGTGACCTGAGGTGTAAACATTCACCTAAGGCGGGAGTGCCCTCTGAGAGGGTCCCCACAAGGAAGGAGCGCGCCATCGGAGACACTGGCAATCATGGGGGATTCCTCCGCAATGGATTTCACTCCATCTCTCTAGACTTCTGCCCAAAAACGGAAACTTAACCAGCCACCAGTGACCAAAGTACTACCGCCTGCCCCACAGTTCCTCGTCGTTTCTCGATCTGAGGACGGAAAGGATTTTTCCTCTGTCAACCTTTTCGATATCCAGAAGGGCGTCGATGCCATAGCCGGATCTGTCAAATCTTGTACCAGGTTGCGTAACGGTACCTTATTACTCGAAACTGAGAGCGCCTTTCAGGCACAAAAACTGCTTCGGGCCACACTCCTGTACACGTTCCCTGTCCGGGTGGAGGCTCACCGAACTTTGAATTCGTCTCGTGGTGTGGTCTATACTAGATCCCTCGACGTATTGACTGACGAGGAGATTCAGTCTTTCCTCGCTGAGCAGGGCGTGACGGCTGTCCATAGGGTCATGAAAAAGGTCAACAATGACCTTGTACCGACCCGGACACTTTTCTTGACCTTTGATAGTGTTAAGCTGCCATCGCGCATCAAGGCGGGCTACGAGGTTATTTCTGTTCGCCCCTATGTCCCGACACCTACGCGCTGCTACCAGTGTCAGCGTTTCAATCACACTCGACAGTCTTGTTCCAATGCGGCTAAATGTGTCACTTGTGGCAGGGATGCCCATGAGGGTGACTGTCCACCTCCGTCTCCTCGTTGTGTGAACTGTCAGGGTGACCATGCCGCATCCTCCCGCGACTGTCCTGTCTATAAGGAAGAACGCTGTATCCAAGAAATTCGGGTCAAAGAGAAAGTGTCCACCTCGGCTGCTCGCAAGCTATTGGCTAGTAGGAAGCCCACGCTGCTCCCAGCGGGGAAATACAGTACTGTCCTCGCCTCTCCTCGGACTACCAGGGAGGTGGCAACCCAGACATGCGATCTGACCTTCAGCTCCACTGTCGTCCGTTCGGCCAGTGCTAAGATCGCGCGGTCGACGTCTCCTCTTCCTCCCATCACCCCACAGACACCAGCCCCTTCATCAGCTTCTGCTAAGACGAAGACCCAGAATTCAGATCCACGGGCCTTCAAGAAGGAACCGTCCCGTGCAGACTTCCTACGTACCTCGACCTCCCAGCCTTCGACCAGTACTTCCACCAAACGACCTTCCAAGAAGGCTCATAGGAAGCACAGTTCTCCTTCTCCGCCACGGCGCATTTCTTCTCCTGCGCCACCCAGCGGTTGCCGCCCCAGGCCGTCATCCGTTTCGCCTGGCCGCACCGCTGGTAGCCGAACATCTGGCCGTTCACCGGCGGAGGAAGCTCCCCCTCCCGGCCATCTTACCAAGATGGCCGTTGAACCTATAGACCCAATGGACGATGACTGTCCGCCTACTGATAGCGGCGGCAGTGCTCGCTCGAAGCTAGGCCCTCAGCGGCCTTCGAGGTGACCCCTTCTTTCATCTTCCTTTTCTTCTTACGATGGCACTTATTCACTGGAATATTCGCAGCATTCGCTCCAACCGAAAGGACTTGATGTTGCTGCTCCGCTTGCACCGTCCGCTCGTCGTAGCCCTCCAGGAAACGAAGCTACGCCCATGCAATCAAATTGCCTTGGCACACTACACCTCTGTGCGTTTTGACCTACCCCCTGTGGTAGGTATCCCGGCTCATGGAGGGGTTATGTTGCTGGTCCGGGATGATATTTACTACGATCCCATCACGTTGCACACCGGCCTGCAGGCAGTTGCCATCCGCATTACTCTCCCCACTTTTACATTTTCCATTTGTACCGTTTACACACCGTCATCTGCCGTTACCAGGGCAGACATGATGCAACTTATTGCTCAGCTACCTGCACCATTTTTGTTAACTGGCGACTTCAATGCCCACCATCCCCTTTGGGGCTCTCCAGCATCCTGCCCGAGGGGCTCCCTGTTAGCAGACCTTTTCAACCAGCTCAATCTTGTCTGCCTCAATACTGGCGCCCCTACTTTTCTTTCGGACACATCTCACACCTATTCCCATTTAGACCTCTCTATATGTACTCCCCAACTTGCACGCCGGTTCGAGTGGTATGCACTTTCTGATACATATTCGAGCGACCACTTCCCGTGTGTTATCCATCTCCTGCAGCATACCCCCTCTCCATGCTCATCTAGTTGGACCATCTCCAAGGCAGACTGGGGGCTCTTCTCTTCCAGGGCGACCTTTCAGGATCAAACCTTCACAAGCTGCGATCGTCAGGTCGCACACCTCACGGAAGTCATTCTCACTGCTGCTGAATATTCCATCCCTCACCCTAGTTCTTCTCCACGTCGCGTGCCGGTCCCCTGGTGGACCGCAGCAAGTAGAGACGCTTTACGTGCTCGTCGAGGTGCTTTACGCACCTTTAAACGCCACCCTACAGTGGCGAATTGTATCAATTATAAACGATTACGTGCACAGTGTCGTCGTATTATTAAAGAAAGCAAGAAAGCCAGCTGGGCTGCTTTCACAAGCACCTTCAACAGTTTTACTCCTTCTGTTGTCTGGGGTAGCCTGCGCCGGCTATCTGGCACTAAGGTCCACTTACCAGTTTCTGGCTTGACGGTCGCGAATGACGTCCTTGTGGCCCCTGGGGCTGTCTCCAACGCCTCCGGCCGCTTTTTCGCAGAGGTTTCGAGCTCCGCTCATTACCACCCTGCCTTCCTCCCCCGCAAACAGGCAGAGGAGGCTAGGCCACCTAACTTCCGCTCCTCGAATCGTGAAAGTTATAATGCCCCATTCACCATGCGGGAACTCGAAAACGCACTTGGCCGATCACGGTCCTCCGCTCCAGGGCCTGATTCTACTCATATTCAGATGCTGAAGAACCTTTCTCCTGCGAGTAAAGGTTTTCTTCTTCGTACTTACAATCGCACCTGGATTGAGGGACATGTTCCCGCATGCTGGCGCGAGTCTATTGTCCCGATTCCTAAGCCGGGGAAGGACAAGCACTTGCCTTCCAGTTATCGACCCATCTCGCTTACCAGCTGTGTCTGTAAAGTGATGGAGCGAATGGTTAACTCTCGATTGGTTTGGCTGCTCGAGTCTCGACGCCTCCTTACCAATGTACAATGTGGATTTCGTAGGCGCCGCTCTGCTGTTGACCATCTGGTTACCTTGTCGACCTTCATTATGAATAACTTCTTGCGGAGGCGCCCGACCGCGGCTGTGTTCTTTGATTTGGAGAAGGCTTACGACACCCGTTGGAGGGCGGGCATTCTCCGCACCATGCATGCATACATGGGGCCTTCGCGGTCGCCTCCCTCTTTTTATTCGTTCCTTTTTAATGGATCGACAGTTCAGGGTACGTGTGGGTTCTGTCCTGTCAGACACCTTTCGCCAGGAGAATGGGGTGCCACAGGGCTCAGTTTTGAGCGTCGCTCTCTTCGCCATAGCGATCAATCCAATAATGTATTGCCTCCCATCTGATGTATCAGGCTCCCTTTTCGTGGACGATTTTACCATCTATTACAGCGCACAGCGTACGTGTTTCCTGAAGCGCTGTCTTCAGTGTTCTCTTGACAGTCTTTACACCTGGAGTGTCGCCAATGGCTTCCGTTTTTCTGCCGAGAAGACGGTCTGTATTAACTTCTGGCGCTACAAAGAGTTTCTCCCACCGTCCTTACGACTCGGTCCCGTTGCTCTCCCATTCGTGGAGACAACAAAACTTTTAGGTCTTACATTTGAAAGGAAACTTAGTTGGTCTCCACATGTCATATTTGGCTGCCCGTTGTACCCGTTCTTTAAATGTCCTCCGTGTTCTCAGTGGTATGTCGTGGGGAGCGGATCGAACCGTCCTACTTCGCCTATATCGGTCGATCGTCCGCTCCAAGCTGGATTATGGGTGCTTCGTATACTCCTCCGCACGGCCATCCATCTTACGCCGCCTCAACTCCATACAACATCGGGGTTTACGGCTTGCGATCTCAGCGTTTTATACTAGTCCCGTCGAGAGTCTTCATGCTGACGCTGGCGAATTGCCACTCACCTACCGGCGCGATATACTGCTTTGTCGGTATGCCTGTCGGCTACTGGCAATGCCCGACCACCCGTCTTATCGTTCCTTTTTTGATGACTCTCGACCGTCAATACGGGTTGTATATATCTGCCCTGCTACCCCCTGGAGTTTGCTTTCGTCGCCTCCTTCAACACCTTGATTTTTCACTCCCTGCAACCTTTCGAGTGGGCGAGAGCCACACGCCACCTTGGCTCCAGGCTCAGGTTTGCGTCCACCTTGACCTCTGCTCGCTCCCGAAGGAGGTTACCCCCGGTTCAGTCTACCACTCCCGTTTTGTCGAACTTCGTTCGCAGTTCATTAATATGACCTACATTTATACAGATGGCTCTAAGACCAATGACGGGGTCGGGTGTTCTTTTATTGTCGGGGCACAAAGTTTCAAATACTGGCTCCATGGCCATTGTTCGGTCTTCACAGCTGAGCTCTTTGCCCTCTACCAGGCTGTTCTTTACATCTGCCGCCACCGACATTCTGCATATGTCATCTGCTCAGATTCCCTGAGCGCTATCCAGAGCCTCAGTGATCCGTACCCGGTTCACCCTTTCGTGCACCGGATCCAACGCTCTCTTCAGCAGCTGGTGGACGTCGGTTCTCCGGTTAGCTTTATGTGGGTTCGTGGCCATGTCGGTATCCCTGGGAACGAAGCTGCAGATGCCGCGGCCAAGGCTGCGGTCCTCCAGCCTCGGACAGCTTCTTGTTATGTCCCTTCGTGAGATTGTAGCAGGGTCATTTGTCGGCGCATTTTATCGCTGTGGCATGCCGATTGGGCTGCACTTACAGACAACAAGCTTCGGGCCTTGAAACCTCTTCCCGTGGCTTGGACGTCGTCCTCACGCCCTTCTCGGCGGGAGGAGGTAGTTTTGGCCCGGTTGCGAATTGGCCACTGCCGGTTCAGCCATCGCCATCTGCTGATGGCTGCGCCGGCGCCGTTCTGCCCATGTGGGCAATTGCTGACGGTCCGCCACATTTTAACGTCCTGTCCGGATTTTAACACACTGCGTCTTGATCTTGGCCTGCCATGTACCCTAGAAGCCATTTTAGCGGATGACCCACGAGGAGCTGCTCGCGTTCTTCATTTTATCAATTTGACAACCCTCTCTAAGGACATTTGATTATGCTGTTTTCTTTCTTAATCCTATGCCTGTCTGTCTTTTATCGTGTTTTCCGTTTCGTTGCTGTTTTAAACTTGACTCGTGGTGCATTCCTAACGTAGTCTGGGCGCTAATGACCGTTGAAGTTCTGCGCCCTAAAACCACAAAAAAAAAAACTCAAATCGCTGCTGGAAGGGAACGTAATCTTTCACTTCACGCTGCAGTGAATCCTATAACGCTCCATTTCCAGAGTTGGAGCTCCTCAGTGCCCTTGCACATTTCCTCGACATAGCTTCTGGGCCTGATCGCATCCTCAGCCAGATGATTAAACATCTCTCATCTGACTACAAGCGATATCTTCTCGTCATCTTTAACCGGATCTGGTGCGAGGGCGTCTTTCCGTCGCAATGGCGGGAGAGCACCATCATTCCGGTGCTCAAACCTGGTAAAAACCCGCTTGATATGGAAAGCCTCACCAACGTTCTTTGTAAGCTGCTGGAATGTATGGTATGTCGGCGGTTGGGCTGGGTCCTGGAGTCACGTGGCTTGCTGGCTCCATGTCAGGGCGGCCTACGCCAGGGTCGCTCTACCACTGGTAATCTTGTGTCCATCGAGTCTTCCGTCTTAACAGCCTTACCCAGACGGCAACACCTTATTGCCGTCTTTTTTGACTTACGTAAAGCCTACGACACGACTTGACATATCCTTGCCACATGGTATGAGTGGGGTCTGTTGGGAACACTCCCGATTTTTATCCAAAACTTCCTGTCGCTCCGTACTTGGCAACTTGGCCACTCCCGTAGTTTCATCCACATGCAGGAGAATTGAGTCCCGTGGGGCTGTGTATCGTCTCTTTAGTGGCCGTTAACGGTCTAGCAGTAGCTGTCGGGCCCTCCGTCTCACCTCTGTATGCAAACAACTTCTGCGTTTCGTACTGCTGCTCCAGTACTGTTGTTGCTGAACGGCCCCTCCAGGGAGCCATCCCCCCCCCCCCCCCAGGGGATCCACAACTCTTTTGTGGATACGTGCGTAGCGAGCACGGGACCCCGAGCTGATGTGGCCTGCCTTCCTTTCTGGGCTGCATACCTTCCCTTTCCGCATCCTTCCCCATCCCCCATCTTCGCCACCCCCCCCCCCCCTTCACCTCTGGCTCTTTCTTTCCCTTTCTCTGGGGTTATGGTTTGTGCCTACGTCTGGAGACGGACGCTTGTACATATACTACATTCTTCGCCTTCCTTACTTGCTTGTAAGTCTTCATCCTTCCTTTGTCCTTCTTTTCCTTACCTCTTCTCTCTACCTTCTCCGCTGCGGCGTTTGAGACCTCTCTTCTTTCCTTTCCCTTTCCCTTTCTCTTTCTTCCTCCCTGTGCGTGTCTGAAGGCCAACCCACGCACTTCCATGCGTAGCCGGTGACGGGGTAACGCGTAATTCCCCGCCCCGGGTAGACAGGTAGGACACGTACGTACCCCCTGGTAACGGCCAGGCCCAGGGAGGGGTGATTACCCGAGCTGATACCTTCCGAAAGTGCCGATTGGTCCCTCCGTCCGTTTGTCGGGAGGTGTGACCTGAGGTGTGAACAATCACCTAAGGCGGGAGTGCCCTCAGAGAGGGCCCCCACAAGGGAGGAGCGCGCCATCGGAGACGCTGATAATCATGGGGGATTCTTCCGCAATGGTTTCCTCACCTTCCACTATGTCTGCTCACAAACGTAAGTTCACGGAGTCTCAACCACAGTCAGTTCTTCCATCGTTGCCACAGTTCCTTGTTGTTTCTCGGTCTGACGAAGGTCACGACTTCTCCACGGTCAACCCTTTCATTATTCAGAAAGGTGTCGACGCAATTGTAGGTCCTGTAAAGTCTTGTTCCAGATTACGGAATGGCACCCTGTTGTTAGAAACAGTCAGTGCCCTCCAGGCACAAAAATTGCTGCGTACGTCACTACTACACACCTTCCCTGTCCGGGTGGAACCGCACCGTACCTTAAATTCCTCGCGTGGAGTCGTTTATACACGCTCCCTCGATGGACTGTCTGACGAAGAAATTCAGCACTACCTGTCTGACCAGGGCGTAACGGCTGTTCATAGGGTTATGAAAAGGGTTGACACGAACGTCATTCCAACCCGCACTGTCTTCTTGACATTTGACAAAGTTCAACTACCATCGAAAATCAAAGCCGGCTATGAGATAATTTCCGTTCGCCCTTATGTCCCGAACCCTAAGAGTTGCTATCGGTACCAGCGGTTCAATCACACCAGCCAGTCCTGTTCCAATCCGGCCAAATGTGTTGTGTGGCAGGGATGCCCATTAGGGTGCTTGTCCACCTCCATCCCCTCGCTGCATCAACTGTATGGGTGACCACGCCGCTTCCTCTCGAGATTGTCCCGTTTTTAAGGACGAAAAGCTCATCCAGGAAATTAGAGTAAAGGAAAAGGTGTCGACCTTTGCTGCTCGAAAATTATTCGCCAGTCGACAGCCCACCGTGCCTCAGAAAGGAAAATACAGCACTGTCCTTGCTTCTCCTCGGCCAACAAAGGAGGCGGCCACGCAGACTTGCGACCTCACCTTTAGTGCCACGGTCGTCAGATCGGCCAGCGCAAAGATCGCCCGTTCAACCTCACCACTTTCGCCTGCCCACTCTCTGGCTCACCCTTCGTCGAGTTCTGCTAAATCTCGAGCCCAAAAGTCAGACACAAAGACTTCGATAAAAGAGCATACTCGTGAAGAGTTTTTACGTACGGCAACTTCGCAACCATCGGTTCCTCCTTCCTCCAAACATCATACTTCCAAGAAGGCTACAAAGAAACCCAGTTCCTCTCCTTCTCCGCCAAGGCGTGTCCCATCTACAGCACCACCTGGCGGAAGTCGCCCTCGGCCGTCTTCTGTGTCGCCGAGGCGCACTGCTGGCGGCCGATCAACCGGCCGGTCGCTGGTGGCAGGAGCTGCTCCTGACCAACCTATGGATCAGGATCTTCTGCCTTCGGCTGAATGCCATTCCATGCTGTCGGTCGCAAGCTCAGAGCAGTCGTTGAGTTGACAGCGACCTTGGTCGCATTCCTCCATTTTCTGTTCACCCTATGTCCATTATCCACTGGAATATCCGCGGTATTCGAGCCAATCGGGATGAATTGTCGATCCTCTTACAATCCTACTCGCCGGTCATCTTCTGTCTTCAGGAAACAAAGCTGCGTCCCCATGACCGCTTTGTTCTCCCTCATTTTCAGTCCATCCGATATGATCTCCCCTCTGTTGAAGGCACTCCAGCACATGGAGGACTCATGATTCTTCTCCATGAAACTGTCCATTATCACCCAATCCATTTAAACACTTCCTTCCAAGCTGTCGCTGTCCGTCTTTCCCTTTCCGGATACACGTTCTCTCTTTGTACTGTATACATTCCATCGTCCACACCAATGGCACGAGCTGATCTCCTTCATCTTCTTGGTCAGCTTCCACCCCCATATTTGCTGGTTGGGGACTTCAATGCCCACCACCCGCTTTGGGGATCTCCACATCCTTGTCCACTTGGCTCACTATTGCTAGACGTCTTCCACCAAGCAGATCTAGTTTGCCTCAACACTGGGGTCGCTACGTTATTGTCTGCCTCCACGGCAAATTTATCTCATTTGGACCTTGCGGTCAGGACTGTACCGCTAGCTCGGCGCTTCGAATGGTTCGCCCTTGATGATACACACTCGAGTGACCACTTTCCATGTGTCCTTAGACTGCAGCGTCAACGGCCATATATGCGCCCGCGACGCTGGAAGTTTGCTCAAGCCGATTGGACACTTTTTTCGTCTCTAGCGACATTCGATGACCGTCACTTTCCCAGCGTCGACGATGAGGTCACACATATTACCGACGTTATTCTTACAGCTGCGGAACATTCAATACCACGCACCTCCGAATTGCCCCGGCGCCCCCCAGTTCCTTGGTAGAACGAGGCATGCCATGATGCACTACGTGAGCGGCGACGTGCTCTCCGCGTTTTCCGCCACCATCCTACTTTGGCCAACTGTATCCGCTATAAGCAGCTACGAGCGCGATGCCGTCGTGTCATCCGCGATAGCAAGAAGGCAAGCTGGAAATTCTTTATTAGCTCATTTAACACCTTCACTCCCTCCTCGGAAGTTTGGAGTCGGCTTCGACGTTTCTCAGGCGCGCCTAGTTTCTCCCCGGTCTCTGGGCTCACTGTCGCGCATGACACATTAGTGGACCCCGTCGCCATTTCTAACT
Source organism: Schistocerca nitens (assembly GCF_023898315.1). Classification (NCBI taxonomy): domain Eukaryota; kingdom Metazoa; phylum Arthropoda; class Insecta; order Orthoptera; family Acrididae; genus Schistocerca; species Schistocerca nitens. Next base: position 616,029,752 of record NC_064620.1, on the reverse strand, counting down.
CGTTGGGTCAACACTTTGCCGAGATTTCGAGCTCTTCAAATTACCCGCCAGCGTTTCTCCCGAAGAAACGTGCAGCGGAAGTGCGACCTCTTGCTTTCTCCTCTCAAAATCGCGAAAGCTACAATACTGTTTTCTCCTTGCGGGAACTCCAACATGCACTCTCTTCTTCTCGCTCCTCCGCCCCAGGACCAGATGGTATCCACGTCCAAATGTTGCTGCATTTATCAACCCATAGTCTGCGTTACCTCCTTCGCCTTTATAATCGAATTTGGACCGACAGTACTTTTCCCAGACGATGGCGGGAAGCTATCGTCGTTCCTTTTCCTGAACCTGGAAAGGACAAACATCTCCCCTCTAGCTATCGCCCCATTTCTCTCACGAGTAGTGTCTGTAAGGTTTTGGAGCGTATGGTGAATTACCGTTTAGCGTGGTGGCTGGAATCCCACAGTCTTTTAACACCTGCCCAATTCGGATTCCGAAAGCATCGTTCTGCAGTTGACCATCTTGTTGCTCTCTCCACTTATATCATGAACAATTTTCTCCGGAAACGCCAAACGGTAGCAATATTTTTTGATCTGGAGAGAGCATACGATACCTGTTGGAGGACAGGCATCCTCCGCACACTGTTCTCTTGGGGCTTTCGAGGCCGGCTGCCCCTTTTTCTTCGCGAATTTATGGCAGAGCGCACATTTAGGGTGCGGGTGAACACTACTCTCTCCCGCACTTTCTCCCAAGAAAGCGGGGTACCCCAGGGCTCCGTGCTGAGTGTTGTACTGTTTGCCATCGCTATAAATCCAATTATGGATTGTCTCCTTCCCGATGTCTCGGGCTCCCTCTTTGTGGATGATTTTGCGATCTACTACAGCTCTCAACGGACCAGCCTTCTTGAACGATGTCTTCAAGGATGTCTCGATCGCCTCCACTCTTGGAGCATCGAAACAGGCTTCCGTTTCTCTCCCAGTAAGACCGTTTGTGTTAATTTTTGGCGACGTAAGGAGTTTCTTCCGCCCTCCTTACATCTAGGACCTGTCAACCTTCCGTTTTCAGACGTCGCTAAATTCTTGGGTCTTACGTTTGACAGAAAACTGTGCTGGTCCTCCCACGTTTCCTATCTTTCGGCTCGCTGTCTGCGATCCCTTAACACCCTCCGTGTCCTGAATGGTACCTCCTGGGGAGCGGACCGAGTGGTCCTTCTCCGCCTCTATCGCGCCTTAGTGCGCTCGAAATTGGTCTATGGAAGCATAGTCTACTCCTCTGCTCGGCCGTCTATTCTTCGGCGTCTCGACTCTATCCACCACCGTGGATTACGTTTAGTGTCTGGAGCTTTTTACACTAGCCCTGTGGAAAGCCTTTATGCTGAGACTGCTGAACCTCCGTTGTCCAATCGGCGAGCGGTCCTTCTAAGTCGTTATGCTAGCCATCTGTCTTCCATGCCTGCTAATCCAGCACATGACCCTTTTTTCGACGCCTCATTTGATGTAGGGTATGCAGGCCGCTCCTCCTCCCTACTACCCCCGGGAGTCCGCTTCCGTCAACTGCTCCATTCTCTTTCCTTCCGCTTTCCTAAAACCTTCTTGACAACTTGGGATACAGCACCGCCTTGGCTCCGTCCCCGGATCTGCCTGCTCCGTGACCTTTGTCGATATCCCAAGGATGGTACCCCTACACTTGTTTATCGTCGGGCATTTGCTGCTCTATGTGCACAAATGACGGACGCCACATTTATTTACACCGACGGCTCGAAAACATCGTTAGGTGTAGGGAGTGCCTATATTGTTGGCGACACCCCAAATCAATTTCGGCTTCCCGACCAGTGTTCGGTGTATACTGCGGAGCTTTACGCTGTTCTCCAGGCTGTCCACTACATCCGCCGCCATCGGCGGATACAGTACGTTATCTGCTCAGATCCTCTCAGCTCTATCCTCAGTCTCCAAGCTCTTTACCCTGTGCACCCTCTGGTCCACCGGATTCAGGACTGTCTGCGCTTGCTCCATCTGGGGGGGCGTCTCGGTGGCGTTCCTCTGGCTCCCGGGACACGCTGGTATCTGTGGGAATGAGGCGGCCGATATAGCGGCCAAGGCTGCAGTCTCTCTTCCTCGGCCAGCTATTCAGTCGCTTCCCTTCACCGATCTACGGAGCGGTTTATGTCGCAAAGTTGCTCATTTATGGCATGCGCATTGGTCAACAGTTCCCAATAATAAATTGCGGGAAGTGAAAGCTCTTCCTTGCGCTTGGACTTCTTCCTCCCGAACGCGTCGTCGGGAGGTGATTTTAGCTAGACTCCGGATAGGGCACTGTCTTTTTAGCCATCGACATCTTTTAAGCGGCGATCCTCCCCCACTCTGTCCCCACTGCTCTCAGCTGTGGACGGTAAGACACCTTTTAATTGAATGCCCCTATTTTAATCCGTTACGCTCCCGTATACAGCTATCGCCTGATCTATCGTCGATTTTAGCAGATGACACGCGCTCAGCCGACCGCGTTCTCCAGTTTATTAGTGACAGTGAAATGACGCCAGTCATTTGAAGTTTTATCGGGGACCATCAACCCCTCTCTGTAGTGGAATTTTAAGCCTTGTTTCTGCTTTTAGTGTCCAATTTTTTGAGTTTCGTTCCAATTTTTGCTGTTTTCAATTTTCAGTTTTTATTATTTCCTCAGTCATGGACCGGGCGCTAATGACCTTAGCAGTTTTGCGCCCTAAAACCAAAATAAAAAAAAAAATGGTTCGGCAGCACCTTCAGCATTGCATTTACTCGAACCTGTGGACCACTGGGGTGCGATTAGCGACAGGAGTTTTCAGGACGATCTGGTGACCAGCGTACTGGTGGAGGCTGTGGGGTCCCTCCACTGCAGATCAGACGTGAGCAACTGCTCGCCAGTTACGCGGCACACATTCATAGTTCCCCTGAGCATTCGAACTACCTTCTCCTTTCCCCGCCTCCGGCACTCCATCTCCAGCATCGGCGGCCCAGATTGGGGCTAACGATTGCGGTTCGCGTGCGGACCCTTCTCTCCGAACTGGTGTCCTTCCCAGTTAACTCCTCTACTTGCGGTCCGTTCACGTAAGGCTCCATGGTGTACACCTCGGCCGCAGCTTCGTCTGGGCCTTTTCCATAGCCCTAAGGACTCCGTTAACCCCGCCGCTCTCCGCTGTCACTTCCTCTAGATTCTTGACGTGTCATGGGGCTCTGAAGTGGCTTATACCGACGCCTCAATGGCTGACGGTCACGTAGGCTTCACTTACGTTCATGGAGGACATATTGAGCAGCACTCCTTGCCACTTGGCTGCAGTGTTTCACTGCAGAGCTGGCGGCCATCTCTCATGCTCTTGAGTACATCCGCTCATGCCCTGGCGAGCCCCCCTGCGGGTCCGGGGATTAGAATAGGCCCGAGGTATTCCTGCCTGTCGTAAGAGGCGACTAAAAGGAGTCCATCCCCCTCACGGGGGTAGTTAGCGCCTGCGTCCGGAGACGGACGGTTTCACGACCTATAATAGTGGTCTTTTTGGTTTTTCACTTCTCGTTTCTTCCTTCCTTTTGTTGGTTCCTTTCTTTGCTCTTCTCCACTTCACTGTCTTCCTTACTCTTTCCCTTGACTCCTCCTTGCCTTCTCATTGCCTCCTTCTCCTTGCTTTCTCCTTGCCTCCTTCTCCTTGCTTTCTCATTGCCTTCTTCTCCTTGCCTTCTCTGGTCTCCGCCTCGGCGTTTGAGACAGTCTGTCCTCTTTCTCCCTCTCTCTTCTTTTTCCTCTTCTTCCTTCCTCCCTGTGCGTGTCTGAAGGCCGACCCACGCGTTCGCACGCGTAGCCGGTGACGGGGTAACGCGTAAGTCCCCGCCCTGGGTAGACATGTAAGGCACGCGCGTACCCCCTGGTAAAGGCCAGGCCCGGGGAGGGGTGATTGCCTGAGCTGATACCTTCTGACCATGCCGATTGGTCCCTCCGTCTGTTTCTCGGGAGGTGTGACCTGAGGTGTAAACATTCACCTAAGGCGGGAGTGCCCTCTGAGAGGGTCCCCACAAGGAAGGAGCGCGCCATCGGAGACGCTGGCAATCATGGGGGATTCCTCCGCAATGGATTCTACTCCATCGCTTTCGACTTCGACCCACAAACGGAAACGTGACCAGCCAACAGTGACAAAAATCCTACCGCCTGCCCCACAGTTCCTCGTAGTTTCTCGATCTGAGGACGGAAAGGATTTTTCCTCTGTCAACCCTTTCGTTATCCAGAAGGGCGTAGATGCCATAGCCGGATCTGTCAAATCTTGTACCAGGTTGCGTAACGGTACCTTATTACTAGAAACTGAGAGTGCCTTTCAGGCACAAAAACTGCTTCAGGCCACACTCTTGTACACGTTCCCTGTCCGGGTGGAGGCCCACCGCACTTTGAATTCGTCTCGTGGTGTAGTCTATAGTAGCTCTCTCGACGGATTGACTGACGAGGAGCTTCAATCTTTCCTCGCTGAGCAGGGCGTGACGGCTGTCCATCGGGTCATGAAAAAGGTCAACAATGACCTTGTACCGACCCGGACACTTTTCTTAACCTTCGATAGTGTTAAGCTGCCATCGCGCATCAAGGCGGGCTACGAGGTTATTTCTGTTCGCCCCTATGTCCCGACACCTACGCGCTGCTACCAGTGTCAGCGTTTCAATCACACTCGACAGTCTTGTTCCAATGCGGCTAAATGTGTCACTTGTGGCAGGGATGCCCATGAGGGTGACTGTCCACCTCCGTCTCCTCGTTGTGTGAACTGTCAGGGTGACCATGCCGCATCCTCCCGCGACTGTCCTGTCTATAAGGAAGAACGCTGTATCCAAGAAATTCGAGTCAAAGAGAAAGTGTCCACCTCGGCTGCTCGCAAGCTATTGGCTAGTAGGAAGCCCACGCTGCTCCCAGCGGGGAAATACAGCACTGTCCTCGCCTCTCCTCGGACTACCCGGGAGGTAGCAACCCAGACATGCGATCTGACCTTCAGCACCACGGTCGTCCGTTCGGCCAGTGCTAAGATCGCGCGGTCGACGTCTCCTCTTCGTCCCATCACCCCACAGACACCAGCCCCTTCATCAGCTTCTGCTAAGACGAAGACCCAGAAGTCAGATGCACGGGCCTTCAAGAAGGAACCGTCCCGTGCAGACTTCCTACGTACCTCGACCTCCCAGCCTTCGTCCGGTACTTCCACCAAACGACCATCCAAGAAGGCTAATAGGAAGCACAGTTCTCCTTCTCCGCCACGGCGCATTTCTTCTCCTGCGCCACCCAGCGGTTGCCGCCCCAGGCCGTCATCCCTTTCGCCTGGCCGCACCGCTGGTAGCCGAACATCTGGCCGTTCACCGGCGGAGGAAGCTCCCCCTCCCGGCCATCTTCCCAAGATGGCCGATGAACCTATAGAACCAATGGACGATGACTGTCCGCCTACTGATAGCGGCGGCAGTGCTCGCTCGAAGCCAGGCCCTCAGCGGCCTTCTAGGTGACCCCTTCTCTCATCTTCCTTTTCTTCCGATGGCACTTATTAACTGGAATATTCGCAGCGTTCGCTCCAACCGAGAGGACTTGAAGTTGCTGCTCCGCTCGCATCGTCCGCTCGTCGTAGCCCTCCAGGAAACGAAGCTACGCCCATGCGATCAAATTGCCTTGGCACACTACACCTCTGTGCGTTTTGACCTACCCCCTGTGGTAGGTATCCCAGCTCATGGAGGGGTTATGTTGCTGGTCCGGGATGATATTTACTACGATCCCATCACGTTGCACACCGGCCTGCAGGCAGTTGCCATCCGCATTACTCTCCCCACTTTTACGTTTTCCTTTTGTACCGTTTACGCTCCATCGTCATCTGCCGTTACCAGGGCAGACATGACGCAACTTGTTGCTCAGCTACCTGCACCATTTTTGTTAACTGGAGACTTCAATGCCCACCATCCTCTTTGGGGCTCTCCAGCATCCTGCCCGAGGGGCTCCTTGTTAGCAGACCTTTTCAACCAGCTCAATCTTGTCTGCCTCAATACTGGCGCCCCTACTTTTCTTTCGGACACATCTCATACCTATTCCCATTTAGACCTCTCTATATGTACTCCCCAACTTGCACGCCGGTTTGAGTGGTATGCCCTTGCTGATACATATTCGAGCGACCACTTCCCGTGTATTATCCATCTCCTGCAGCATACTCCCTCTCCGTGCTCCTCTCGTTGGACCATCTCCAAGGCAGACTGGGGGCTCTTCTCTTCCAGGGCGACCTTTCAGGATCAAACCTTCACAAGCTGCGATCGTCAGGTCGCACACCTCACGGAAGTCATTCTCGCTGCTGCTGAATATTCCATCCCTCACCCTACCTCTTCTCCACGTCGCGTACCGGTCCCCTGGTGGACCGCAGCATGTAGGGACGCTCTACGTGCTCGTCGACGTGCTTTACGCACCTTTCAACGCCACCCTACAGTGGCGAATTGTATTAATTATAAACGATTACGTGCTCAGTGTCGTCGTATTATTAAAGAAAGCAAGAAAGCCAGCTGGGCTGCTTTCACCAGCACCTTCAACAGTTCTACTCCTTCTTCTGTTGTCTGGGGTAGCCTGCGCCGGCTATCTGGCACTAAGGTCCACTCCCCAATTTCTGGCTTGAAGGTCGCGAATGAAGTCCTTGTGGCCCCTGAGGCTGTCTCCAATGCCTTCGGCCGCTTTTTCGCCGAGGTTTCGAGCTCCGCTCATTACCACCCTGCCTTCCTCCCCCGCAAACAGGCCGAGGAGGCTAGGCCACGTGACTTCCGCTCCTCGAATTGTGAAAGTTATAATGCCCCATTCACCATGCGGGAACTCGAAACCGCACTTGGCCGATCACGGTCCTCCGCTCCAGGGCCTGATTCTATTCATATTCAGATGCTGAAGAACCTTTCTCCTGCGGGTAAAGGTTTTCTTCTTCGTACATACAATCGCATCTGGATTGAGGGACATGTTCCCGCATGCTGGCGCGAGTCTATTGTTGTCCCGATTCCTAAGCCGGGGAAGGACAAGCACTTGCCTTCCAGTTATCGACCTATCTCGCTTACCAGCTGTGTCTGTAAAGTGATGGAGCGAATGGTTAACTCTCGATTGGTTTGGCTGCTCGAGTCTCGACGCCTACTTACCAATGTACAATGTGGATTTCGAAGGCGCCGCTCTGCTGTCGACCATCTGGTTACCTTGTCGACCTTCATCATGAATAACTTCTTGCGGAAGCGCCCGACCGCGGCTGTGTTCTTTGATTTGGAGAAGGCTTACGACACCTGTTGGAGGGCGGGCATTCTCCGCACCATGCATACGTGGGGCTTTCGCGGTCGCCTCCCTCTTTTTATTCGTTCCTTTTTAATGGATCGACAGTTTCGGGTACGTGTGGGTTCTGTCCTGTCCGACACCTTTCGCCAGGAGAATGGGGTGCCACAGGGCTCAGTTTTGAGCGTCGCTCTCTTCGCCATCGCGATCAATCCAATAATGGATTGCCTCCCAGCTGATGTATCAGGCTCCCTTTTCGTGGACGATTTTACCATCTATTGCAGCGCGCAGTGTCCACGTGTCTTGGAGCGCTGTCTTCAGCGTTCTCTTGACCGTCTTTACTCCTGGAGTGTCGCCAATGGCTTCCGTTTTTCTGCCGAGAAGACGGTCTGTATTAACTTCTGGCGCTACAAAGAGTTTCTCCCACCGTCCTTACGACTCGGTCCCGTTGCTCTCCCACTCGTGGAGACAATCAAATTTTTAGGCCTTACCTTTGACAGGAAACTTAGCTGGTCTCCACATGTCATATTTGGCCGCCCGTTGTACCCGTTCTTTAAATGTCCTCCGTGTTCTCAGTGGTATGTCGTGGGGAGCGGATCGAACCGTCCTACTTCGTCTATATCGGTCGATCGTCCGCTCCAAGCTGGATTATGGGAGCTTCGTATACTCCTCTGCACGGCCATCCATCTTACGCCGCCTCAACTCCATACACCATCGGGGTTTACGACTTGCGATCGGAGCATTTTATACCAGTCCCGTAGAGAGTCTTCATGCTGACGCTGGCGAATTGCCACTCACCTACCGGCGCGATATACTGCTTTGTCGGTATGCCTGTCGGCTACTGTCAATGCCCGACCATCCTTCTTATCGTTCCTTTTTTGACGACTCTCTTGACCTTCAATTCGGGTTGTATGTCTCTGCCTTGCTACCCCCTGGAGTTCGCTTTCGTCGCCTCCTTCAACACCATCATTTTTCACTCCCTGCAACCTTTCGAGTGGGCGAGAGCCGCACGCCACCTTGGCTCCAGGCTCAGGTCCGCGTTCACCTCGACCTCAGCTCGCTCCCAAAAGAGGTCACCCCCGGTTCGGTCTACCACTCCCGTTTTTTGGAACTTCGTTCGAAGTTCAACAACATGACTTTCATTTATACAGATGGCTCTAAGACCAATGACGGGGTCGGGTGTTCCTTTATTGTCGGGGCACAAAGTTTCCAATACCGGCTCCATGGCCATTGTTCGGTCTTCACAGCTGAGCTCTTTGCCCTCTACCAGGCTGTTCTGTACATCTGCCGCCACCGACATTCTGCTTATGTCATCTGCTCAGATTCCCTGAGCGCCATCCAGAGCCTCAGTGATCCGTACCCGGTTCACCCTTTCGTACACCGGATCCAACGCTCTCTTCAGCAGCTGGTGGACGTCGGTACGCCGGTTAGCTTTATGTGGGTTCCTGGCCATGTCGGTATCCCTGGGAACGAAGCTGCAGATGCCGCGGCCAAGGCTGCGGTCCTCCAGCTTCGGACAGCTTCTTGTTGTGTCCCTTCGTCCGATTTTAGCAGGGTCATTTGTCGGCGCGTTGTGTCGCTGTGGCATGCCGATTGGGCTGCACTTACAGACAACAAGCTTCGGGCCTTAAAACCTCTTCCCGTGGCTTGGACGTCCTCCTCACGCCCTTCTCGGCGGGAGGAGGTCGTTTTAGCAAGGTTAAGAATTGGACACTGCCGGTTCAGCCATCGCCATCTGCTGACGGCTGCGCCGGCGCCGTTCTGCCCATGTGGGCACTTGCTGACGGTTCGTCACATTTTAATGTCCTGTCCCGATCTTAAAACACTGCGCCTCGATCTTAACCTGCCTACTACTTTAGATGCCATTTTAGCGGATGACCCACGAGCAGCTGCTCGTGTTCTTTGTTTTATCAATTTGACAAACCTCGCTAAGGACATTTGATGATGTTTTTTAATCCTGTGCCTGTCAGTCTGTCTTTTATTGTGTTTTCCCTTTTAGTTGTTGTTGTCAACTTGTGCCTCGCGGTGCATTCTTAGAGTAGTCAGGGCGCTAATGACCATTGAAGTTGTGCGCCCGAAAACCACAAAAAAAAATGTCCTGGCGAGTCATTTCTCCTGTGTACTGACTCATTGAGCAGCGTACAAGCTATCGACCAGTGATACCTTCGCCACCCTGTGGTAGCGTCCATTCAAGAGTCCGTCTATGCCCTGGAACAGTCCCGCCGTTCCGTGGTGTTTGTGTGGACCCCAGTACACGTCGGAATCACTGGCAACGAACTTGCTGACAGGCTGGCCAAACAGGCGACGCGGAAACAGCTTCTGGAGATACGCGTCTCCGAAGCTGACCTGCGTTCTGTCTTACACCGCGGGGTTTTCCGGCTTTGGGAGACAGAATGGCATAACAGCACCCACAACAAACTGCGTATCATTGAGACTGTGTGGAAGTCTACCAAGAAGGCCTCTCCCAGGGAATCAGTTGTTCTCTGCCGGCTCCGCATTGGCCGTACACAGCCAACGCATGGTTACCTACTCCGTCACGAGGACTCACCTCAGTGTCGCTGTGGCTCCCAAATGACGGTCGTGCTCCGCTTGCTGGACTGCCCACTTTTAGCCGCTCTGCGGCTGACTTTTAACTTTCCCAGCACTCTGCCTTCGGTGTTGGGCGACAGTGCCTCCATAGCGTCTCTAGTTTTACGTTTTATCCGTGAGAGTGGGTTTTATACTGCTATGTAGGTTTTAGCGCATGTCCTTTGTCCCTCTGTCCTCCACCCTAGGGTGGCGGTTTTAATGTGTTGCATGGTGGCTGGCTTTCCCTTCTTATTCTCATGGTTGGCCAGCCTCTGTAATCTTTCATGTTTTACTCTCTTCTGTTTCTAGCGGCTCTTATTTTGTTGTCCTCTTCCTTTTAGTGTTCGTTGCCTTCCCTTCGTTTTTGTGCCTTTTCCTTCCTTTCCGATTTGTCATGTTTCCTCTTTTTCGTTCTCACACTTGTGGCATTGTTTTATTACTAGCAAGGGACCAATAACCTCGTATTTCGGTCTCTTTTTCTCGCTTTTAAACCAAGCAACCAACCACCAAGAACAAATTCAAAATATATACTTCTTCAAAAACAAATTCTTGACACCTTCCTAAGTCTCATCTCGTTATAAACTAACGACATAAACGTGAAGGGGGAAGCAACGGAAAATGTGAAGACTTACTTAAAAAAATCACTACAGCCAAACTAACGTACCCCCCCCCCCCCCCCCAGATGGCTCACCGTCTTTGGTGAGTAAGCCTACGTGCTCGCCGACCACGGGGCCCCAGCCCTCGCAACACAGCTTCTTTCTGTGCTGCTCGTCTTCTCTCCTCCTGTCCTTTTTCACACTCTTGCGGAGATGCCCCGTGCCTACATTGGCTCTTGCAGCTCATTTGCGTTGAATTAAAAGGAAGGTCAGCGTTGGCCGTAATATTGATGGTTTAGTGATAGTGAAATCGATTTTAAATTACATAGTGATCATCTTCAGTGCTGTAAGTTAAAAAATTTCACATAGCGATCAGTGAAAAAAAAACAAAATCCACAAATACCCTGAGTATAAACCAACCGTTGGAAAGAACATACCTGTGGTGTACAATTGAAACTCGTAGGCACTGGTATAAAGTTACTATCAGTAACCAAAACTGAGAAACGATCGAAATAACTGAAGCCGCTGTTTACATTCACCTATACAGCAGACCTCGGTGTGACAGGGTCTTGGAACGCCCTCTATGTGGCGTGTCACGTGAAGGATTAACAATACTTTATTTGGCAAGAGGTTACCACAAAATACTAAAGCGCACTTGCAAATCATTAATTGAATATTTCAATTTTAAAATTGTACATTAAAAAGGCATAGCAAAAAAAGTGGAAATGCACCTTGCCAACATACGCTGGCGTGTTATTTTCAAACAACTTAAACATGTAAGAATAAAAATCAACAGGTAAAATTATATGTTGTCAGATTACAGGACCAGTAAAAAGAAAAATACACAAATAACATGACATCAAATATAACAGAGTTTGTTATAACACAGTAACCGCCATCTGTCGTAGGGAGTCAGATATAAAGTTCTTGGTTTCAATGTAATATTTTACGTAAATTAAGAAGTCAAATACTTAAACAGTGGTAATAAGACAATGTTGTCACAATATAGCAGGTCAAAAGGTCATGAAACACATTAAGTGTTAAAAAAATTGTTTTTAGGGTGCAGACTAACAATTTTTTATTCTATTTAACGACGTGATGATACACACCTCATTCGTCCCTTTGGGACATGTGAACACTTTATATAAATTAAAAATCATCGTAATTATGACAGCAGAATGTTTTAAAAGCACAGTGTGGATGCACAGATCGTTTAGCGCACTCGTGAGTGAAAACTAGTGTTACAAATGGCAAAGAATTATGTTGGATAGAGACAAGTGTACGAAATACAGGGTTATTACAAATGATTGAAGCGATTTCACAGGTCTACAATAACTTTATTATTTGAGATATTTTCACAATTCTTTGCACACACATACAAAAACTCAGTTTTTTAGGCATTCACAAATGTTCGATATGTGCCCCTTTAGTGATTCGGCAGACATCAAGCCGATAATCAAGTTCCTCCCACACTCGGCGCAGCATGTCCCCATCAATGAGTTCGAAAGCATCGTTGATGCGAGCTCGCAGTTCTGGCAATTTTCTTGGTAGAGGTTTAAACACTGAATCTTTCACATAACCCCACAGATAGAAATCGCATGGGGTTAAGTTGGGAGAGCGTGGAGACCATGACATGAATTGCTGATCATGATTTCCACCACGACCGATCCATCGGTTTTCCAATCTCCTTTTTAAGAAATGCCGAACATCATGATGGAATTGCGGTGGGGCACCATACTGTTGAAAGAGGAAGTCGGCGCTGTCGGTCTCCAGTTGTGGCATGAGCCAATTTTCCGAGGGCCACGCGTGAAACTTGGCCGCACGCGTTCAACCGTTTCTTCGCTCACTGCAGGCCGACCCGTTGATTTCCCCTTACAGAGGCATCCAGAAGCTTTAAACTGCGCATACCATCGCCGAATGGAGTTAGCAGTTGGTGGATCTTTGTTGAACTTCGTCCTGAAGTGTCGTTGCACTGTTATGACTGACTGATGTGAGTGCATTTCAAGCACGACATACGCTTTCTCGGCTCCTGTCGCCATTTTGTCTCACTGCGCTCTCGAGCGCTCTGACGGCAGAAACCTGAAGTGCGGCTTCAGCCGAACAAAACTTTGAGTTTTTCTAGGTATCTGTAGTGTGTCGTGGCCATATGTCAATGAATGGAGCTACAGTGAATTTATGAAATCGCTTCAATCATTTGTAATAGCCCTGTACTCTAGCTTGGTACATACCTCCACTATCACACCTAGTATTTATAGAAAATTTTCTCATATGATACAAACAGAACTTAGGTATAAGGGAACAGTGTTCTCTTTAAACTATAAAAGCTTTGTACCAAAAGAATATATCGATATCTAGTTATACCCTTTTGCACAAGCACTGGGACAAAACCCATCATACATTTACAGTTCATACAACAGAAATGAAAACTGTCAAGCAAACGGTTTTGCATACTCGTTGGAAGGAGATAATTTTATTACACGTCTTAGAGCAGCAGTCGGATCCCTTATAACATAGAAGCTGATTTTTAAAATACCATATATCCAAAGTACGCCATAACAATTAATTTAAAATACAAGTTGTGGATAAGTGGTCATATACATCGTACAGCCAGAAACGTCATAAGGTAGGAATGATAACAGTACAAATTATTCCCAAAATCTACATCGCACTGTAGGAAAATTAGATCCAGATTGCGCAAATTTTTCCGCAATTACTTATTAAAGCAAGTAAATGTAATGACTCCATGGAGACGCCAAAGATTTAAGTTGGTTCACTTCCCGGAATATTCTCTTGTAGTGCTCTTCCCGCTCCTTCCTGTAGTGCCCTTCAAGAGATAAGGGTGAAGGAAAAGGGACCGTTTCCTGTTGCCCCGAATCTGTTGGTGAGCTGTAAACACTGTCCCTTCGTCTGGAAGCTACGGCACATTGTTAGCCTCTCCGCTTCCCACAAAAAGAACGTGGCTACATAACCTTGTGACTTACAGTTCAGTTCGATGGTGGCTAAGTCGCCTCGCCTTAAGGCTGACACTCAGTCTCCCGCTTCCCGGGCTGTAGATTCTGCTACCTGCTCTTCGCCCTCACCGACGAAGACGGTTGCAACGCAGCCTGCGAACTGTCAATTCAAAAAGGATTACTCCCGCTAAGATTTCTTGTGTACCTCGTGTTCTCACTAGTCTTGCTCTTCTACAATTCACCAAAAGTCAAAACAGTAATCCAAAGACAGTCTTCCCCCTCTTCGACTCGTCGGCCCTTTTCAACTGACAGACACCAGGGAAGCTCCGGTGATCGACCTGTGGATTCCAGTTGCCATCCTCCCTCGACGGCCCACCCTAAGCGGCCGTCGAGGTGAGTGTTTCTTCTTCATTCTCCGGTGTTCCTAAATATTATGGCCCTTTTACAGTGCAATATCCGTGGCCTTCGGTCTAACAGGATGGACCTCCAGCTGCTCCTACGATCGCAATGTCTGCTTGTAGTCCGTCCCCAAGAAACGAAACTACGTCCTCAAGACCATTTTACTCTTTCACATTTTACTTCGCTACGGATGAACCTTCCCCTTATGGCGGGGATTCCTGTCCCCGTGCAAACCCACCTGCAAGCCAAGAAGTTACTGCTCATGTTTCCCTTCCCGAATTTACCGTTTCCCTCTGCGCCATTTATATCCCTTCGTCTTCTGCTGTAAGTAGGACGGACCTGAGGCAGCTCGTTGCTCAGCTTCCTCCACCCCTTCTGCTTCTGTCACACCAATGCCCATCATCCTCTTTGGGGCTCGCTTGTTGCCTGCCCGATAGGTTCTCATTTGGCGGATCTTCTTAACAATATGAATCTTGTGTGCCTTAACACCGGCGAAACCACGTTTCTCTCTAATTCCACGCATCCCGCTTTGACCTCTCGATGTGCTCTGCCTAGCTCGCTCGACGTCTCGATTGGTGTGCTCTTTACGATACTTAAGAGTGACCACTTCCCTTGTGTGACTCGCCTGTAGTCACACCCCGCCACAGCAGACCGCTCATTGGAAATCCTCTTGCTGACTGGAGGCTCTATTCCTCCTTGGCAGTCTTTGATGAACGGCCGTTTCCCAGCTGAGGAGGTCGAGCACCTCGTGGACGTTATTCTCTCGGTTCCCGAATCCTCTCTCCCTACTACTACTACTACTACTACTACTACTACTACCACTCCCCGTCGAGTCCCGGTCCCTTGGTGGACTGTGGAGTGCGGCAATGAGATTCGTGCCCGGCGACGTGCGCTTCGTGTCTTTCGCCGTCATCCTACGTTAACGAACTGCATCCTCTACAAACAACTACGTGCGCAGTGCCGTTGCACTATAAAGGTAAGCAAGAAAGCATGCTGGGTTTCCTTCACCAGCTCGTTCAACAGATTTAGTCCGTCCTCTCTAGTTTGGGGTGGCCTGCGCTGGCTTTCTGGGACTACCGCTCACTCGACGCTCCCTGGTCTGACTGGCGGGAAACGTCATAGTCGACCATGCAGACGTTTCCAACGCTTTGGGCCGGTACTTTGCGGAGGTTTTAAGCTTCAGCCACTACTATCCTGCCTTTCTTCCTCGGAAACAGGTGGAGGCGGCTCGTGTAATCTTTTCTCTCTTTGAATCGAGAATGCTAAAATACTCCTATGAGGGAGCTCGAGTGTGCTCTCTCCTCATCCAGGTTTACTGCTACTGGGCCCGATACAATCCACGTCCTCGTGCTGCAGAATCTTCCTCCTGCGGGAAATCACTTTCTGCTCGATACCTACAACCGTATTTTGATTGACGGTATATTTCCCACGCTTTAGCGTGAAGCTAGTGTTGTTCACCTTCCTAAGCCTGATAAAGATAAATCTCTTCCTTCCAGCTATCGTCCAATTTACCTTACCAGCAGCGTTTGTAAGGTGAGAGAACGTATGATCAATGGTCGATCAGTGTAGTGGCTGGAGTCACACCATCTTATAACTAATGCTCGGTGTGGGTTCCGAAAGCGCTGCTCAGCGTTTGATCATATCGTCACCCTGTCGACGTTAATCATGAATAATTTTCTGCAGAAGTGACGAACAGTGGCCGTGTTCTTTGATTTGGAGAAAGCCCATGATACCTGCTGGCGGACTGGTATTCTACGTACTATGCACACATGGGGCCTTCGTGATCGTCTTCCCACTTTTATCCGGCAATTTTTAACAGATTAAGTTTTCCGGGTACATGTGGGTTTCTCCTTAGCCCACACCTTTTCACAGGAGAACGGGGTGCCTCAGGGCTCCGTACTCAGTGTCGTCCTCTTCGCCATAGCCATCAACCCAATTATGGACTGCCTTCCAGCTGGCATTTCCGGCTCATTTCGTTGACGACTTTGCTATTTATTGCAGCTCCCAGCGGACTTGACTCCTGCAACGCTGTCTGGACCGTCTCTATTCGTGGAGTGTCACAAATGGTTCCCGCTTTTCTGCTACCAAATCCGTTTGCGTCAACTTCTGGCGGTACAAGGTGTTTCTTCCACCGTTCTTGCGAGTGGGGCAAAATGCTCTCCCGTTATAGGAAACTCAGTTGGTCTCCTCACGTGTCCTACCTGGCTGCACGCTGCACCCGGTCCTTGTCCTTCGTGTATTGAGTAGTACCTCTTGGGGAGCTGACCGTACTGTCCTCCACCTCGATCGATCTCTTGTCCGCTCCAAGTTGGATTATGTATGCATTGTCTCCTCCTCTGCACGGCCGTCCATCTTACGCCGTCTAAGTACAATCCACCATTTGGGGATCCGTCTCGCCACTGGCGCCTTCCCTACTAGCCCATTTGAGTCTATACGCAGAAGCCGGTGAACTACCACTCATACCGACGTGACACCCTCCGTATGCGTGTCGGCTTTGTTCCATGCCAGGCCACCCAACCTTTGACCCTTTTTTATGACATTCTTGACCGCCAATACCAGATGTACGTTTCTTCTCTGTGGCCTCCCGGCGTCCGCTTTCGTCACTTGCTTCAGCAGCTGCAGTTCACACTTCCTGCCACCTTGGCTTCAGGCACAGGTTTGTGTTCATTTTGACCTCAGCTCGTTCCCGAAGGATTCGACCCCCGAGCTGTAAATTTTTCTAACTTCGCTCACAACTTGCCGAGAGCATATTTTTGAGCACTGATGGTTCAAAGTCCGCCCACGGTGTTTACTATGCTTTTGTCGCCGGGGATAAGTTTCAATACTGGCTTCTCGACCAGTGCACATTTTTTACCGCAGAGCTTTCTGCTCTGTCAGGCTGTTCACTATGTCCGGAGGCACCAGCTCACTCACTGTGTGATCTGCTCTGACTCCCTCAGTGCCCTTCAGAGTGTGAATGATCCACAGCTCAGTAACACTTCTAAGAGATTCACTGTCGTGAATATTTAGCCCAGGATCTATTTTTTCTCGGTTTATTTCCACCAGTTCCTCCACTGCTTTCTTCATAGAAACTTCGGTAGTATCGCATACATCACCATACATTTATTTTTTGAAACCTTGCACAAGGTGGAGGCGTGTTGAGAAAACCACACAATGCCCTGTCCATGGCATCTCAGAGCTTACGCTAACCTAAAATTGCTTTCATACGTAGCAGTGGCAGTTCTTTTGGAGGCGGAAAATTAAAATTCATAGCTACCCGAATTACAAATTAATTTAAAATCACGAGCTATTCTTACTCTTTCTTCAACAACCAACATGCATTCCTTACTTTTACAGCTATAACATCAACATGAAAACTTCATAGCCTGGCAGAGAAGCTCTAAATCAGTGTCTGAATCCAGTGGAATCGATATCATTCACTCACCTGTGCAATTCTCCTGGCCCTAGTTCAGATGCTGATGCTGAAGCTGAAAGCTTATCTTCATTTCCAGATGCTTCTTTTTTTTCTGGTAAACAGATTCCAATGAAACCTTTGTTTCCTAAACAGTTTTTCCACCACCCATTATGCGTAAATCTTGACTTCCATGTAAAGGTTTGCGAATTCAAGCTTCGGCCTACTAACTTGTTAGTATTGTCAAAACTTAAACTACAGGCAAGAAACTTTCCAGGCAAAGATATAGAGGTCAGCCAAAGACCTCGAAAGAATGTAGCCTTGACACTAACAAAAACTCCGCTGATGCAAGCAGTTTCCCAAATATGTGAAAAGGTGCCGCCAGGGCAGAGTTAATCAGTTTAACAATTTAAAGCATTTATAAAGCCGCTATCATGATAAAAACTCGCACACAACATAAACTGAGTAAATAAAGAGAATATTTTTGAAAAATGGACTTTTGGACCTAAATCCATTACATCCCTCTTAAATTCAAAAATGGTATCGATGGCAATTGAGACGTACTCCAAATAGAGAACTGATCCTCCATGATACAAAAGCATGCCAGATTTAAAAGAATGCACAAACATTGGGTCGTGCGTAAAGTATACCAGCGGCAAAAACAATAAATACGTCCACTGTGTGGCAGGAATGGTGATACCGACGACAGTGCCACTAAGGCGAAGTTGGTAAACATATTTCTCAGAAATTACTTCACCAAAGTCTATGAAGTAAATATTTAATAATTTTAATCTATAAAAGCTGCAAGCATGAGCGACTTAAGTACTACCAGTGTAGCGAAGGAACTTCAGTCATTTAATAAAGGAGAGTCTACCGGACCTGATGGCATACCAGAGTATGCTCGCTTGACGAAACATGTCGCAGGTGACAAAGGTCACACCAGTAATCAAGAACGGAAACAGGAGTAATGCGCTGACGCCGGCCGCGGTGGTCTAGCGGTTCTGGCGCTGCAGTCCGGAATCGCGGGACTGCTACGGTCGCAGGTTCGAATCCTGCCTCGGGCATGGGTGTGTGTGATGTCCTTAGGTTAGTTAGGTTTAAGTAGTTCTAAGTTCTAGGGGACTTATGACCTAAGATGTTGAGTCCCATAGTGCTCAGAGCCAGTAATGCGCTGAATTGCACCCGCACATCATACCGTCGATTGGCAGTAGGGTTTAGGAACAGACACGGTGTTCGAATATAATGAATTACTTTCAAGAGAAAGATGTACTGACAGTCAGCAGGGATTCAGAAAATAGCGTTCGTGAGAAACCAGCTAGATCTTTTTTCTCACGCAGTAATGAATGAATGCTACCGACATGGGATCTCAATAAGTTTTCCATATCTCCGGAAGACTTTAGACACCTTTCATCACAAGAGGCTTCTAATTAAATAGTCTGCCTTTAGAGTTAAACCTCATTTGTGCGACTGACTTAGTGATTCCCTCTGAAGTAGGTCAGTTCGTAGCAATCGAGAAATTAGAGTGAAACGGAAGTGACATCTGGTGTTGCCCAGAAAAAATTGTTACGGGCCCTCTGCTGTAATAATTCATAGAAAGGATAAACGAGGAAATTTAGACAGCCCTATTAGTGTCTTTGCAGATGATGCTGTCATTTACCGTCTATAAGTCATCGGAACGCAATTGAAGAGACACAGAAAAAAATGTATAGTGCTATAAGTGGCAGTTGACTGTATATAGAGATTATCCGAAGTACTAAAAGGAATCCATCAGACTTCGGTCACACGAGAAGCCAAACAAATTGAAAGGGTGTGAAGTGAAATACCCAGGATCTTTAATTACGAATAACGTAATTTAAAATGAACACGTAGAAATGTTGTGGGGGGAAAGCTATCAAGACTGTGTTTTACTGGCAGAACGCTTGGAAGCAACTCTTCTATGCCTTCACTACGCTTGTCTTCATTCTGCCAGATTACTGCTGTTCGGTATGGGATACTAGCCAAATAGGATTGACGGAGACTACCCCAAAATTCCTTAAAGGGCAGCTGGATTCCTGCCAGCGCGAAACAGGTTAGTGTCACGGATTTGAGATTTAGGGTGGTAACCATGAAAACAAAAGCGTTTTTGTGTTACAGTTCGGTATTTTCTCGATATTTATCACAAACCTTCGCCTTCGAATCCGAAAGCCTTTTATTTACGCTCTCTACATAGGGAGAAATGACCATCGTAATTTTTTGCCAGGTGCTGTTTACGAGTGGTACCGTTGAGAAATAACTTGGAGGTCTAGCGCCAAGCGTTTAAGTGTGAACTGCAGATAGCTCATGTAGATGGAGCTATAGATGAGTTCACTGCATGTGGTCTTTTGCAAATCTCCTGGTAGAGTGGGTGACACACTGTGCATGTGTAGAGTGTCTGAGGAGTTGTTGTGGTACGCAGTGTGAAATGTGCTGTGTGACAGTTACATGCGAAGTGTCTGAGGCACCGGTGTGGTTGGCATGGAGCGAGAACCTGCTCTGACGGACGTCACCGTGTGTTATATTACTCAAAATTTTGTCTGCCGCAGGGTATAAAACCATGAAGTGGAAGAACTGAATCATCAAATTTATTAAGAGTAAAGTTGAGTCCTATGGAACGCATCAGTGTAAAATATCAAAGTTCGCTAATAATTACTTAGTCACAAAGTCCGAAACGAATTAGTATGGTCGCCCCATATTCTAAGTATCCATAAAGTACACAGTAGTTGTACATGACTGTAGAGCTCCCAGGGACGCGTGCAGTTGTTGCGCTGTACGGCTTCCAAGTGGGGTGGTGCTGTCACACTCTACATCACAGCATGTGCTTGCTGCCGTAAAGTAGTGCAGCCACTTTCACATCCTCTGGTGGTCTTGGCGCCTTCCGTGAGCCTCACCGGATATGCGTTGTGGTCATACAGTTTACGCCTACCATGCAGGCAACCTTGCAGCCATGGCTGTACCGCGGGAGGCCGCAATGTCCCTTGGATGCATAACAGCCATCAATAGAGGCCTGTTTCTTGGACCTTGGTATTTGGCATATGTTTTAGTTGCACTGGACAAGTTACGAATGGTGGTGAAAACGAATGTGATAAAATAGTTGCAGCAGCTAGGCACAGCTGTGTAAAACGGATGGAAGCCTTACAGTTATAAAGGCAGTGTATTTGTGACACTTTTAACGGCCTCCTCCTGTTACGCACAGTTGGGTGACGGTTAATTGTAATGTTCATGGAATAAAAAGTATTGGCCGGGTCGAATGGTAATTGTAAAGAACAAATACTCAACTATTTTCTGAGGATGTCCTTCAATCCATTTCTTGAATTTCTTCTGTCTGGAAACCGGATTCTCTTGTAGGTCTGGAAACTAGTAGCTTGACGTGTTTCTTGAATAACATAGACTACAAACGGATTCATATGTAAGTTTCGTATTTAACTGTCCTTGATGATGCCTTGCTGCCATCAATTACAACGTTTACTCAGCGACATACATTCCATTTTGTACGCAACTCGAATTTACGATTTGTCCGATAGCTGAGCACAACAGAAAAACTTTACATCCCTTCTTCCTTCCTTACTTCGCGCCAGAAAAAACAAGACGCTCGCACACCGTTAACATCGTACCAAAGTACATCAGTGAAGATAGTCATATAAAGATCGAGACATAGAACATTAAATCGAAAATAATGTACAAAAATGAAATTAATTCAACAGCACAATAGAACAATTACGTTCCTCTATACTCAAACAAAAATTTCTTTTCGGTAGTACAGCAATTTTATGAAATTCCTTTTTCAATCACAGGGGTTCAATTTTGCAAGATTCTTACAAAATAATTTTTTGTATCTCTTTTTAATTAGGCATTTTTAGTTTGTTCAGAGTTTAGTGCAAAGTATCAGATTTTAAATGGTTTTCCATTGTGATTTTTGATAAATTAATTTTTTAGGTGCCATAATTTTATAGCTGTTAGCACGACATACACTACTATAGTCAGTTTAAAACATTTCAAATAAGATCGAGAAAAGGATCACATCTTTGAGAATGTACATGGATCAAACGACTTACTGCACGTTACACACTGCTGCTGGACGTCAGTAATAAGACTGGCTATTGTATATGTGCAGGATGGGAGTTAATTTTTTAGAATACTCTGACTAAATCTGCCATGGCGTACACGATCACTGCAGAATAATATGCGCTGGAGTTCTGAAAACGGTCAGATCGTTGGCACGGCTTGAAAACAGGTGAGAAGCCTTACAATTGGTGTCATACAAATTACATTAACGGTCTCTCTGCAGAACTGTTCTGTTGATAAATATGTGACTAATAAAACGCAGGCTTTTCTCAGAGATATTAACTACAGGAAGAGACGTAAGGTTATTTCATACTGGACAATACAGGCATACAGGGGAAGTGTTCCTGTGGTCCCGAGTACCTCACAATATTACCCACGTGAGTTTGTGCACAGATCTGTGAACTGCTGCCAGTGAGTCTGTTTTGCTAAATGGTTGAGTGATTGTATCGGACTCGTTCCAAAGGTCGCTCCTAATTTCTTCTTGGACTAAAATTGAGCCGCCAGCTGCCAAAGCAATGGGAACTGTCCAGAGTGTGTACAGTAGTTGGAACTGATCTCTTCGGTACTGGTTTCCATTAAACAGATTGGTAGCTTGCAACCTACGAGGTGTTCCCTGTATTACAGCCGTGCTCTAAGATCTGTACTTTTCCACACCATCAATTTAAGCTATAGATAGAATAATCCTGTCGGAAATGAGACTTAAATGCCTCTAATAACTAGGCCGGGTTAGGGAAATCTAAAACTTTCACTGTCGATTAGATATGAAGATAGAAAGCAGGTGTTATGGATGACCTGAGAAGAGATGGCAGGATATAGTAACAGCTGTTTCCGGAAGTGGTCAGCAGTCGGTACAGCCTAGTCCTTTCTGCGCAGCGGCCCTCCTCAGGACGACAGCATGGACGATTCCAGCCCTGCCATAGCTGAAGGCCCCAGCTCCCAGGACATGGCGCCTGACCTGGAGTCTTACCAAGAGGTCAGCGAGATAGAGGAGGAGGAGGCGCCGGTCAGCCCGTTCTCTGATCAGGAGGCGGCCAGGGCAGAGTGTGTGGGCGTCCCCTCGGGCTCTGGCATAGCAGTCTCCGGGACAGCCTTCGGCGAAATGTCGCCAGGCAGAGGGTGAGCGAGCAGAATTTTCCTGATAATTAATATTTCTACACAAATGGACTAATGACTTTCCAGCTATTGAATCACATTCGACCGTTCAGGACGCTTTTTATACTGAAGAAGCATTTCGGGCACCAGTCGACTTAAGAGTTAATTTCAGAAGGGATCTGATACTACTGTTAACTACGCAATGGAAGCTAGAATTCCAGAATGCATTAGATTGTCTAGAATCACTGATACACACATAACAATAAGACTTGTGAAAGTTGTTTACTTTTCAAAGGGACACGTGTGTATTAACATCTTCAAAGAACATACTACGCCGAAGCGCCAAAGAATCTCGTATAAGCATTCAGAGATAGAACAGGCAGAATACTGAACTGCTGTCGGTGTCACCTAAATGAGACAACTAGTGTCTGGCAGAGTTGTTACACCTGTTACTGCTGCTAAAATTGCAGGTTATAAAGATTTAATCGAAATTGAGCGTAGTGTTGTAGTCGGCGCACCAACGATGGGACACAGCATCTCAGAGGTACAGATGAAGTGGGATTTTCCCGTACTACCCTTTCACGAGTGTACCGTGAATATCATGAATCCCGTAAAACATCCAATCCGGACATCGCTGCGGCTAGGAAAAGATCCTGCAATAATGGGACCAACGACGACTGAAGAAAATAGTTCAACGTGACAGAAGTGCAACCATTCGGCAAATTGCTGCAGATTTAAATTCTGGGCCATAAAGTGTCAGCGTACGAACCATACAACGAAACATAGATATGAACTGTCGGAGCGGAAGGCCCACTCGTGTACCATTGACACGAAGCTTTACGCCTCGCCTGGGCCCGTCAACGCAGACATTGGCTTGTTGATTGGAAACATACTGCCTGGTCGGATGAGTCTCGTTTCAAATTGTATCGAACGGATGGAAGTGTACAGGTATGGTGACAACCTCATGACTGCGTGGACCCTGCTTGTTAGCAGGGGACTGTTCATGCTGGTGCAGGCTCTTAATGGTTTGGGGCGTCTGCAGTTAGTGATGCGGGACCCCTGATACTTTTAGATACGACTGACAGGTGACACGTACGTAAGCATCCTGTCTGATCACCTGCTTCCATTCATGTCCATTGTGCATTCCGAGGCACTTAAGCAATTCCAGTAGGGCACTGCGACATTTCCGCTGGCCACCAGATCTCCAGACATACATTATTGATCACATCAACGATGCCTTGGAACCTACTGTTCACGAGAGATCTACACCCCCTCGTACTCTTACGAATTTATGGACAGCCCTACAGGATTCATGGTGCCAGATCCTTCCAGAACTACTTCAGACATTAGTGGAGTCAATGCTACGTCGTGCGGCGGCACTTCCGCGTGCTCGCGAGGGCCCTAGACGATATTAGGCAGGTGTAACAGTTTCTTTCGTTCTTCAGTGTAAGTGGAAACGATACAGTGCTCGTTGGGGCACAACAAAAGCTACAGACACAGAACGAAAGATGACAGTGCGTTGGACCAAGAGCTACTCGACCTGACGGGACAAAAAAGTTGCTTTCATTAAATTGTACTGCAGAAATGTTAAGCATGTAAGGAGAAATTACATCTGCTTATAAATGGATAAGCAACCATGAGTCGGTCGTGAACTCAGTCAGAGAAGCAGCTACTGAACGGACTCGTGCTTCCAACAGTCCCGGCAGGCTAGACAAACACGGCTTGGGCCTAGCGTGCTATTTAGCGACACCACACGTGATCAAATATCACGCCTGACGACGCAGTGGAGGTGGCATCAGCACTCGTCCACCAGTGGTTTCAGGGGCTTGAAATCGCGGCACTCGGGGTAGGCTGCCGGCACTGAAAATCTTCTGTTCCACTTTGACGTTAGCACCATAATGCTTTCCTCACTCCCCATATCTCGCTTAACACCTCTTAAAAAAACTCTAAGCTTGCTTCGTCCCACCAAACTCGGTTAACAAACAGGCAAGAGAAAGGGAAGCTGAAGATTTCTTGTACAAGACGTTTCAGTGGCGAGTCTGGTTTTACCACTCCAGAATTGAAAAGTTAGTCGTGCACTGAATTGTGTGGCTCCAGTTAGTCGGAAACTCGTGAGAACAGGAATGCGAACTCCAGCGGAATCTCACTGCCCAATCATTGTACTGAAGGAGTGCCTGCTTTCTGGTCGGCGCCAGGACACTGAAGAACAGTTCCGTAAGAATGGCTTGATCGAGAATAATGGCCTCGTTCCGTACTCTTCCATTAGCACGTCGCCAAGCGAGCACTTCACCTCCAGCTCTTAGATTTCTGAGCCCCGAAGACTCGCTGGATTTCTGAAGGACCAACCCCTCCAGCCTTAAAAGCATAGCCGTCCTTTCGTGAACCGTGAAGTCTCTCTCCGTTCCCCCACCCTTCCGACCGACTGTTCTCAGGTGCTTGCAAACAGTTTCTCTATGCAGTCCGGAGGCGCCCATGCGAAAATCTAAGAAGAGGGCGACAAACTATTTTTTTCAAGAACTAGTGGAATGGCTTAACCATTGCTTCACAGAACTGCATGTAATGTACACAGAAAATAGGGTGTTACAACGGATTATTTATCTGTCCTGTGAAGTTATTTATGTCCATTCTCATTCTTTCTCCACTGTGGTGGCGTAAGAAGCATAATATGAAACAAGGCAGTTGACAATATAATTGACTTGTTTCAACTATGTTCTCTGTATTACTAACCCACTAACACGGTCTGTTTCATGGGTCCAGTTAAATGTTGCCTATCCTGGTTTCCAGGGGCAACAAAGTTCAATATTTCATTACTATGGGCGAAAACGTGAAAACCATTCTATGATGACAAATACTTGTTTTATGCCTTGACTGGTTTAGATATCAGACTGATACAAAAAATGTTCATATTTGAGTTACAACATTTCCCATTCCCTGGAAATCATATAGCAGCCAACATACCTGCCTTGACGTTAATAAGAGGCAGTTAAAATTTGTAATTATAATTGACATTCACTTACTATAAAAACATAAAACTTGGAGACGGCCTGCGATCTAAGGCTTACAGCTCCAGCACAAATAGCCGTGCGGGATTGGCCACTAGGTGTTTCTGACCGTAAGAACTGCGTACAGTGCTTCCTGGAGGAAGAAATTTTCCTGATCTAATTATCTTACGTGATTCTTCAGCGAGTTTATAAGCAATATTTAGAGAATGTGTGCGTGTTTTCAAAATGTGCTTTGATCACGTTTTCTTTTTATGAACTAAAACAATTTTGGAAAGAGTCACTGTCGTAATAAACTGTTGTTGTTGTTGTCTTCAGCCCTGAGACTGGTTTGATGCAGCTCTCCATGCTACTGTCCTGTGCAAGCTTCATCTCCCAGTACTTACTGCAACCAACATCCTTCAGAATCTGCTTAGTGTACTCATATCTTCGTCTCCCTCTGATTTTTACCCTCCACGCTGCCCTCCAATGCTAAATTTGTGATCCGTTGATGCCTCAGAACATGTCCTACCAACCGGTCCCTTCTTCGTGTAAAGTTCTGCCACAAATTCCTCTTCTCCCCAATTCTATACAATACCTCCTCTTTAGTTATGTGATCTACCCATCTAATCTTCAGCATTCTTATGTAGCACCATATTTCGAAAGCTTCTATTCTCTTCTTGTCCAAACTGTTTATCGTCCACGTTTCACTTTCATATATGGCTACACTCCATACAAATACTTTTAGAAATGACTTGCTGCCACTTAAATCTCTACTCGATGTTAACAAATTTTTCTTCAGAAACGCTTTCCTTGCCATTGCCAGTCTACATTCTATATCCTCTCTACTTCGGCCATCATCAGTTATTTTGCTCCCCAAATAGCAAAACTCCTTTACTACTTTAGTGTCTCATTTCCTAATCTAATTCCCGCAGCATCACCTGACTTAATAAGACTCCGTTCCATTATCATCGTTCCCCCAGGGGGTCCACAACTCTTTGTGGATACGTGCGTAGCGAGCACGGGACCCCGAGCTAATGTGGCCTTCCTTCTTTTCCGGGCTGCATACCTTCCCTTTCCGCATCCTTCCGCATCCTTCCTCATCCTCCATCTTGCCCCCCCCCCCTCACCTCCGCCTCTTTCCTTCCCTTTCTCCCCCTCTGGGAGTATCTTTTGTGCCTACATCCAGAGACGGACGCTTGGAACTGCAACAAATTCTTTGCTTTCTCTGCTTGCAAGTCCTCGTCCTTCCTTTGTCCTATTTTCCTTACCTCTTCTTTTTGCACTTTCCTCCGCTGTGGAGTTTGAGACCTCTCTTCTTTTCTTTTCCTTTCCCTTTCTCTTTTTTCCTCACTGTGCGTGTTTGAAGGCCGACCCACGCACTTCCATGCGTAGCCGGTGACGGGGTAACGCGTAATTCCCCGCCCCGGGTAGACAGGTAGGAAACGTACGTACCCCCTGGTAACGGCCAGGCCCAGAGAGGGGTGATCACCCGAGCTGATACCTTCCAAAAGTGCCGAATGGTCCCTCCGTCCATTTCTCGGGAGGTGTGACCTGAGGTGTGAACAATCACCTAAGGTGGGAATGCCCTCAGAGGGCCCCCACAAGGAAGGAGCGCGCCATTGGAGACGCCGGTAATCATGGGGGATACTTTCGCAATGGTTTCCTCATCTTCTACTATGTCAGCTCACAAGCGTAAGTTCGAGTCTCAGCCACAGACAGTTCCCCCATCGTTGCCACAGTTCCTTGTTTCTCGGTCTGACGGTCACGACTTCTCCAGTCAACCCTTTCAGTATTCAGAAAGGTGTCGACGCAATTGCAGGTCCTGTAAAGTCGTGTTCCAGATTACGGAATGGCACTTTGTTGTTAGAAACAGTCAGTGCCCTCCAGGCACAGAAATTGCTGCGTTCATCACTGCTACACACCTTCCCTGTCCAGGTGGAACCGCACCGTACTTTAAATTCATCACGTGGGGTCGTTTATACACGCTCCCTCAACGGATTGTCCAACGAGGAAATTCAACAATGTCTGACCAGGGCGTAACGGCTGTTCATAGTCATGAAAAGGGTTGACACGAACATCATTCCAACCCGCACTCTCTTCTTGACATTTGACAAAGTTCAACTCCCATCGAAAATCAAAGCAGGCTATGAGATAATTTCCGTTCGCCCTTACATCCCAAACCCTACACGTTGATATCAGTGTCAGCGGTTCAGTCTCACCAGCCAGTCCTGTTCCAATCCGGCCAAATGTTACGTGTGGCAAGGATGCCCATTAGGGTGCTTGTCCACCTCCATCCCCTCGTTGCATCAACTTTATGGGTGACGACGCTGGTTCCTCTCGAGATTGCCCTTTGTTGCTCGAAAATTATTCGCCAGTCCACAGCCCACCGTGCCTCAGAAAGGAAAATACAGCACTGTCCTTGCTTCTCCTCGGCCAACAAAGGAGGTGGCCACGCAGACTTGCGACCTCATCTTTAGTGCCACAGTCGTCAGATCGACCAGCGCAAAGATCGCCCGTTCAACCTCCCCACTTTCGCCTGCTCACTCAATGGCTCACTCTTCATCAGGTTCTGCTAAATCTCGAGCCCAAAAGTCAGACACCAAGACTTCGAAAAAAAGAGCATACTCGTGAAGATTTTTTTACGTACCCCAACTTCACAACCATTGGTTCCTCCTTCATCTAAACATCATATTTCCAAGAAGGCTACTAAGAAACCCAGTTCTTCTCCTTCTCCGCCAAGGCGTGCCTCATCTACAGCACCACCTGGCGGTAATCGCCCTCGGCCATCTTCTGTGTCGCCGAGGCGCACTGCTGGCGGCCGATCAACCGGCCGATCGCTGGTGGCAGGAGCTGCTCCTGAACAACCTATGGATCAGGATCTTCTGCCTTCGGCTGAATGCCGTTCCATGCTGTCGGTCGCAAGCAATGAGCAGTCGTTGAGTTGACGGCAACCTTGGTCACATTCCTCCATTTTCTGTTCACCCTATGTCCATTATCCACTGGAATATCCACGGCATTCGAGCCAATCGGGATGAATTGTCGATCCTCTTACGATCCTACTCGCTGGTCATCTTCTGTCTTCAGGAAACAAAGCTGCTTCCTCACGACCGCTTTGTTTTCGCCCATTTTCAGTCAGTCCAATTTGATCTCCCCTCTGTTGAAGGCACTCCAGCCCATGGAGGACTCATGATTCTTCTCCATGATACTCCCCATTATCACCCAATCCCCTTCAACACTTCCATCCAAGCTGTCGCTGTCCGTCTTTCCATTTCTGGATATACATTTTCTTTTTGTACTGTATACATTACATCGTCCACACCAATGGCACGAGCTGATCTCCTTCATCTTCTTGGTCAGCTTCCAGCCCCTATTTGCTGGTTGGGGACTTCAATGCCCACCACCCGCTTTGGGGATCTCCACATCCTTGTCAGCGTGGCTCACTATTGTTAGACGTCTTCCACCAAGTGGATCTAATTTGCCTCAACACTGGGGACCCTACATTTTTGTCTGCATCCACAAGTATCTTTCGGTCAGTACTGTTGCGCCAGCTCGGCACTTCGAATGGTTCGCCCTTGATGATACACAGTCGAGTGACCACTTTCCATGTGTCCTTAGACTGCAGCCTCAACTGCCATATATGCGCCCACGACGCTGGAGGTTTGGCGAAGCCGATTGGACACTTTTTTCGTCTCTAGCGACATTAGATGACCGTCACTTTCCTAGCGTCGACGATGAGGTCACACATATTACAGACGTTATTCTTATAGCTGCGGAACGTTATACCACGCACCTCCGAATTGCCCCGGTGCCCCCCAGTTTCTTGGTGGAACGAGGCATGCCGTGACGCAATACGTGAGCGGTGACGTGCTCTTTGTTTTCCGCCACCATACTACTTTGGCCAACTGTATCTGCTATAAGCAGTTCCGTGCGCGATGCCGTCGCGTCATCCGCGATAGCAAGAAGGCAAGCTGTAAATTCTTTACTAGTTCATTTAACACCTTCACTCCCGCCTCGGAAGTTTGGAGTCGGATTCGACGGTTATCAGGCGTGCTTAGTTTCTCGCCGGTCTCTGGGCTCACTGTCGCGTGTGATACGTTAGTGGACCCCGTCGCAATTTCTAACTCATTGGGTCAACACTTTGCCGAGATTTCGAGCTCTTCAAATTACCCGCCAGCGTTTCTCCCGAAGAAACGTGCAGCGAAAGTGCAACCTCTTGCTTCCTCCTCTCAAAATCGCGAAAGCTATAATTCTGTTTTCTCCATGCGGGAACTCCAACATGCACTCTCTTCTTCTCGCTCCTCCGCTCCAGGACCGGATGGTATCCACATCCAAATGTTGCTGCATTTATCAACCCATAGTCTGCCTTACCTCCTTCGCCTTCATAATCGAATTTGGACCGCCAGTACTTTACCCAGACGATGGCGCGAAGCTATCTTCGTTCCTGTTCCGAAACGTGGAAAGGACAAACATCTCCCCTCTAGCTATCGCCCCATTTCTCTCACGAGTAGTGTATGTAAGGTTTTGGAGCGTATGGTGAATTGCCGTTCAGCTTGGTGGCTGGAGTCCCGCAGTCTTTTAACACCTGCCCAATGCGGATTCCGAAAGCATCGTTCTGCAGTTGACCATTTTGTTGCTCTCTCCACTTATATCATGAACAATTTTCTCCGGAAACGCCAAACAGTAGCAACTGGAGAGAGCATACGATACCTGTTGGAGGACAGGCATCCTCCGCACACTGTTCTGTTGGGGGCTTTCGAGGCCGGCTGCCCCTTTTTCTTCGCGAATTTATGGCAGAGCGCACATTTAGGGTGCGGGTGAACACTACTCTCTCCCGCACTTTCTCCCAAGAAAACGGGGTACCCCAGGGCTCCGTGCTAAGTGTTGTACTGTTTGCTATTGCCATAAATCCACTTATGGATTGTCTCCTTCCTGATGTCTCGGGCTCCCTCTTTGTGGACGATTTTGCGATCTACTACAGCTCTCAACGGACCAGCCTTCTTGAACGACGTCTTAAAGGATGTCTCGATCGCCTCTACTCTTCGAGCATCGAAACAGGCTTCCGTTTTTCTCCTAGTAAGACCGTTTGTGTTAATTTTTGGCGACGTAAGGAGATTCTTCCGCCTTCCTTACATATAGGACCTGTCAACCTTCTGTTTTCGGACGTCGCTAAATTCTTGGGTCTTATGCTTGACAGAAAACTGTGCTGGTCCTCCCATGTTCCCTATCTTTCGGCTCGCTGTCTGCGATCCCTCAACACCCTCCGTGTCCTGAATGGTACCTCCTGGGGAGCGGACCGAGTGGTCCTTCTCCGACTCTATGGCACCTTAGTGCGCTCGTAATTGGACTGTGGAAGTACAGTCTACTCCACTGCTCGGCCGTCTATTCTTCGGCGTCTCGACTCTATCCACCACCGTGGATTGCGTTTAGTGTCTGGAGCTTTTTACACCAGCCGTGTGGAAAGCCTTTGTTGAGACTGCTGAACCTCCGCTGTCCTATCGGCGAGCTGTCCTTCTGAGTCGTTATGCTAGCCATCTGTCTTCCATGCCTGCTAATCCGGCCCATGACATATTTTTTCGACGCCTCCTTGGATGTAGGTTATGCAGGCCGCCCTTCCTCCCTACTACCACCGGGAGTCCGCTTCCGTCAACTGCTCCATTCTTTCCTTCCGCTTTCCTAAAACCTTCTTGAGAACTTGGGGTACAACACCGCCTTGGCTCCGTCCCCGGATCTGCCTGCTCCGTGACCTTTGTCTATTTCCCAAGGATGGTACCCCTTCACTTGTTTATCGTCGGGCATTTGCTGCTCTATGTGCACAAACGAAGGAAGCCACGTTTATTTACACTGATGGCTCGAAAACATCGTTAGGTGAAGGGAGTACCTATATTGTTGGCGACACCCCAAATCGATTTCGGCTTCCTGACCAGGGTTCGGTTTATACTCCGGAGCTTCACGCTGTTCTCCAGGCTGTCCACTACATCCGCCGCCATCAGCGGATACAGTACGTTATCTGCTCAGATTCTCTCAGCTCTCTCCTCAGTCTCCAAGCTCTTTACCCTGTGCACCCTCTGGTCCACCGGATTCAGGACTGTCTGCGCTTGCTCCACCTGGGGGGCGTCTCGGTGGCGTTCCTCTGGCTCCCGGGACACGCTGGTATCTGTGGGAATGAGGCGGCCGATATAGCGGCCAAGGCTGCAGTCTCTCTTCCTCGGCCAGCTATTCAGTCGCTTCCCTTTACCGATCTACGGAGCGGTTTATGTCGAAAAGTTGCTCATTTATGGCATGCGCATTGGTCAACACTTCCCCATAATAAATTGCGGGAAGTGAAAGCCCTTCCTTGCGCTTGGACCTCTTCCTCCCGAACGCGTCGTCAGCAGGAGGCAATTTTAACTGGCCTCCGGATAGGGCACTGTCTTTTTAGCCATCAACATATTTGAAGCGGCGCTTCTCCCCTACTCTTACCGTCCACAGCTGAGAGCAGTGGGGACAGACACCTTTTAATTGAGTGCCCCTATTTTACTCCGTTACGCGCCCGTCTACAGCTGTCGCCTGATATATCGTCCATTTTAGAAGATGACACGCGCTCGGCCGATCGCGTTCTCGAATTTATTAGTGCCAGTGAGATGTCAGTCATTTGAAGCTCTTTTTGGGGACAACCAACCCCTTTCTGTAGTGGATTTTTAAGCTTTCCTTCTGGTTTGTTTCTCCAATTTTTCGAGTTTCGTTCCCATTGCTGCTGCTTTCCATTTTCGTTTTTTACCGTTTCCTAAGTCAGACAGGGCGCTAATGACCATAGCAGTTTTGCGCCACAAAAAACAAAAAAAAAATTATCATGGTTTTACTTTTGTTGATAATCATCTTATCCTCCTTTCAAGATCCTGTCCATTCCGTTCAACTGCTCTCCTAAGTCCTTTGCTATCTGACAGAATTACAATGTCATCGGCGAACCTCATAGTTTTTATTTCTTCTCCATGGATTTTAATACCTACTCCAACTTTTTTGTTTCCTTTACTGCTTGCTCGATATATAGATTGAATAACATATTGAATAACATCGGGGATGGGCTACAACCCTGTCTCACTCCCTTCCCAACCACTGCTTCCCTTTCATGCCCCTCCACCCTTCTTTACAGACGAATGGAAAAACTGGTAGAAGCGGACCACGGGGAAGATCAGTTTGGATTCCGTAGAAATGTTGGAACACGTGAGACAATACTAACCTTACGACTTATCTTAGAAGAAAGATTAAGGAAAGGCAAACCTACGTTTCTAGCATTTGTAGACTTAGAGAAAGCTTTTGACAACGTTAACTGGAATACTCTTTCAAATTCTGAAGGTGGCAGGGGTAAAATACAGGGAGCGAAAGGCTATTTACAATTTGTACAGAAACCAGATGGCAGTTATAAGAGTTGAGGGACATGAAAGGGAAGCAGTGGTTGGGAAGGGAGTAAGACAGGGTTGTAGCTTCTCCCCGATGTTATTCAATTTGTATATTGAGCAAGCAGTAAAGGAAACAAAAGAAAAATTCGGAGTAGGTATTAAAATTCATGGAGAAGAAGTAAAAACTTTGAGGTTCGCCGATGACATTGTAATTCTGTCAGAGACAGCAAAGGACTTGGAAGAGCAGTTCAACGGAATGGACGGTGTCTTGAAAGGAGGATATAAGATGAACATCAACAAAAACAAAACGAGGATAATGGAATGTAGTCAAATTAAATCGGGTGTTGCTGAGGGGATTAGATTAGGAAATTAGACACTTAAAGTAGTAAAGGAGTTTTGCTATTTAGGGAGCAAAATAACTGATGGTCGAAGTAGAGAGGATATAAAATGTAGACTGGCAATGGCAAGGAAATCGTTTCTGAAGAAGAGGAATTTGTTAACATCGAGTATAGATTTAAGTGTCAGGAAGTCGTTTCTGAAAGTATTTGTATGGAGTGTAGCCATGTATGGAAGTGAAACATGGACGATAAACAGTTTGGACAAGAAGAGAATAGAAGCTTTCAAAATGTGGTGCTACAGAAGAATGCTGAAGATAAGGTGGGTAGATCACATAACTAATAAGGAGGTATTGAATAGGATTGGGGAGAAGAGAAGTTTGTGGCACAACTTGACCAGAAGAAGGGATCGGTTGGTAGGACATGTTTTGAGGCATCAAGGGATCACAAATTTAGCATTGGAGGGCAGCGTGGAGGGTAAAAATCGTAGAGGGAGACCAAGAGATCAATACACTAAGCAGATTCAGAAGGATGTAGGTTGCAGTAGGTACTGGGAGATCAAGCAGCTTGCACAGGATAGAGCAGCATGGAGAGCTGCATCAAACCAGTCTCACGACTGAAGACGACAACAACAACAACAACAACAACAACAACAAGAATGGTTGTAGGGTCAGTATTGCCTCACGTGTTCCTGTATTTCTACGGAATCCAAACTGATCTTCCCCGAGGTCGGCTTCTACCAGTTTTTCAATTCGTCTGCCAAGAATTCGCGTTAGTATTTTGCAGCTGTGACTTATTAAACCGATTGTTCGGTAATTTTCAAATCTGTCAACACCTGCTTTCTTTGGGATTGGATTTATTATATTATTCTTGAATTCTGAGGGTATTTCGCCTATCTCATACATCTTGCTTACCAGATAGTAGTTCTGTCAGGACTGGCTCTCCCAAGGCCGTCAGTAGTTCTAATGGAATGTTGTCTACTCCCGGGGCCTTGTTTCGACTCAGGTCTTTCAGTGCTCTGTCAAACTCTTCACCCCCCCTGCGGGTCCGGGGATTAGAATAGGCCCGAGGTATTCCTGCCTGTCGTAAGAGGCGACTAAAAGGAGTCCATCCCCCTCACGGGGGTAGTTAGCGCCTGCGTCCGGAGACGGACGGTTTCACGACCTATAATCGTGGTCTTTTTGGTTTTTCCTTCTCGTTTCTTCCTTCCTTTTGTTGGTTCCTTTCTTTGCTCTTCTCCACTTCACTGTCTTCCTTACTTTTTCCCTTGACTTCTCCTTGCCTTCTTCTCCTTGCCTTCTCCTTGCCTCCTTCTCCTTGCTTTCTCATTGCCTTCTTCTCCTTGCCTTCTCTGGTCTCCGCCTCGGCGTTTGAGACAGTCTGTCCTCTTTCTCCCTCTCTCTTCTTTTTCCTCTTCTTCCTTCCTCCCTGTGCGTGTCTGAAGGCCGACCCACGCGTTCGCACGCGTAGCTGGTGACGGGGTAACGCGTAAGTCCCCGCCCTGGGTAGACATGTAAGGCACGCGCGTACCCCCTGGTAAAGGCCAGGCCCGGGGAGGGGTGATTGCCTGAGCTGATACCTTCTGACCATGCCGATTGGTCCCTCCGTCTGTTTCTCGGGAGGTGTGACCTGAGGTGTAAACATTCACCTAAGGCGGGAGTGCCCTCTGAGAGGGTCCCCACAAGGAAGGAGCGCGCCATCGGAGACGCTGGCAATCATGGGGGATTCCTCCGCAATGGATTCTACTCCATCGCTTTAGACTTCGACCCACAAACGGAAACGTGACCAGCCAACAGTGACAAAAATACTACCGCCTGCCCCACAGTTCCTCGTAGTTTCTCGATCTGAGGACGGAAAGGATTTTTCCTCTGTCAACCCTTTCGTTATCCAGAAGGGCGTAGATGCCATAGCCGGATCTGTCAAATCTTGTACCAGGTTGCGTAACGGTACCTTATTACTAGAAACTGAGAGTGCCTTTCAGGCACGAAAACTGCTTCGGGCCACACTCTTGTACACGTTCCCTGTCCGGGTGGAGGCCCACCGCACCTTGAATTCGTCTCGTGGTGTAGTCTATAGTAGCTCTCTCGACGGATTGACTGACGAGGAGCTTCAATCTTTCCTCGCTGAGCAGGGCGTGACGGCTGTCCATCGGGTCATGAAAAAGGTCAACAATGACCTTGTACCGACCCGGACACTTTTCTTAACCTTCGATAGTGTTAAGCTGCTATCGCGCATCAAGGCGGGCTACGAGGTTATTTCTGTTCGCCCCTATGTCCCGACGCCTACGCGCTGCTACCAGTGTCAGCGTTTCAATCACACTCGACAGTCTTGTTCCAATGCGGCTAAATGTGTCACTTGTGGCAGGGATGCCCATGAGGGTGACTGTCCACCTCCGTCTCCTCGTTGTGTGAACTGTCAGGGTGACCATGCCGCATCCTCCCGCGACTGTCCTGTCTATAAGGAAGAACGCTGTATCCAGGAAATTCGAGTCAAAGAGAAAGTGTCCACCTCGGCTGCTCGCAAGCTATTGGCTAGTAGGAAGCCCACGCTGCTCCCAGCGGGGAAATACAGCACTGTCCTCGCCTCTCCTCGGACTACCCGGGAGGTAGCAACCCAGACATGCGATCTGACCTTCAGCACCACGGTCGTCCGTTCGGCCAGTGCTAAGATCGCGCGGTCGACGTCTCCTCTTCGTCCCATCACCCCACAGACACCAGCCCCTTCATCAGCTTCTGCTAAGACGAAGACCCAGAAGTCAGATGCACGGGCCTTCAAGAAGGAACCGTCCCGTGCAGACTTCCTACGTACCTCGACCTCCCAGCCTTCGTCCGGTACTTCCACCAAACGACCATCCAAGAAGGCTAATAGGAAGCACAGTTCTCCTTCTCCGCCACGGCGCATTTCTTCTCCTGCGCCACCCAGCGGTTGCCGCCCCAGGCCGTCATCCCTTTCGCCTGGCCGCACCGCTGGTAGCCGAACATCTGGCCGTTCACCGGCGGAGGAAGCTCCCCCTCCCGGCCATCTTCCCAAGATGGCCGATGAACCTATAGAACCAATGGACGATGACTGTCCGCCTACTGATAGCGGCGGCAGTGCTCGCTCGAAGCCAGGCCCTCAGCGGCCTTCGAGGTGACCCCTTCTCTCATCTTCCTTTTCTTCCGATGGCACTTATTAACTGGAATATTCGCAGCGTTCGCTCCAACCGAGAGGACTTGAAGTTGCTGCTCCGCTCGCATCGTCCGCTCGTCGTAGCCCTCCAGGAAACGAAGCTACGCCCATGCAATCAAATTGCCTTGGCACACTACACCTCTGTGCGTTTTGACCTACCCCCTGTGGTAAGTATCCCAGCTCATGGAGGGGTTATGTTGCTGGTCCGGGATGATATTTACTACGATCCCATCACGTTGCACACCGGCCTGCAGGCAGTTGCCATCCGCATTACTCTCCCCACTTTTACGTTTTCCTTTTGTACCGTTTACGCTCCATCGTCATCTGCCGTTACCAGGGCAGACATGACGCAACTTGTTGCTCAGCTACCTGCACCATTTTTGTTAACTGGAGACTTCAATGCCCACCATCCTCTTTGGGGCTCTCCAGCATCCTGCCCGAGGGGCTCCTTGTTAGCAGACCTTTTCAACCAGCTCAATCTTGTCTGCCTCAATACTGGCGCCCCTACTTTTCTTTCGGACACATCTCATACCTATTCCCATTTAGACCTCTCTATATGTACTCCCCAACTTGCACGCCGGTTTGAGTGGTATGCCCTTGCTGATACATATTCGAGCGACCACTTCCCGTGTATTATCCATCTCCTGCAGCATACTCCCTCTCCGTGCTCCTCTCGTTGGACCATCTCCAAGGCAGACTGGGGGCTCTTCTCTTCCAGGGCGACCTTTCAGGATCAAACCTTCACAAGCTGCGATCGTCAGGTCGCACACCTCACGGAAGTCATTCTCGCTGCTGCTGAATATTCCATCCCTCACCCTACCTCTTCTCCACGTCGCGTACCGGTCCCCTGGTGGACCGCAGCATGTAGGGACGCTATACGTGCTCGTCGACGTGCTTTACGCACCTTTCAACGCCACCCTACAGTGGCGAATTGTATTAATTATAAACGATTACGTGCTCAGTGTCGTCGTATTATTAAGGAAAGCAAGAAAGCCAGCTGGGCTGCTTTCACCAGCACCTTCAACAGTTCTACTCCTTCTTCTGTTGTCTGGGGTAGCCTGCGCCGGCTATCTGGCACTAAGGTCCACTCCCCAATTTCTGGCTTGAAGGTCGCGAATGAAGTCCTTGTGGCCCCTGAGGCTGTCTCCAATGCCTTCGGCCGCTTTTTCGCCGAGGTTTCGAGCTCCGCTCATTACCACCCTGCCTTCCTCCCCCGCAAACAGGCCGAGGAGGCTAGGCCACGTGACTTCCGCTCCTCGAATTGTGAAAGTTATAATGCCCCATTCACCATGCGGGAACTCGAAACCGCACTTGGCCGATCACGGTCCTCCGCTCCAGGGCCTGATTCTATTCATATTCAGATGCTGAAGAACCTTTCTCCTGCGGGTAAAGGTTTTCTTCTTCGTACATACAATCGCATCTGGATTGAGGGACATGTTCCCGCATGCTGGCGCGAGTCTATTGTTGTCCCGATTCCTAAGCCGGGGAAGGACAAGCACTTGCCTTCCAGTTATCGACCTATCTCGCTTACCAGCTGTGTCTGTAAAGTGATGGAGCGAATGGTTAACTCTCGATTGGTTTGGCTGCTCGAGTCTCGACGCCTACTTACCAATGTACAATGTGGATTTCGAAGGCGCCGCTCTGCTGTCGACCATCTGGTTACCTTGTCGACCTTCATCATGAATAACTTCTTGCGGAAGCGCCCGACCGCGGCTGTGTTCTTTGATTTGGAGAAGGCTTACGACACCTGTTGGAGGGCGGGCATTCTCCGCACCATGCATACGTGGGGCTTTCGCGGTCGCCTCCCTCTTTTTATTCGTTCCTTTTTAATGGATCGACAGTTTCGGGTACGTGTGGGTTCTGTCCTGTCAGACACCTTTCGCCAGGAGAATGGGGTGCCACAGGGCTCAGTTTTGAGCGTCGCTCTCTTCGCCATCGCGATCAATCCAATAATGGATTGCCTCCCAGCTGATGTATCAGGCTCCCTTTTCGTGGACGATTTTACCATCTATTGCAGCGCGCAGTGTCCACGTGTCTTGGAGCGCTGTCTTCAGCGTTCTCTTGACCGTCTTTACTCCTGGAGTGTCGCCAATGGCTTCCGTTTTTCTGCCGAGAAGACGGTCTGTATTAACTTCTCGCGCTACAAAGTGTTTCTCCCACCGTCCTTACGACTCGGTCCCGTTGCTCTCCCACTCGTGGAGACAATCAAATTTTTAGGCCTTACCTTTGACAGGAAACTTAGCTGGTCTCCACATGTGTCATATTTGGCCGCCCGTTGTACCCGTTCTTTAAATGTCCTCCGTGTTCTCAGTGGTATGTCGTGGGGAGCGGATCGAACCGTCCTACTTCGCCTATATCGGTCGATCGTCCGCTCCAAGCTGGATTATGGGTGCTTCGTATACTCCTCCGCACGGCCATCCATCTTACGCCGCCTCAACTCCATACAACATCGGGGTTTACGACTTGCGATCGGAGCATTTTATACCAGTCCCGTAGAGAGTCTTCATGCTGACGCTGGCGAATTGCCACTCACCTACCGGCGCGATATACTGCTTTGTCGGTATGCCTGTCGGCTACTGTCAATGCCCGACCATCCTTCTTATCGTTCCTTTTTTGACGACTCTCTTGACCTTCAATACGGGTTGTATGTCTCTGCCTTGCTACCCCCTGGAGTTCGCTTTCGTCGCCTCCTTCAACACCTTCATTTTTCACTCCCTGCAACCTTTCGAGTGGGCGAGAGCCGCACGCCACCTTGGCTCCAGGCTCAGGTCCGCGTTCACCTCGACCTCAGCTCGCTCCCAAAAGAGGTCACCCCCGGTTCGGTCTACCGCTCCCGTTTTTTGGAACTTCGTTCGAAGTTCAACAACATGACTTTCATTTATACAGATGGCTCTAAGACCAATGACGGGGTCGGGTGTTCCTTTATTGTCGGGGCACAAAGTTTCCAATACCGGCTCCACGGCCATTGTTCGGTCTTCACGGCTGAGCTCTTTGCCCTCTACCAGGCTGTTCTGTACATCTGCCGCCACCGACATTCTGCTTATGTCATCTGCTCAGATTCCCTGAGCGCCATCCAGAGCCTCAGTGATCCGTACCCGGTTCACCCTTTCGTACACCGGATCCAACGCTCTCTTCAGCAGCTGGTGGACGTCGGTACGCCGGTTAGCTTTATGTGGGTTCCTGGCCATGTCGGTATCCCTGGGAACGAAGCTGCAGATGCCGCGGCCAAGGCTGCGGTCCTCCAGCCTCGGACAGCTTCTTGTTGTGTCCCTTCGTCCGATTTTAGCAGGGTCATTTGTCGGCGCGTTGTGTCGCTGTGGCATGCCGATTGGGCTGCACTTACCGACAACAAGCTTCGGGCCTTAAAACCTCTTCCCTTGTCTTGGACGACGTCCTCACGCCCTTCTCGGCGGGAGGAGGTCGTTTTAGCAAGTTTAAGAATTGGACACTGCCGGTTCAGCCATCGCCATCTGCTGACGGCTGCGCCGGCGCCGTTCTGCCCATGTGGGCACTTGCTGACAGTTCGTCACATTTTAATGTCCTGTCCCGATCTTAAAACACTGCGCCTCGATCTTAACCTGCCTACTACTTTAGATGCCATTTTAGCGGATGACCCACGAGCAGCTGCTCGTGTTCTTTGTTTTATCAATTTGACAAACCTCGCTAAGGCCATTTGATGATGTTTTTTAATCCTATGCCTGTCAGTCTGTCTTTTATTGTGTTTTCCCTTTTAGTTGTTGTTGTCAACTTGTGCCTCGCGGTGCATTCTTAGAGTAGTCAGGGCGCTAATGACCATTGAAGTTGTGCGCCCGAAAACCACAAAAAAAAAAAAAAAAAACTCTTCACGCAGTATCATATCTCCCATTTCATCTTCTTCTACATGCTCTTCCATTTCCATAATATTGTCCTCAAGTACATCGCCCTTGTATAGACCCTCTATATACTCCTTCCACCTTTCTGCTTTCCCTTCTTTGCTTAGAACAGAGTTTCCATCTGAGCTCTTGATATTCATACAAGTGCCTCTTTCCTCCAATGGTCTCTTTAATTTTTCTGTAGGCAATATCTATCTTGCCCACTAGTGATATAAGCCTCTACATCCTTAAATTTGTCTTCCAGCCATCCCTGCTTAGTGATTTTGCACTTCCTGTCGATCTCATTTTTGAGATGTTTGTATTCCTTTTTGCATGCTTCATTTACTGCATTTTTGTATTTTCTCCTTTCATCAATTAAATTTAATATCTCTTCTGTTATCCAAGGATTTCTATTAGCCCTCGTCGTAATATACTATGAAATATTAATTACCACGTAAAATGACATTCCATTATGTCACCAGTCTTCTAACCACATGGGGCAAGCTGTAAATTCCTGTCCAGTGCTAGACACCCCCTCCTCGCCCTCGTGCCCCACCCAAGTTCTCTGTGGACACCCCTCAAAGTACAGGCTCAGGGCCAGAAGTGTTTCACTTTGTCTCCACGTCACACTCAGTATTATGGTGGTAGGCTGCGTATCATTAAACCGAAATAACCTTTGCGGACAGTTTCAGTAACCTAAGATACGCAGTTCGGATCGGTTTCGTACAGGAGCGAAAAGCTCACTGGTCCAAAGGAATGAAGTGTTTTAAATATTGATTCGTATCGTTGTTACTCCTACAGGATGCCGGCAGAGCCACCTAAAGAGCAGCAGGAATCGTCAGAGCATCCAGTGTGGCAAGAGCCAGGTCAGGGGACAAGTCAGGGTCAAGAGGTGGCCCCAGCTGCCAGCACACTCGAGCCTCCAGCTCCGGTGGCCGCCTCAGCGTACGGCGAGCAGCAGGAGCAGGAGCAGCAGAAAGCACAGGCAGGGCACAGTGCGCAGCTGGGCGAGCAGCAGGCAGGAGGGCGGGGGAGGGCAGCGCTGGCGGAGGGCAGCGACCAGCGAGTGCCAGAGGTTGACGTACCACCGGGGCAGGACTCGCCCGGGGCGGAGCGGAAGCCGGCTACGAAGCGCAAGAGCACCGACAGCCCGCACGAGCTGACCCCGACCAAGAGGGGCCGCAAGTGAAGGCGGCGTGCCCAGCAGACACCTTGCGGCTGCACACTATTTTTAGACGTAATCCATCAATTTTTAAAATTTCATTAAACTTTATTCTAAATTTTTCAAAAAGTTAACGAAGCTTTTGGCAAATTTTATTGACTATCATTGCTACAGATGAAAGTAAATTCGTGTTGAGCCCATTTGTCTGTCACATTCTATACAATTTAAAAAAATGTACGTTTTATTAAAACAGTCTGTAGCAAGTGCACGAAGAGAAACAAAACTTTATCGATAATTCTTAGTTGCTTAATCCTGTGCAGAGCCGTTTAAAAATTAACAAGTTTTTGTACTTCACGTGTAACTTACTACTTACCTGTGGTGAATAAACATCTACAAATTTTGCTTCACCTGAAACTGAGTGGTAATGTCCCTAGTCGAATTCCTTGTAATTATCCCAGTACAATGAACTGAAAAGTAAAGGTACTTCAGAGAGCAGTTTTGATGATACAGGCTCACCTCTCTTCCCTGTTGACTCTGTATAGTCCTTTACCTTTATGAACTGTAGCTGAAGCTGGTTCATAATTACCTCGGTTGAATAAATGTCATTAGTACATCTGTCGCTCAAATGGAGTCAAAAACTGTCGAAACCAGATTACCAGACAACTGACGACTGGCGGGACAATTAGTGTTGTTGGAATAGTTTTCCTCCGTAAAAAATTTCCTACACGATTTTGAAGGCTCATATCTTTTCTCCTCCTCGTTCAAACTGAGAGAACGCCACACATACTTAAGGAACCCTTGTTCAAATTTCACTGTTTCATGCACGCCATGTTAACTTATTTGATGTCTATGTAGCACTATACCCCACTTTGAATCCTTCAAACTTAATTTCCAGACTTGGCGAAAGGCACAAGGTGATTATGTTCTCATATCCGGTGGTAGAAATTAGCGAATAAATTTAATTCGGTATTTTTCTTTTAACTCTCGTCTTGCAGAGCTGCCTTTAGATTTGAGAATTTTTCTGTAGCACTGTAGATTTCATTGTCTTGTGCTACATGTTTGACTAACTTTGGCAAGTAATTGACGTTTGTGTTACCATCATCCTCTAAGTTGCTGAACTAATTGATTGGATGTAATATGCCTTATCTTCGTATCCTTAAATGAAAAAGAAAGCAACGAAACTGGAAATTTGTTCCTAGCTTTTTGTCTGAAGTCTTATTTCAAACTCGGCATCTATTTATACTCGGTATTTAAACAACCTACGACAACTTAGAATTTAAAGTTTATGTAGGACAGTCGCATACTGACCATGTGGGATGATGGAATGTCAAAATTTTTTAGCTCCTTGCTAGGTCTTAGTTTTTGCTATAGAAGATTATGTTGGTATGAATGCTGTAAGTTTCAAAACGTCATCTTGTCATTGTTGGTTTCATAACATCCGAAGTTGCACCGCTGAATACTTCGCAGTAGTTGACTTGCACTATCTCCAGTATTGGCCCTACAGTGTCTGGGGCTAAATCAGTAAAATGCGACTGAAAGCTGCCTTATTCAGTCTCATCCTAGGACTCGACTATTATGATACTTGTCGGTTTTAACTCATTTCACATCCTCTCCCTCAGCTTTCTTAGCTTAGTCCCCTTTTAGGGTTTGATGCCGAGTTTCCTACATTCCAGTGAAGTGTGGGATATTAAGGAAAGATGTCTTATGCTGTGCATAGTC
This sequence comes from Schistocerca nitens, assembly GCF_023898315.1. Classification (NCBI taxonomy): domain Eukaryota; kingdom Metazoa; phylum Arthropoda; class Insecta; order Orthoptera; family Acrididae; genus Schistocerca; species Schistocerca nitens. Next base: position 615,986,847 of record NC_064620.1, on the reverse strand, counting down.
TCCCCACCATGCATTGATATCTCCTAACATACTATTAGGGGATTTATGTTCACACCAAAAACCCGGGATGGTAGGTTACCCATCGTTGGGATAGTCAAATATCCTCAAGACTATAGCCCCACCTGACGTGGGGATCAGTGCTGGTGCCAGAGCTGTAAAATAAAGCGCTGAGGAATAGGTACCTGCCCAGGACTGGACAGTGCGAGGTAGCCTGTCAGTGGGGTGAAACTCGTGGGCAAAAGGCTTGCTCAAGGTTGCTAGGCTCTAGATGGGTTCATGTTTCTCAAGCATCTCGTGGGATCCCCATGGAACAGTCTCGTCAATCTACTTCTCTTGATGGGGTGGTTTATCTGTCGGGTAGTAACTGCACTCTTGTCAAAGAGCAGTTGGTTGGGTCTTCCAAGACCAAGTCTCAGAATCACAGTAACAGGGATCAGTGTGCCATAAAACTTCCATTTTAATCAACAGAACTGGAGAACCCTTGAGAAGGTCTGGCCTTTCTACATTCACAAGACACTGGAAGGTATTGATAGGTTCCTAAAGTGACAGACTACTTTTTAATGGAATACTTGCAGTTGAAACTGCTAATTCAAACACAGTATCTAAACTTCTGGGATGTAAGGCCTTGGGTGACTACCCAGTCGAGGCTCAGTTGCACAACACATCTTTTGCAAAGATGTGGTTACCTGCTCCAATATAATGGACATGTGGAGTTACATGAAGAATGGAAAGATATGGGAGTCATGGAAGTGCAAAACTGTTATAAGAGTCAGTGGCACATTGGAAAAATATGCAACATTCATTATAGCGTTTAGTGCTCAGTTATCTGAATAAATCCTTGCAGGCCATGCCCATCTTAAGGTTCGCTCATTTGTTCCCAACCCCGTGCCATGCTTTACATATGGAATATTTGGCCGTATCACTATGGGATGTAATTGGCTACATGTGGAAATTGTGGAGGCTCAGCTCACAAATCGGACGATTCTTTTATACTTCATCCTAAATGTATAAACTGGGATAACCCAATATGGAGCAGAAAATGGTTTACAACGATGAAAGGAAAATTCTGGAGTTGTCAAGAGACACTATGGTGAAGCTAAAAAGCTTTCAAAGCTATGCAACCTCAAGTCTCCGCTACGTCTTCAGCGTCGGCCCTTAAGAAACTAGTCACAGTGTCCTGAGTAGTTTCGCTGTTTTCCCTGATACGGCTTTCAAAGTGAGTCTTCTGGAATAATTTATCAATTATGATGCTGACTTATATGGTGTTGTGATTGCACTGGAGAATTCAGACATCACTGTACAAGGCTTCTTGTCTGTACCGACTCGCTTAGTGCACTACAAGCGCTTCATCAAATCTATCAAGTAGACCAGTTGATTTAGCTCATCAGTGACTCATTACCGCGGCTCCAACGCCATGGCAAGGACATGATACTTTTGCTGATAACCTGGACACATCAGGATACAGGGAAACATGGATGACAAAGTTGCCACGGGAGCATGTCGGGATGGAGCTGCCCGTCAGTGTCCCATCCCGTTGCACATTGTAATCTCATTTTCTGACATGTCATGCATCAATGGGAGACCGAATTGTTGAAGGTGACAGAAAACAAACTACATTCGCTCAAATCGACCACACACGCATGCCAGACTTACTTTCAGTCTCACTGCTGGAAGGAGGTTCTGCTTACCAGGCTGCACATCGGACTAGCCCTTTAACACATCGCTTCCTTCTCCAGTGGGATCCACCACGCTGGTGTTCTACTTTCTGTTCAAAACATTTTGGCCTTACATACTGAAATCAGGGCAGCTCTGTCTCTATGGAGATCTCTCCACCATCCTCTGATTCCAGTGCTATGAGTGGTGACATTTTGTGAACAGACCTCGTCCCTGAATTGGTGGTGAGGCAGACTTTAATGCATTATAAACTGCAGCAGGTGTGGTGACAAGCTTCTTCCCCACCTATGAGACTGGTATGCTGACTTTTTGTCAGGGCACTGATGACTGTAATGTTGAGCCCCCATCACCTAAAATCATACTGTTGGTCATGCCAACATGTCCGCCTCAGCAGTTACAAAACATTTGTATGCAGAAAACTAAAATATGTTCCCACCTTTAGTCATGTCATGGGATGAGTCGGGCAAGGAGACACCTCGCCCACTTTTTGGTATGCTGCACAACTGATGGAGAAGCTTTCGCAAAAATGAAGCCTCTATTTTTGAAAGTATTGAGGATAGGTTCGCAGAAGTTGCTGCAATTGTGAGCAAGAGATGGACCTATTGATCAAAGCCTCTGAAAAGTTAATTGTTGGTAAGGCGGGTACCAGGTTGAGATTCATTGGGAGAGTCCTTAGAAAATGTAGTCCATCAACAAAGGATGTGGCTTACAAAACACTCGTTCGACCCATATTTGAGTATTGCTCATCAGTGTGGGATCCGTACCAGATCGGGTTGACGGAGGAGATAGAGAAAATCAAAAGAAGAGCGGCGCGTTTCGTCACAGGGTTATTTGGTAGCCGTGATAGCGTTACGGAGATGTTTAGCAAACTCAAGTGGCAGACTGGGCAATAGAGGCGCTCTGCATCGCGGTGTAGCTTGCTCGCCAGGTTTCGAGAGGGTGCGTTTCTGGATGAGGTATCGAATATATTGCTTCCCCCTACTTACACCTCACGAGGAGATCACGAATGTAAAATCAGAGCGATTAGAGCGCGCACGGAGTCTTTACGGCAGTCGTTCTTCCCGCGAACCATACACGACTGGAACGGAAAAGGGAAGTAATGACAGTGGCACGTAAAGTGCCCTCCGCCACACACCGTTGGGTGGCTTGCGGAGTATAAATGTAGATGTGGATGTAAGTTACCATAACTTCCCACAATAAAGTCAACAGGGTTGAAAGTCTCACCTTTCACTGACTTTGGATACGTCCTGCTGCAGTAATGAGGCTACATGTGTGATGTACAGATGGATGGCGCACAAGCACAGACTTCGCAAACAACCCTCTATAACTGCAAAATGCTGAGAACACCATCTCCCCCCCTTTCCCTGACATATTCATTTTTCAAGAGGGCAAAGAAAATACAGGATCTTAAAACACTTGACCATTGTTATATCAAAGTGTTATGAGAAAGTATGACACCATTTACCGAGAGGACAACCCCAAATCCAGTACAATATCAAGGTCTGTCACTCCTGGATTTGGCCACATGTCAATTGTTATTTTTTAGTCGGGGAGAGCACACCAACTCACTCGATCCCAATCCCATAGAATTGGTGGTGACCACCCTATCGTTTCATTGCCTTGTCCTCCTCGAGCATCACAAAGGAAGAAGAAACCTGCCAAGGTGCCTCCACCCCCAGCACTAAATGGATTGGCAGTCTTCCATCAGCCAGTGCTTGGCAGAGCCAGGGGCTGTAGTTTTTAGGAGTGAACGATCCTATTCATTAGAGGATGTCCATACAGGAAACACCTCACCGAAGGTGTAATCGAATTCTGCTGCTCCAGGTGACCTGACAGCCATCACCTGTAATGTCGATTGAACTGTGAAGGCTACAATCTCTAATTAGTCACTTTGTCAATGGCTAATTTCTCTTCAGTTTGCGTGGCACTTTAGGAGTGGAAGTTCTCAGAAACCAACCCCCCCTACACTAAACATCGCGTTATCAGACAGGGAGCATCAGGAGGAGTCGGCACGCTCATAAGCTCATACGCTCTTAGCTTTGTCTGGTCATGCCCAATTATCAGTTACAGTATGTACTACTTACATGCACATGTCTGTAATCTATAAAGAGCTGGCATAGTTGATGGAACAGCTGCCACCACCCTGCCTCATCCTGGGGAATTAGGTGCCCACCATCTTTTGTGGGGGCAGCAAAAATATATCTAGCAGGGTCAGGCAACACAATTTTACTACAACAAATTCAACATACTAAACCATAGGCACTACAGCTTGCAGCGCAAGCATCTCAAGTTTGATTCAGCGTGTGTCCACGGCGACCACTTTGATAAAACTTTCAGGCCATCAACCACCAACCAATGCACAAAGTGATAGTTTTGAAGCAGAAAATAATTCACCTTCACAGCTTCTTCTCTCCAAGCCAGTCAAGAGTACATCGAAGGAATTGGACAAGATATGCTGTTGACAGTTTTAATGCAAACTGCAGAACGAATGACACATTCTTCAGGTCACCACTTCTGGAACCCTGTGCCATGGTGGAATGAAGAAATATCTTAAAGTATATAAGTGGCATGCGATTTTATTTAAAATAATGAAAGCATTATTAAAATGCTTTATTTAAATGTTTGTATTAATTAGCTCACAATATTCCAGAGAATTACTAAAAGCCGCTGAACTGGTAACCAGTTCCCATTGGTCAGCCGCTAAACAATACTCAGCCGCTAAACAATACTCAGCCGCTAAACAATACTCAGCCGCTAAACAATACTCAGCCGCTAAACAATACTCAGCCGCTAAACAATACTCAGCCGCTAAACAATACTCAGCCGCTAAACAATACTCAGCCGCTAAACAATACTCAGCCGCTAAACAATACTCAGCCGCTAAACAATACTCAGCCGCTAAACAATACTCAGCCGCTAAACAATACTCAGCCGCTAAACAATACTCAGCCGCTAAACAATACTCAGCCGCTAAACAATACTCAGCCGCTAAACAATACTCAGCCGCTAAACAATACTCAGCCGCTAAACAATACTCAGTCGCCTGAAAAAACGCGATCTTTGTTTACTTTCGCATGTAGAATCCTCAGAGCCTGTATAAGTGGAATTAGAGTACTCAATTGACTATGTAGATAAGAATGGGTTAATATTTCTCGTGATAGACTGAGCCAGAAATCAATGTCCAAAAGTTATTGGCAGTACTCAACATATACAAACTCAGAAACTTTGGATAAATAAAAATGTTATATACACCTTGAAATCCAGATATACTCTTGGTAGTAGTATATGTAGAAAAACGGAAATATTATCAGACATCAGTTGTGTAATATACTTTCAATTAATGCAAGCAATAATGGTAACCAAGAATAGAACACTTATTTAACAAACTGTTAATTATGTCAGTACTAGTAGTGTTCAAACCAAACCAAAGTTAGTTGTTGCATAAGCTTATTACTAGCCACTTTCCAAGGTGAAGTAATACAACCACAGCATTTAGCTTGGCCTGGCGTTCTCATAATACCCTTGAAAAAGTCTTTTAAACAACTGAAAAGGACATTCACCATATGTTTTAATGTGGTGGAATTTTGGATCACTTGTCTTACTTTGTGAGGGTGAAAATTTTGATAGTAGCTAGCACTTGTGAACAAAATTGAAAACTACAGATACAAATCACTTTAAGAGACAAACATGGCAATGGCCTAATAATGCAAATAGGTTTCCCATAGAGGCGAGGGCTCTAAGAAAACTGGAAAACGCAGAGCAAAGCCTTTCAACCTTGTTTTCCATTCAGTAATTTACAAAGGCCTTGTGGATATTTAAACCAATGACATTCATGGTTGCCTAAAATACCTCTATTGCAATGTGACACATTGCAACAAACATCAGGTGGTCATTACATTAACATACTTAGATATGGAAAATAATTGTCACTCGATAACACAATTTCATACACGATTTACACCCATATTTTTGGAGTCAGATCGGTCACAGATACCACAAAACAAATTGTCTTGTTCAACAACGAGGGCGTTGTTTGTGACATCGCATGAAGGTCTCCAAGATTATTCATTTATTTTCATGTCAAGTTCCGTAGGACTAATGTGAGCAAATCTCAAAGGTCACGGAACGGGTCAGTACATGAAATTACTACATAAAAGTAATAACATATAAAATAAAATGTTCACGAACCCGAAAAAAGTCAAGCCAAAAGTTTCAACACACTCAACAATACAATAAGAATCGGCCTAATTTTTGAAGGAACTCCTTGACAATAAAAGGAGTGATCATGAGGAAACTCTTGCTGATGCAGCAGTATACTGCACACCTACCTGCACAAGAGTTAAGGAAGTCCGATCCAAATGCAGGTTTGATTTCCGCCGAGTATTAACTGAGTGAAAGCTGCTTATTCTTGGGAATAAACTAATATTGTTAACAAGAAATGACACTAAGGAATGTATATATTAGAGGCCAAAGTCAAAATACCCAAACAATTAACAGGGGTCACAAGAGGTTTGCGTATCTACACCGCTTATTGCTCGAACCGCCAGTTTGAGCCAAAAATATTTTAAAATGGGAAGAGTTACCCCAAAATTTAATACCATACGACATAAGAGAATGAAAATAGGCAAAGTAGACTAATTTTCGTGTCCAACGATCACTAACTTCAGATACCGTTCGAATAGTAAAAATTGCAGCATTAAGTCTTTGAACAACATCCAGAGCATGGGCTTTCCACGGCAGTTTACTATTTACCCCAGCACCTAGGAATTTAAACTGTTCAGTTTCACTAATCATATGCCCATTCTGTGAAATTAAAACGTTGGGTTTTGTTGAATTGTGTTACAAACAATAAAACTTGAGTCTTACTGTGAGTTAGTGTTAGTTTATTTTCTACAAGCCATGAAATTGTCATGAACTGCACTATTTGAAACCAAGCCAATGTTGCACACATCATTTACTATTAACCTAGTGTCATAAGTAAACAGAAATATTTTAGTTACCCATAATAGTAGAGCGAAAATCATTTATATAAGTAAGGAACATGAGTGGCCCCAACACCGGTCCTTGGGACCACTTGACTGTACCCCAGTCAGACCCCACATCACAGTCATTCTCAACACTGTGAAAATCATATTTTGCTGTCTTGTTGTAGTACGAGGTGAACCAATTATGAGCTACTCCCTGCATTCCATAATGGTCCAACTTCTGGAGCAGTATTTTGTGATCAACACAATCAAATGTTTTAGATAAAATAAATGCCCAATGTTCGAAACCTTTTGTTTAAACCATCCACTACCTAACAGCAAAAAGAGAAGTATTTTCAATTGTTAAAAGACTTCTAAAGCCGAACTGTACATTTGATAGCAAATCGTGTGCTACAAAACGATCAATTATCCTTACAAACAAAGCCTTTTCAATAACTTTAGCAAACACTGATGGCATAGAAATAGGTCTAAAATTGTCTACATTATTCCTTTCTCCCTTTTTATAAGTTATGGGTAGGATGATGAGGGATGTCTTCCTTGAAATGGGATCAGGTGTGGATGGAGGTGTAGGATAGGAATGGGGGTGATCCTGAGATGGGATTACAGCAATGATTTGTGAACACGAAATGGAGCATAAATTTATAAATACTGTTTACTGGCAATTTTCCTGCAAAAGAATGGGGTTAGCGTATCCTGTTGTCCAACTTGTATCAGGCCTGAATTTTAAGATTCAGAAGCAGTAGTTGTAAATGTCCATATTTCTGAATTCAACTTGAGTAACTATTGAACACTAACATTCAAGTCATTCATCACTGTGAACTGTAGATAAACTGTCTTTAGCTATCACTGGAAACATGACACACACTTCTTAGCCACACCGAGTGAAAATAACTATAAATGAATGAGCTGATAGTTGTTTGATCTGTATTTAAGAAGGAATAACTTGTTCATCGATAATGACTTGTATACTCACCATAGTATTTAACACACACAACATGACATCATTTACCACAGATTCATAGACTGAAGTTCCATTTCTCATTACATGTAGTTGATGGGACAACTACCTTGAGAAGAACATAAACTTTGTGTACAGAAAACAAGATGATACCTGAACTCAGTGCCAGTACCAGTGATTTACATCTTCTGGTAGACATTTGATTTCATATCTATTGCCCAAGAAACACTCTAGATGAGAATATGCTAAATGCTGTCATCACCTGCATATTTGTCAGATTATGTATATCACCCGTAGGGTAGTCTCAATTGAGATTTAATAATTCATTTCAGTTCAAATGTGACTTGTGTGTCAAACAGATTATACTATGAAACTGCTTAATATTTTATATCAGATACAAATTATAACTTTGTAGATACATTAGTAGTATGAAATATTTCTGTATGACACTAGATATTGGAAAATCATTATTTCAACAAATCATCACATAGACATAAATCAACTGAATATAAACTGTATGAAAAAGTAGTAGCACATTTACTAGAAAATGGATATATTACTCATTAAGAGTACAAATAATCAATGTTGTGAAAACCTAAGGAAAATATTCTTATATCTAACATTCATATTATTCTTTTGCCTCAAGAGTAATAAATTGAAAACTTAAGAGAAACCACACATTTGCATATTTCCAGTAGGATAACAAATTTTTTCCTCTTGGTTTTTTTCCATTACTCTTGCTACTCCCCATGAAGGTCAGAACTGTCGAAAATGTCAATCAGCACCGGCTGATACACAGTTATCTGCTCATTAAGAGTAATACTTCTAGATATCCTGGTGAGGGTGCCGCCCTTTCACCCTGTGTGTTCCAGGATACCCTACAACATATGACTCCAGATGCAGTATTTGTAGCATTTCAAACAGACCAATGTACAACTACTGCCACTTCTTATTCTATATATGTAATGATGATCATGGGTGTGTACGCAATAGCACATTTCCTCCAATTTGTAAATTCTTGTCATAATTACTCTTCCTCTTCCCACCTTTCCAGTCCTTTTTACAAGTGCTATTCATACATTATTTTCCCACTGTATCTCTTCATTTGGGGTGTTTGGTAGCCTTTCCAATCATTCATTCCTTTCTTGAATATAAGTGCCACTGGTGTGAAAGTTGAAGTGTGGGGTAAGTTATCAACTCTGTGTTCAAATTCACCAAAATAGTTAATTGACAGAGGTTGCCAATTAGGACCATAAGGCTTTTTGAAACGATTCAACATACAACAAATACGTTTAGTTGGATTTGCTTCTGGATGATAGTGTGAGGATAGTATCTAATACTGGCTTTCTTCAAAGCATTCCTCCAGCTGTAGCTTGTAAGGCTGGGTGCATTATCAGCTAATATGGTCTGTTTTGCCCACATGTGGAACATGATCTTCATTTGGTTAATAATGTATTTGCTCGTGACAGATTTGTCTGGATATAAATTAACATATTTCGTTGGTACTTGCAGAAAACCTATATATTTTCATCCACCTCTTGCACTAGGCAAATGTCAACGGATACAAGGGATAAATGCTTATCAGGTACATCTACATCTACATCCATACTCCGCAAGCCACCTGACGATGTGTGGCGGAGGGCAAAACTGAGCGTAAAAACCCTTGGCTATCCCTATTGCTGGGTTTTGTTTTTCCAGTCACTACATGTTCTTAGTACTCTCAGGTCTTTCTTAGATATGTTGGGAACGTAGCAGTACAATCCTTCTTTATTCACATATTTAATTACGCTGAAGTGGTCCCAAGTGCTATGCGAGTACAAAAAATTTCATCACCTATTCTTCAGGAATACACATCCATCAGTTACGGGTATTCTACATCTACATCTACATCTACATACATACTCCGCAATCCAACATAAGGTGCGTGGCGGAGGGTATTGCCTCTCTGTCAGAGAAATAAAACTTCCTTAACTATTTAACGTACTGTTGTATCCTTTCTTGATTCTGTTGGGCTACCTATTGATCGGTGGCAAACCATCTTCGATCCTGTTGTAACCTTGACATATTCTTACAGAGTTCTAGATAATACTTCTGGCATTATTGATCTTTATTAGAATTGTGGGGCATTCATTCTCATCCATAATCACCTCTTGTCGTATTCCCTGTGGCAGATGTGACACTGTCTGTGATCTGATTGTCTTTAATGCAAAAATTCTGAACTTGTACTCCTGCAAGGTCAGAGTATTGTGCTAATTGGGAGTATAACTGCTTACACATGCGAAGAAAATAGTGCATGGTGGTTGCTCTATACTATCATCTGAGCACTGTAAAGGTAATAATGGAAATTGAAAAATGCCCCAATGACTGGAAGAGATTCCAACTAGTTAATAGTGTAAGACCTTTCAGATTCACAAAACCCTTACTGGTAAAAGCAGTAGGACAAAATGAGGATTTACCATCTATGACTTTCATCTCAAATAAACATGCACCTAATCCTACATTTGAAGAGTGGTCATTAGGCCAAATGCTTGCTCCATGTTGTGGTGATATAATAACCTTGCATTCATGAGCCCTTGTTTTATATTTGGCTGCACACTGACTCTCATTTTTCTATTGTCAGAGCACATTCTTACACAACAGATTCAGATATGACTCCACGTTCACGCATTGGTGTTCAATGAACTGACAAAAGAAAGAGGCAAATCCAAGAAATCTCTTAAATTGTTTTTTATATCTTGGGACTGGAAAAGTTCTTTATGACACTGATACTGATCATGGCTGAATCTGGAAGAATTCCCTTTCTCTCTACTAGATGTCCAAGAAATTTTATCATTTCTAAGCCAAAGTGAGCAAAGTTGGCAGCTTCAAAAACTTCAAGGACCCAGCATAAGTATAATCTATGACCATAATAATATAGCTTTTAAAACTGGGCCCAGAACTGATTCCAGAGCAGTTATGAATATGCACAAACTTACAATTAGGCTAAAAGGAAGAATCTGTTGTGACCAGGATATACAAAATCAGACTGGCTAAAGTATGCCTCTTTACAAGAAGGGGAATAAAGAGATACCATCGAACTGTTGACCAATTTTACTATTGCCGGCTTTCTCAAAAATGTTTGAAAAGGTTGTGTTCAAGTGTCTCCTTAAGCATCTGACTGCAGATAATATATTTTCCAAGTCACAGTTGTGATTTCTTAAGGGTTATGATACACAGAAAGCTATTTACGCTTACAGTGAGAATGTGCTTAATTCATTAGATAATAAATTAGAGGCTACTGGCATTTTCTATGACCTGTCAAAAGCCTTTGACTGTGTGAATCACAGAATTCTCTTAAGTAAATTAGAATAGTATGGTGTCACCAGCAATGCTGCAAAATGGTTTGATTCTTATCTATCTAACAGGGAACAAGGTGTGTTGTTGCGAAATACCTGTGCAGTAAGTAGTCAGTCTTCATCTGTCTGGGAATTAATTACATGTGGCATTCCTCAAGGTTCCATCTTGGGTCCATTGCTTTTTCTTGTGTACATTAATGACCTCTCATCTGTTACACTGCCAGATGCTAAGTTTGTTTTGCTCGCAGATGATACAAACATTGCAATAAGTAGCAAGTCAAGTACAGATTTAGAAATAGCTGCTAATCAAATTTTCACTGACATTAGTAACTGGTTTAAAGCTAACTCACTGTCATTAAACTTTGAGAAGACCCACTATATACAATTCAGAATCTGTAAGAGATTTCCTTCGAGCATTTGCATAACATATGAAGACGTGGAGATCGAAGAGGTTGACAATGTTAAATTTCTGGGATTACAACTCGATAATAAATTCAGTTGAGGAGGACATACCACAGAATTGGTTAATTGCCTTAACAAGTCTGTATTTGCAGTGAGAATGATGTCAGATGTAGGAGATATAAATATAAAAAAGCTTGCATACTTTGCTTACTTTCATTTTGTTATGTCATATGGGATCATATTCTGGGGCAACTCACCAAAGCGAGCAACAGTCTTAAGGGTGCAAAAGCGTGTGACAAGAATAATTTGTGGCGTAAATTCAAGAACATCACGTAGAAACGAGTTCAAGGAACTTTGTATTCTAACCACTGCTTCTCAGTATATATATATTCCTTGATGAAATTTGTTGCAAGTAATACATCTCTATTTCCAACCAATAGCTCAAGCATGGTATCAATACTAGGAATAAGAACAATCTACATAAAGACCTAAAATCACTTACCTTGGTCCAAAAAGCGGTCCAATATCCAGGAAAACACGTTTTCAATAAATTACCAGCAACCATTAATAACTTGGTTTCAGATAAAGCACGGTTTAAACAGAGTCTGGAAGACTTTTCGATAGGCAACTCTTTCTACTCTATAGATGAATATCTTAACAGAGACTGTTAAGCCAGCTTGAGTAAAAATGTCTGTTAGATTTTAATTTTGACAGCACTAGGTCATAATAGTCAAGGTTAGGAATTTTGTGTATGATAAGTTTACTAATACTACACAACAATGTTTCATTCTGACAGTGTGTTAATTCTGTAAATATTAGCTGTTCCAGTTCACCACATTGCTTTCACTTATTTTTAAAATCTCCTGCCAGATGATCAGGGTAGTAAGCATTATGTTCAAAAGTTTTATGTTTTTATGTTATACTTTCTGACATGTTCCACACCCACGAGAATCATCTCATTTTTTGGGACTGTGGAACGAAAACTGAATCAAATCGAATCTAATCTCAGTATATTTCCGTGAAGTCTGCCCATGTCTGAGACACCAGTATGAAGCGTAGAGATCAATACTCGTAAAATATTGTACTTTGTGTACTTTTGTATGACATAATTTATGTTTTCCAGATGAGTTTTTACCAGTACAATTAGTATTCACTGCTTGGGCATCTAACATAAGGCACACCTTCCCTCCAAGCTTTGGCACCATGAATAGTGGCCTTCAATAATGGTTATTCGAGGGTTCTATTAAATCCCTTTTCATCATCCTTCGAATGTCTTTCTCAATAGCTTGTTGTTGCTGCTACCAAGGATTCAGGTAGAAGGTATGGCACTATATGAGGGAATACTTCTAAATTGCATGTTAATCCTTATATAATACTGAGTTCCTCCCTTGACTCTCGGCACTAAACGTTAAGAAGTTCAGATAGTTGTCATCTCTATTCCAATGTAAGATGTTCAAATTCTTTTGACTTAGCCGGCCGCGGTGGTCTCGCGGTTCTAGGCGCGCAGTCCGGAACCGTGGGACTGCTACGGTCGCAGGTTCGAATCCTGCCTCGGGCATGGATGTGTGTGATGTCCTTAGGTTAGTTAGGTTTAAGTAGTTCTACGTTCTAGGGGACTGATAACCACAGCAGTTGAGTCCCATAGTGCTCAGAGCCATTTGAACCATTTTTTCTTTTGACTTATGCTGCACTTGCTCAGATAGTCAGAGTAATATTACTTAGTCTACTTGGGACCTGTGGGCACGACAGTTCTCCTTTACTAATAACTGTGTTCTTGCCCCTCTGCAGTACTGAACTTGGCTACATTCTACCCTTATTAAGTGTACATGAGCCAGAGCTCCATCAATGCAAAAACTGGCTTTGACGCGAAGAGAAATCTACATGCAAGTCCTTCTGTCAGATTGTTTCAAGCTCCTTGTACAATCTGTCAGGAATATATTCACCATGATGAATACACATCTTATCACCGCATTTGCTGAACGCTAACATAGTCTGCGTCCAGATATTCTACAGCCATGTGTCAAGTGCTCTCTCATATCTGAAGAGGAAATGTAGGTAATGTGGTCTTCTATAGTACCTTTCAGATAAAAAATTCTGCAGGTAGCATAAACCGACACATCTATGACAGGTACAGGCTTAATATTTTCTACTGTGACATAGATTGCTGAAATTGGTACTGAAGGGTAACACCTTGTATTCGCATTTACATCTGCAGTGACCTCTTTGATCATATCATATTCTTAACAACATTATACCTATGAGTCTAAATTTCTAGCACATAGCCCCTATTCAGTTCCTCGACCAGTCCTCCAGGGCACAATTGTTGAGTTCAATTTGACTGACGTTGTTCACGTCGATGGCCAACATCATCTACTATACTGAAATCATCGGTGTCTGTTCCTTCCAGTCGTGACTACTTGACGGCTATGGATCTGTCGAATTTTGATTTCATTATGGATGATTACTATTAGAGTTACAACCAGGATTGTACATACAATCATATATACATTGCTTGTTTCTATTCTGAATGAAAGTGTCCCCATTGCTGTTTGGTCTTTGGTTGTAGTAGTGTCTATTTTTATCAATACTGTGAGATACCGAACGATTCGCACTTGTTCCTTGCACAGATTGATTGTTACTGTTTTCTCTGGCTCATGTACACTTGATAAGGGTAGAAGGTAAACAAGTTCAGTACTGCAGAGGGGCAGGAACACAGTAATTAGTGAAGGAGAATTGTCGTTCCCACAGGTCCCAAATAGACAAAGTAACATTACTGTGACTGCCTGTGCAAGTGCAGCCTAAATCAAAAGTATTTGCGCAAAAAATTTGCCTTCGTATGTTAGGCCCATAGAGTCAAGAAGGGACAGGAATTCCTCTAAATAATCGTCAAAAGCATGTATAAACTTGTCTCGGATTTCGACTGGTAACTTCGCCTTCAAAATTAGAAAGATATCCTTATAGATTGTGGGTTTATCCCAACATCTAATTTTTGAGATATTTTTCGAAATTTCCTTCCTAAATGAGAAAGGTTCTTGATTGAGAACTCCCTTTTTAAAGAGATCCTGAAAGCCTTCTCAAAATCTTCGTATGTCTAACATTCATCCATCATATTGGTTGCCCAGAGGGCTCCTTTCGCTTGGACATAACCTGAGACATAGCTGACCTTCTGCTGCTCAGTCTGTGACCTCCAATGTACACCATTAAATCCTCTAACAAATACCACTGGATTAACTTCTTTTTTTTTTTTTTTGTCTGTCGGAAAAGGTTGGAACTGACGATGCTTTAATAATTTTTCCGGCGACATGTTCGCACAGATATTCAAAACATTTGCACGTGCGTTATCAAAACCATTGACATGATTGTTGTTACAGGCGTATGTATTGACACAGATTGATTTGGAGCCCGAGATTTGTTTCCTCTGTTCCCCTTGAATATCGCAATGCAGCCCCCCCCCCCCACTCCTCTTCTCCTGAACTACTACTAGACGTTTCGAGCAAGCTTCCACAAATTGTGTTATTTTCAATTTCCATTTGCCTATGTGTTTGGAGACCCTTAGTTGGTTTGAAATTAGTAAACCATCAGCTGTATGGTGTTGAACAACTTCCTTGATACTCTTGCTGACCAATAAATTATTTACTTATCCTTAGCGCAATTCCCTGGCTCACCTGAGGAGCTTTGCAGTTGTTCATGAAACTTTTCTTCCAGAAGCGTGGGTAATTCCTTAACTGATCCCTTCTGTGTGATATTCACTTTGGTCCTCACACTTCCGAAATCTTGCTTTGTTGGAAGATCCTCTATCTTTAATGGCATCTCTTATCCTGAGCAGTCACACTGCTAACTGTCGTTGATAAATTAGGTGCTATAATTGTCAAACGTCCTAACTGATTCAGTATTGCCCCTATGGCATCTGCAACATTTTGATTTCATGCTGCAGGCTGTTCCAGTTCATGTATCTTCCAAAGAGGTTGAATACTGAGCTTCTATTCACGTTGCATCTTGAAAAATGATCTAGTCTTGACCATACCCTAATGAAAACCCTATCTCAAAGGAAATACTCCTGCAGGGGATACACTCAAGTAATAATAACACAATTATCAAACTCACTGTGTTCACAATTTAAAAAAACTTTGAAAAGAATTGCTAATACTATGGTAAATTACTTTGCTATCTCAAGCTGTTGGATAGAGAAACTGAAAATCTAATTAGTTTATACTATTATTGAAGATTTTTTACAAAGAAAGCATTGCTTCAATTAAATGAGCCCTTCACTGAATACTGCTTAGTTGCACCATGAAGTTCGTGTGTGATAGAACTGTCCAACTCAGCTGTGCAGTCTGTCCACATCACTCGCTCGAGATGAAGCAAATTACAACACATATATTAAACTACAATAATAATGTAACAGTACACAGTAGTAGCAAAATACAATAAAACACCAATCTGCGATTCACAAGTCCTTTCATGTTCAGTCCACTTAAAGTATTATTAAGTGGCAGATGATTTTATTTAAAATAATTGAATTACTACCCAAATGCTTTATTTAGATGTTTGTATTGTTAATTAATTAATTGGACAGTCCTTTCATTTAATGTAGGCTCAATTAATTATTCGACGATGTCGTGATTTCAGAGTATTTTGAAAAGCTTACAGTATGCAGAGAATTGCTAAAAGTCGCTGCACCAGTGTCGGATATATAGCCCCCCCCCCCCTGCGGGGCCGAACGCATTGTCACCCGCGCCGCCCCCACCAGTCAGCCCGCACAGTATTCATTCGTTTCTTTTGCTTTGGTCATTCGACTCGACTGACTCAAGTTATCAAGTAGTTGTACTTTGCTATGCAGCACGCGCGTCCGCGTCATCGTATTTTATACGTTTCCGTCTGGCACATAGATAACTAACACATACCTACGAGAAAAGTAGCGACCATTCTAGTGATCTCCATACGTCTGGCATTTGTTCGAGAAAAGTCGTTAATATTTTACTTTTTTCTTGTACAGAGAACCTTCGATACGTAGCGTTATAAATACGGACTATGCGCCGAATAGGACGATAGTTTACATTCAGAAGCAGAAATATTAAAACTGAAGAATGAATAGGTAAAAAGTCCTAGGTGTAGTAAGTGAAAGTGTAAAGATTAGTGAAGAGTGAGAATGATCAGTTGATTGTGAAGTGTTAATAATAGTAAATCACAGTAATTTCTCAGTAAAAATATTGTTACAAGACTCGTAGCAGTATTTTTACTAATAACGTAACAATAGTTTCCCATATCTAACTAGTAATACGAGTTAGGTATGGGAAACTATTGATGCGTTGTATCTCCAGAAATAGTGACTTTCGAGAAGATTCCTAAAATCGCATTGATACTACATAGGCCCTCTATCGAATGCACTAGAAATGAACGAAATCGACAGTAAAAGTTCCACACAGATAAATTGCCGGATCATCACTGGAAATTCGCCCTTATGTTATAGGTCATAAGGTACATATTGGGTTGTCGCTTTCACAGTAGATATCTCTTCACACTCCATAAAAGTCTGGAAGCGAACATTTTGGCAGCGAATGTTCTCGAAACAACCGAACCACATAGTGGCTTAGCTCTGCTGAACACTCACCCTGACATTGATTGTCCTATTGACGATGTAATCAATCAATTTGCCAGGAAGAATAGGCGCATAGAACTCATCAATTAAGGAAGAGACCCACAATTGTAACTTTTTTATATCATAAGATGGCATTGTCTTGTATATGTGTACAATCAGTTTAAATAAAACTTCCTTAAACTTTGCGTGTAACTTGATTATTTTTTACTATGGTAAAAGTAATGGTAGCTCAAGATATCTTTAGCGCCCCCTCCTTGAGGTTTTCCTGTGTCCGCCGCTGCGCTGCAGTCTCCGACGTTCTCGCAAGTCAACTGAAACTCTGCTAAATAATGTTTGGTGCTGCTGAAAACTTGATCTTGGGATCACTTTCACACATAGAATCCTCGAAGCCCGAACAAGAGCAATTACAGTAGTCGGTTGACTATGGATGTACTTGCCGCATACGTAAATTTTCACGAGGATTGTAACGGATTAATAATTCCCCCGAAGAACTGACCGTGACAGCAGATTCGCCGGGAAGCATCCAAAAATCGGTATCCGAAAATCCTATGGTAGTACTCAGCAAGCGCAAACTCAAACTTTTGGAGAAATAAATATGTTATAAACCCTGAAATTCAGATATTCTCTGGAAAGCAGACACTCAGGAGAAATAGAAAAAATATTTATGGACATCAAGAGTGTCGTTATAAATGGCTTCAAATAAAAACAAGCCGTAATGGCAGCCAACGATAGAACACACATGTAACAAAACTGCTGTTAATCACTATACGCTTCCAGACTAGTTGAGTGTCCAAACCAAATTGAAGTCACAATATTTGCATAATCTTGTTACTAGATTCGCTTTCCAAGCATACAGTAAGCAGGGGGGGGGGGGAGGCACAGTACTCGTCTGAAGAACAACGAGGTATGGTTTTTGTTTACGGACGAGCCGACGGTAATGCGCATGAAGCTCGACGGTTGTATGAGGAACGGTGCCCAGCAAGACGCTAGTCACAGAGCGTATAGCTCTGTCTCGCAGTCGGTAACAACTTTTCACGAGACATATCCAAAAGTCCTGTGCGCTACGTCACTCTAAAAGTTGCAAGTAGTACTCACTTCATTCTGACTGCAAGGCCTGGAGTCCGACGACGCTCCACTAGGTGTGGGGAAGTTCCGCAGCCCGTCAGCAGCTGCGGGAACTGATGAAATTCAAAAACTAATCAAATCCTGATTCGTTATCGACCAATCTCTGTAGAGAAAAGACTGTGTAAATTATTTGAAAGTATGGTCAACCAACGTCTGTGCCTGAAAGCCAGAGGACATTCATCGCAATTTCAAAATGACTTTCTAGTGCTCTGATCGACCACTGATCAACTGATATGTCTGGTGGCTACAGTCTTGAATGGTTCAAATGGCTCTGAGCACTATGGGACTTAACTTCTGAGGTCATCAGTCCCCTAGGACTTAGAACTACTTAAACCTAACTAACCTAAGAACATCACACACATCCATGCCAGAGGCAGGATTCGAATCTGCGGTCGCGCGGTTCCAGACTGTAGCGCCTAGAACCGCTCGGCCACTCCGCCCGGCTTGTGTAATATGTTGTTGTTGTTGTGGTCCTCAGTCCTGAGACTGGTTTGATGCAGCTCTCCATGCTACTCTATCCTGTGCAAGCTTCTTCATCTCCCAGTACCTACTGCAACCTACATCCTTCTGAATCTGCTTAGTGTATTCATCTCTCGGTCTCCCTCTACGATTTTTACCCTCCACGCTGCCCTCCAATGCTAAATTTGTGATCCCTTGATGCCTCAAAACATGTCCTACCAACCGATCCCTTCTTCTAGTCAAGTTGTGCCACAAACTTCTCTTCTCTCCAATCCTATTCAATACCTCCTCATTAGTTACGTGATCTACCCACCTTATCTTCAGCATTCTTCTGTAGCACCACATTTCGAAAGCTTCTATTCTCTCCTTGTCCAAACTATTTATCGTCCATGTTTCACTTCCATACATGGCTACACTCCATACAAATACTTTCAGAAACGACTTCCTGACACTTAAATCTATACTCGATGTTAACAAATTTCTCTTCTTCAGAAACGCTTTCCTTGCCATTGCCAGTCTACATTTTATATCCTCTCTACATCGACCATCATCAGTTATTTTACTCCCTAAATAGCAAAACTCCTTTACTACTTTAAGTGTCTCATTTCCTAATCTAATCCCCTCAGCATCACCCGATTTAATTTGACTGCGGTCGCGCGGTTCCAGACTGTAGCGCCTAGAACCGCTCGGCCACTCCGGGCGGCTTGTGTAATAATATTAATAAAAAAAAAAAGCTGAGTGAACGGATCGACGATGAACCTGAACAAGCGTCATGGGACGTCCGCCCCGAACAAATACAACGAACTCTAACGAACAAAATGAGATTTAAAAAAAGAAAAAAAAAGTATTAGAGTGCCTGCCTAGTAAACAGGAGATCTCGCGTTCGACTCCCGGTCGGACTCACATTTTCAACTCTCCCCAGTGATTTCTATCAACGTCCCGTACACAACTGATGTTTGTATTTCATTGAAATTTCATAAAGGAATTCGGTTGCAGTAAGTTTATCAGGACGCTGATTAATAGCTGAAGATTAACCATCGCAACATGCAAACCTCACCCCACATGCTCTATATTTTGGAGTAGCTAAGTTAATATCTCGCACATCAGATACTGAACCACACAACGATGCTGATTCGGAAGATGAATGTGGAAGTATTTGCATTGTACAAAGGTGACAAGTATCGTAAAGAAAAGCACCTCCGTCCACCACTGATCCTCCAAAACAGCCTCAGACGTCCACTCAGTTACAGAGCGACCTGATTTCAAGGAGCTTTGAAAGCAGGTTGCTCTGTGTGTATGCCGAAACTTTCGCTCACATGATCACGACATCACTTCAGGTAATGTATTCTAAATTTCTCGTAAGTGCAGTAAAATTGTAAACACGTAGTGCGAGTTATTTTTCTGCATGTGATGATGTGTATCGGTTTGTTATTGTGGGGGTGGGGGAGGAGGGGGAGGGAGGCGGGGATGAGAAATGCCGCTAGGAGGTGGATCCACCTTCAGACACCCCCTCGCGCTCCGCTTCCCCCCTCTTGACCTACCGTTAGTACGTCCACCTTCAAACCCTATCCCTGATGTAACGCATTGTGGATCCACCTTCAAAATCTCTTTAAGGTGGGCTATGTGTGTATGTATAGGGAGCTATACAAGTAGACCGCTTTGTAACGTGGTGGATATGTGGAGGGCGTGGGGGAAGTGTACCTGTGAAAGTATGTAGCCAAGTCAATGCTATTTTCTTTTACAGGTCCGTCTTGATCACGCAAACGTTTACACTTCACTATTGCCAGTTTCCCCTACTGCCATCTTCAGATCTGTTACAAACAAAACAGTGCGTAACCAACTAAGTTCACTTTGCTGACACCAAATATATAAAAGGCCTGGTGCTACATAAGAAAGATAAAAAGTGTTTACATGATCAACAGCCATGTTTACCAGCGATACATACCACAAAATATTCTGTTGCAGTATCAACGTCAATTTAAACATGTAAATTCACAGTAAGTGCTGGTGATGATCATGAACGCGTTTGGTATTTATACAAAGACACTGAGGCCGGCAGAGGGCACTATAGCTAGGGGACATGATTAACCAGTATCCCAAAAATGGTTAAAATGCGTTATGAGTAGTCATTAATTAAAATTACTTCACATGGCAAAACGAGCGTCTGACAATAAAACACTGCACTGATATACTGCACGTGGAATTAGATCCACACTTAAAATCCGGATAAAAAGTGGAAATACTAATATTGT
Organism: Schistocerca nitens; assembly: GCF_023898315.1. Lineage (NCBI taxonomy): Eukaryota > Metazoa > Arthropoda > Insecta > Orthoptera > Acrididae > Schistocerca > Schistocerca nitens. The sequence continues at coordinate 615,966,058 of NC_064620.1, read as the reverse complement.
GAAGCTCCTAGCCTGGCAAAGTGAAACATACAATTGTGCAAAAGCCAGTATAAAAAGAATAAGATCAAAATCACATCTATAAAATGGAATATTCCAGCACGACAAATGAGGTATCGTAACCGTAATTGTAAGGTAATTAACGAAACAGGGATTCTTGATTAAAAACTACAAAATCGATAATCGATAATACATTCGGAGTGGAATCTCAAATATTTGTTGCTGTTGTTGCCAACTTTGTGGCGTTGCGTAGAACCAGTTGCACTTTTCGTTTGAAATCTAATTTTTATTTTCGTTTTTCTGAAAGCATGCTCGTTTCTATCGGAAAACGCACCATTGTACGACATAGCAGCAATCTGGTGTCTATAAGATCAGTTTCCAAGATTGCGACACGTTTTATATCGGTCAGGCAGGAAGGAATTTTAAGACTCGTTTTAGAGAGCATACATGTAACCGAAGTAAGAGCGCTTTCAGTACAGATTTGGACAGAGAAGAACATTCGATAGGAAACATAGAGAATAACACGAAAGCGTTGCATAGGGCGCCAAGAAAGATGCCCTGCAAGTGGCCCTAACCTGGTCGGAAAAAGTAAAGTACGTACAAGATAGATCGAGTTGTGCATTCACGATAATGGCCACTCGTTTAAAAATTTCACTTAAATGAACACAGCAGAGCCAGAACGTCAATCTGAAAACTGCCAATTACATACATGTTGAATGGGCCCATCAAACTTTGAATGTTTCTAACTTCCCAGCTAAAATTAACTAAAATTTGTTTGTTTAGTACACAGTGTTTAGGAACAGCTCTCTTGCTGTTTTAGGAACCAGGTTTTAAATTGTAAGACATTTCCAGGGGCAGATGTGGACTCTGACCACAATCTATTGGTTATGAGCTGTAGATTAAAACTGAAGAAACTGCAAAAAGGTGGGAATTTAAGGAGATGGGACCTGGATAAACTGACTAAACCAGAGGTTGTACAGAGTTTCAGGGAGAGCATAAGGGAACAATTATCACGAATGGGGGAAAGAAATACAGTAGAAGAAGAATGGGTAGCTCTGATGGATGAAGTAGTGAAGGCAGCAGAGGATCAAGTAGGTAAAAAGACGAGGGCTAGTAGAAATCCTTGGGTAACAGAAGAGAGATTAAATTTAATTGATGAAAGGAGAAAATATAAAAACGCAGTAAATGAAGCAGGCAAAAAGGAATACAAACGTCTCAAAAATGAGATCGATAGGAAGTGCAAAATGGCTAAGCAGGGATAGCTAGAGGACAAATGTAAGGCTGTAGAGGCTTATCTCTCTAGGGGTAAGATAGATACTGCCTACAGGAAAATTAAAGAGACCTTTGGAGAAAAGAGAACCACTTGTATGAATATCAAGAGCTCATTTGGAAACCCAGTTCTAAGCAAAAAAGGGAAAGCAGAAAGGTGGGAGCAGTATATAGCGAGTTTATACAAGGGCGATGTACGTGATGACAATATTATAGAAATGGAAGAGGATGTAGATGAAGACGAAATGGGAGATACGATACTGCGTGAAGAGTTTGACAGAGCACTGAAAGACTTGAGTCGAAACAAGGCCCCGGGAGTAGACAACATTCGGCCTTGGGAGAGCCAGTCGTGACAAAACTCTACCATGTGGTGAGCAAGATGTACGAAACAGGCGAAATACCCTCAGACTTCAAGAAGAATATAATAATTCCAATCCCAAAGAAAGCAGGTGTTGACAAATGTGAAAATTACCGAACTATCAGTTTAATAAGTCACGGCTGCAAAATACTAACGGGTATTCTTTACGGACGAATGGAAAACTAGTAGAAGCCCACCTTGGGGAAGATCAGTTTGGATTCCGTAGAAATATTGGAACACGTGAGGCAATACTGACTCTACGTGTTATCTTAGAAGAAAGATTAAGGAAAGGCAAACCTACGTTTCTAGCATTTGTAGACTCAGAGAAAGCTTTTGACAATGTTTACTGGAATGCTCTCTTTCAAGTTCTAAAGGTGACAGGGGTAAAATACAGGGAGCGAAAGGCTATTTAAAATTTGTACAGAAACCAGGTGGGAGTTATAAGAGTCGAGGGGCATGAAAGGGAAGCAGTGGTTGGGAAGGGAGTGAGACAGGGTTGTAGCCTCTCCCCGATGTTATTCAATCTGTATATTGTGCAACCACTAAAGGAAACAAAGGAAAACTTCGGAGTAGGTATTAAAATCCAAAACTTTGAGGTTCGCCGATGACATTGTAATTCTGTCAGAGACAGCAAAGGACTTGGAAGAGCAGTTGAACGGAATGGACAGTGTCCTGAAAGGAGGATATAAGATGAACATCAACAAAAGCAAAACGAGGATAATGGAATGTAGTCGAATTAAGTTGGGTAATGTTGCGGGAATTAGTTTAGGAAATGAGACACTTAAAGTAGTAAAGGAATTTTGCTATTTGGGGAGCAAAATGGTCGAAGTAGAGAGGATATACAAATGTAGACTGGCAATGGCAAGGAAAGAGTTTCTAAAGAAGAGAAATTTGTTAACATCGAGTATAGATTTAAATGTCAGGAAGTCGTTTCTGAAAGTATTTTATGGAGTGTAGCCATGTATGGAAGTGAAACATGGACGATAAACAGTTTGGACAAGAAGAGAATAGAAGCTTTCGAAATGTGGTGCTACAGAAGAATGCTGAAGATTAGACGGGTGGATCACATAATTAATGAGGAGGTATTGAACAGAATTGGGGAGAAGAGGAGTTTGTGGCACAACTTGACAAGAAGAAGGTACCGATTGGTAGGACATGTTCTGAGGCATCAAACCAGTATCAGGACTGAAATCAGGACTGAAGACCACAACAACAACAGTACGCAGTTTATGTATATCAGCTACATCGTCGAAAAAATAAGTTTCTTTTCAAAAAATTGTAAATCGTTGTTACAACTGTCAATAAAACAACTTATAAAACCATGTTCATAACCCAATAGAAGAGGTAACATTTCTTATCTTTATCTACCTAAATAAATATTCCTTTTATCCGTTATTTTTTGAGTTACAGAAGTGTGAAGCGCCCTGTTAGTGACGAGGCACCAGCGATGCACGGTTCCACGGTAGAGGGCCGCAGAGCTCTGTGGATAGGTACCCGGCGCAGCGAGGACCTCTGGTTGCGCGCCGCAGTAGTCCTGCCCCAGTGTCCAGTCTGTCCTCCCGTGACCACCACCGCCCTGTTCCCAGTGTCGCAGACTTCGAGGTTCCGCGTGAACGGGTGAGTACGTGCAAGCTACGGCTCATCGCTGTCGCAACTTGGCTACATCGTCTAGTGTATTTCGGGGGCTACGAAAGAGCTGTGTTATTACCGCAACCGCCGTACAGTACGTTTAGAACACAGCGTGAACAGTTGCGGCGCCGCTAATACAGCGCATCGCCGTCTGGGTTCGTTCTAGGAGTGCAACAATCACAATACCACTCGAAAACTTCCGAATGAAATGCGATCTAGGCCAATCTTGAACACGAAATGTCTAATCTTTTAAAGCGCTCGTGTACATTGCACGATGGTCGAATACTGTGTGGTCGTGACGCCAAGTGTGATAACGAAATAAACACCATAGTGCCAAGGTGACCAGTAGAGTATCGTGATTGTCTAGGACTGCGCCATATTTAAACACATTTAGTTATAAATTCTGATACTGCGAAGTAAATTCAGATAGCCAATATTTGGATAATTAACGAATCTGAGTATTTAGACTGTTATTACGTTGTGCGGTATTGCCCATAATACGCACCATGAACAACGAAAAATGTCACAGGCCGGTCCACTAAATAGCTTTCACCTAAACAGCAGCGTCAGACTCTTGCTACGTTTGATGGTAAGGTTTTTGTCCATCAATAGAACTACGAAACTGAAAATTTACTTATTAAATTAGTTCAACCCGTTCGTGAGTTTTTTACGCTACATCGAACTTCAATGAACGGACGTGAGCTAAACAGGTGAACGTGTCGTTTTGTAACAAAGTAGTTCCAGTAACGTAAAAAATGAATCTGTAGCGGTAAAAAGCGGTAGTGCACATTAACATCGAATGTTTGACTTCGCTTTTCAGGGGAAAGTGTTTTAAGAACATTCATTATCTCATAAAATTTATAACTTAGTGTTCTATCTATCAGCGACAGAATCGATTAACATACTTGCAATGGTCATATTTGAAAGACCTATTCGCTAAAACTGATTTACTTGTACCTTTCCGTTCATTCTTCACTCATTCATGACTGAGTTTACCTACTATCCAGTGGATTAGAGGCAACGCAACGTCCTCCAATAAATTAATCTTTTTTTTTCTTGTCCTGGTGGCGGGGGGAGGGGGGGGGGGGGGGAGAGAGACGGAAACATCAGAAGAGCGCAGTGACAGTTTTAAGCTGTTTATGTATTCCATATACCATACTCGTAGTTCCTCCTGTGATGTGGAGTCGTGTTAACATGTGTAGTACTTTCTCAGTGAAAAATGACATGCTAGCTATTTAAAATATTCCGTGAATAATCGGTTACTTTGGATTAGTTTCGAAGGAGATGGTTTCGTTGTGAGTTGGCGAGTGGTTGATAATATTTCCAATAGATTCCAGAAGGCACGGCTACAGTTGCCTCACTATTGAAAACTCCGTTCTCCTCCACTGTGATTTTTCAATTTTTGTTTGGGTTAAGAGGTTGGACACGTATACCTTAAATGTTCCTTCGGCACTGACATTATTAAAATCTTACGTTATGGTCTCCATGAAGGTAATATACAGGGTGTTTCAAAAATGACCGGTATATTTGAAACGGCAATAAAAACTAAACGAGCAGCGATAGAAATACACCGTTTGTTGCAATATGCTTGGGACAACAGTACATTTTCAGGCGGACAAACTTTCGAAATTACGGTAGTTACAATTTTAAACAACAGACTGCGCTGCAAGTGATGTGAAAGATATAGAAGACAACGCAGTCTGAGGGTGCGCCATTCTGTACGTCGTCTTTCTGCTGTAAGCGTGTGCTGTTCACAACGTGCAAGTGTGCTGTAGACATGGTTTATTCCTTAGAACAGAGGATTTTTCTGGTGTTGGAATTCCACCGCCTAGAACACAGTGTTGTTGCAACAAGACGAAGTTTTCAACGGAGGTTTAATGTAACCAAAGGACCGAAAAGCGATACAATAAAGGATCTGTTTGAAAAATTTCAACGGACTGGGAACGTGACGGATGAACGTGCTGGAAAGGTAGGGCGACCACGTACGGCAACCACAGAGGGCAACGCGCAGCTAGTGCAGCAGGTGATCCAACAGCGGCCTCGGGGTTCCGTTCGCCGTGTTGCAGCTGCGGTCCAAATGACGCCAACGTCCACGTATCGTCTCATGCGCCAGAGTTTACAGCTCTATCCATACAAAATTCAAACGCGGCAACCCCTCAGCGCCGCTACCATTGCTGCACGAGAGACAGTCGCTAACGATATAGTGCACAGGATTGATGACGGCGATATGCATGTGGGCAGCATTTGGTTTACTGACGAAGCTTATTTTTACCTGGACGGCTTCGTCAATAAACAGAACTGGCGTTATGGGGAACCGAAAAGCCCCATGTTGCAGTCCCATCGTCCCTGCATCCTCAAAAAGTACTGGTCTGGGCCGCCATTTCTTCGAAAGGAATCATTGGCCCATTTGTCAGATCCGAAACGATTACTGCATCACGCTATCTGGACATTCTTCGTGAATTTGTGGCGGTACAAACTGCCTTAGACGACACTGCGAACACCTCGTGGTTTATGCAAGATGGTGCCGGGCCACATCGCACGGCCGACGTCTTTAATTTCCTGAATGAATATTTCGATGATCGTGTGATTGCTTTGGGCTATCCGAAACATACAGGAGGCGGCGTGGATTGGCCTCCCTATTCGTCAGACATGAACCCCTGTGACTTCTTTCTGTGGGGACACTTGAAAGACCAGGTGTACCGCCAGAATCCAGAAACAATTGAACAGCTGAAGCAGTACATCTCATCTGCATGTGAAGCCATTCCGCCAGACACGTTGTCAAAGGTTTCGGGTAATTTCATTCAGAGACTACGCCATATTATTGCTACGCATGGTGGATGTGGAAAATATCGTACTATAGTTTCCCAGACCGCAGCGCCATCTGTTGTTGAAAATTGTAACTACTGTAATTTCGAAAGTTTGTCTACCTGAAAATGTACTGTTGTCCCAAGCATATTGCAACAAACGGTGTATTTCTATCGCTGCTCGTTCAGTTTTTATTGCCGTTTCAAATATACCGGTCATTTTTGAAACACCCTGTACGAGTAATGCTGTCTTACCGTCATGTGTGACCAGTGATTATCAAGAAGTTATCTACCGCGCGAGATAAATTCTAATGCCGCTACATATTTCGTGACTCAAACGTTTCGCTGAACGCACTTTCCAGCTTGGTGTTTCTAGCAGATTGTCGTGATGCATGTAAACCAACCAAGCTGTGCTTCTGGGCAGAAGTCCATTTTATCGCGATATCCACACACCCTAGCGTCTTGTTGAAGCTCTTTGGAGGAGAAATTTGTCTCCTAAGATTAAAGTGTTCCCCAATATGACACTTTTTGTAATACTAGCGTTGTCACAAAAACGGAGGCAAGGTTGGCGGAAGGGAATAGCTATCGCTACTGTATGTACCGTATGTCCATTGAGATGTTATCTCCTTCTGACACAGAGTGACATTTTACGCTTGTTGTAAAACTGATATTGATTTGGTAAGACTGTTTGAAGAGTATTCCTGCTCAAGGCTGCTGCGTCGTCCTTGCGTTTTCTCACTAAACCTCAAGCTAGTAGGCATCATAGATAAAAATACTGTTAAAGCATAATTTTATCCCAGATCTTAACTATTGATATCTATATCAGAGCCAATGCAAGTTTGTGTTTGGAGGGACTGGATTTCATAGGAGCATCCGAAAAGTAGAACTGAGCAGTTCCATAAGCCCTAACCTTACGCATACGATTGACAGCAACCAGACAGGTCAAGCGATGCCGTTTGGATCGGCACGAATGTTGCACATTTCACGTTGAACCGTGGGGCGCCTCACGATTCGGGTGAAGGGTCAATACATGGAAAAACAAGGGCCCTGTACAGCTAGTGACACGGTAGGACTCACATGTGCTTAAACTGCTAGTGTCATGATTACAGGCTGTATGTGGACGGATCACTGCGATTGATAGCAGAAGGAGAAAGGAACATGGTTGTACCCTCCGCCTAGGATAAAAACCACCTTTCACTTGGGAGTTGTAGACGCACTAGTGGTCAGCTTTTGGCTGGTTTAGTGCAGCATTTAGACTACGCAGTGTGTCATGGTACTGTCAGTATGTACCCTACCAACGCCACTATGTACTAGAAAGTCTGAAAATATCCCCAGTTGCAGCATCTATTGTTAAATATTCGGCAAAGCAGAGAAAAAAAGGACATGTTGATTTATCACCATTTGTAGTTGTGCCACATTTGTTCTTGCCGATTGAAATGTTTCGGAACATCTGTCTTGGCCAAAAGGTTAGGGTTCCCAGTGGTGAGATCCTCACGGTATCAGTCACTATGATAAAATGCCAAGACTCGACCTTGGGACTTCATAAAGTTAGCCAGGTGACAGGTATAGGCAACACTACGTCCTTGAATTTTCTTGGGTAGAGCTAGTCAACTTACCAGCCATTCTTGAACCATGACGTGTTGGAATGCTCTCTCAGTTGTATAATTTTCACTTATTGGTTGGTGCTGATCTTACCTCACTTAGAGCAAGAGGAGTTCATGGTCTATCCCCTCAGTTCTGATTTTTCTACTGAGTACAGTTGTCAGACGGAATGCTGCGTCTCTATCATATAACTGCTCCAGCATTTATCTTCACATGTTTCAGTTCCTTCGAAAAGTACAGTCGATTCTTAGTCTAAAGTTTAATGCTCCTTCGCTTGCAATATCGGACCGACAAACTGGACGTGTAGGCGTTTTGACCGACGGACGAGCTTTTCTCGTCGGGCTCTAGGTTCAACGCAACAAATTGTGTGCAGCGCTGTCGTACCAAGCGAGGTGGACGAAACTTTAAGAACAAATTTTCTGGAGAAATCTGCAGATTTATGTACTGTAACGTGTGTGACGGTACAAAGTGTACCGTGAATTTACCTGTAGTTAATGTAATTTCTAACTTATCTACTGTATATGTGATAGTGTATAACAAATCTGGGATTGACAGAAGCGTCCGATCCCACGCGTCGGCTTTGACCCGTGACGTAAGGATGTTGTGGTGTGTGACGTCATGATGGCGCGGAGTTTGGGTTTTGAGTGTGGTGGGTTTGAAGATGTCGTCGTATTGTGGTTTGTGCTCTCTGGTGGTATGTTCAGGGTTTTCGTTTGTGTGGTGTAGTGGGTTCAGTTTGCTTTTGCTCATTATCCGGAATTGTTAGTGTCGGCTGTTTTTCTAGTGGAATTCGTTTGTGAGTGAACGATTTTGTGTGAAGGTTTAGTGTTGTTCGCTGTACATCTTGTGGTAATTTTAGTAAAATTAATCGGTTGTTTTTGTTCAGGAATGGATATGACGCATAAAATTAAGTGCGCACGTCAAGGGAAGTGTTCGATCCCAAGGTGTGGCTGTGTATGTTGATATTGGTATCGGGAGATGTTTATGAGCTATATAGGCCAAGGGAAGTGTTTGATCCTAATTTATGGGATTGGGAGCTGCTGTTGAGCTATTTAGGTCAAAGGAAGTGTCCGATTCCAGATTATATTTAGTTTTGGGGAGTTTTGTAATGTAGGTTTTTTCGTCGTTTTCGTAGTTTTGTGTGGTTTTGTATGGGGGTGGGTGTCTAAATTTGTTCATATTTAGTTTGCCACCCAAAACACCCCATTTCCCCCGCTTGTCCCCTTAGTGTCATTAGGCTTTTTGTGGAAAGTGTGTTTTTCGATATTATCTCGTCCTCATAATGTGTACTTTATATGCGCCATATTGGAATCGTGGTCTGTCGTTTCCGCCATATTTGTGACGTCATGGGTCAAAGCAGACGGGCGGGATCGGGCGCTTACGTAATTCCCAAATCTGTAGTTTACTCGCTCGTATGGCTAAATGGTTAACGCCCAAGGGCAAGAAATAAAAAAAATGGAGGTTGAAGATGTTTTGATACCTCGTCCGAAGGTTATAGCAATATAAATGCAAGGTATGAAGAACCTTTTCATTCTTTAATGAATCGATAATGGTTTCGTGACATACAAACGTCTACCTTCTGTATTTACGTTTCTAAATTATATTTCCGACACTTACCGGGAGTGAAATCTAAGAACAGAAACATCGACATTCTTTGGACGTTAATTCATAAAACTTACTTGCTTCATTGCTGTAAGGCCTTTAAAAAGGCCAGCCTGTATACATGCCCTCTATGAAGAGTTAAGTTTGGATTTATTGCTTCTAACAATTGATAAATGCTTCGTCTTACGTACATGTCGTTTGTGTGTTCGCCACGATCACATGTAACCTTTCTTTGAATTCGCAATGTTCCTTAAACTCACAGCTCATATTTTATGCTGTATACATAACGTTCACACTATCATCTTTTCTTTCATTTATTTTGTTTTACCGTGGTGTATTTCCTCAATTAACTATAAATGACGTTGCACATTTCACGAATCATTCTCGTTAACAACTGTGGGGATACAGAAGCGTTGAATCTAAGGTCTTCCTAAAATCTGCCAGTGGCTACAAACCGTAACGTAACAGCCTCTCCTCGCAGATTACACCCTCTCTCCCAACTGCTCTTTTCTGTTAAGAATGGTTTAATATTTAGCTGCTCTGTAATGCATGATTCACCCATTCTTGAGTACGAAAATAG